>NW_027271557.1:375000-975000 GCF_040938485.1 Diadema antillarum
CGCTTGGCTGCTACTCTGCGGGAAGCTGCTTTGATTCAGCTTTTGTTTTTAACCGGGGGGCCAAAAGCTAAAAACAGAGGTCGAGTTGCACTCTCTCTACAAACTAAGTAGACCATGCTTATTTTCAAGTTTTTATTGTAACAAACAACATTCCACTGGTCTACCTCAAAAAATTTGTTGCGAAAGCCTCCAAATCCAAGATGGCGTCCAAGATGGCCGCCATATTCACTGAATTTGTTATTTAAATGATAGAATTCAATAGAAACATCAGATTTCAACAAATGTGATGTCATATGAAATAGAATAAAATTTACTACAAGTTGATAACATTTTTGTGGGTTATTGTGATAATTGGATTGAGATTTTAAGGAAAAAACACTCATTTTTTGATATTTTTCTGAAAAAACGAAAATCATGAAAATGCTTGATTCAGCATAAATCAAAGAAAGACCGAAGGATTATCTTGAAACGTTTCAAGAATTTTGTTTGACATATAATTAATATTTGAAGACAATTAAGAGTCAGTATCATTTTCGGTTCAGGAGTTATAATGTCTCAAACTTGAAAACTCACTATGTAAAAATGGCCACTTTAGTTGTGACCAACACCTTGTTGTTCGTAAAAAAGTCTGTGCGCGCCAAGACTACTACACGCACCACTGGCACTGGCGCTTGCAGCAGTGCCAGTGGTGCGTGTAGTAGTCTTGACAAATGTAGACTTTTTCTTTGTCAGACGAGGGTTTGTGCCTGCAAACTAACTTTTCATACCAAGTGGTAGCTCGTCAGAGGTGATACTGATAGCTATTATTTCAAAGTAGATTGTTCTAAAGCAGATGAGATGAAGCAAAAAAAAAATTCAAATAGAGGTAGTAGCTTGAAACTTGGCACCAATCTTGTTATAGATAGTTTAAGACAGAATTTAGATCAACCGCTCAAAAAAAAAAAATCAAGATGACAGCCATCAAAGTTGACATAGTGTATTGCGCCAAATTAAATGTATTATTTCGTTTTTGATACAAATTTGTCTGTTGTGCTATCTTAAACCGTCTTAAGTTTTTATGGACACATTTTTTAAACCAGTGATATTCTCCTCTCCGAAAAAGAAAAAACAAATCGAGTGGAAGTTTTACTTTTGATGTGAGGAGTGAGTAACAGAAAACGGTGAATTTAGAGTGAAATTGGAGTGACTTTTGAGTAAAAATGTTCATTTTCACTCATTTTAGAGTGACCTTAGGCACAGCTCCACACTAACTTTTATATTTGGTGGCCCAAAGGCAAATATCCGACCTTTTTTGGTGGCCCGATCAGGCCACCAAATTCTTCATTTCTGACATTTTGGTGGCCCGACATGCGTTTTTTGTGGCCCCGGGCCACCGGACCACCGTTAGTGTCGAGCCCTGCCTTCGGGATCACTCGTCACTCTTCGAGTGATCCCCGAGGTCACTCTAAAATGAATGAAAATGAACATTTTCACTCTCGAGTGATCCTGATATCTAATATAGGAAAGCGTCTACCAATGGCATAAGTTCAGATCAATTGTGACACTATAACCCACATGAAATCAGCCTAAAAACAATGTAAGAAAAATCTTATAACGGAAAATACAGTTTCAGCATGCTTATTTGTAAATGTGAATATACAGCACGAATAATCAATTTGGACAATTTAATTGACCAATATACTGAAAAGTAATTTCGCACAACACATTTAAGAGCAAAGTTGAGAAATTGCCGCCATGTTGGATTTTTTTTTTTTTTTGGGGGGGGGGGGGGGGTTCGGATCAGAAGGGCTTTCAAGGACATCTACGGATCAGACATTATTACACATAAACCATCATCATTCACGTTTCTACAACAGCAGAGTAACATACAAGTAAAAAAGGATATCTTTGATACAGAAGCATTTCTTTTTTATCAAAGATTGGGCCTTACCCAAACACTGGAATGAGCTCCACCCCCCCCCCCCAAAAAAAAAAAGACCCTCAATATGGTTTGCACTAGTACAATATCGTTCGGATGTATAGAAACATGTAATAGACAGCAATATAAGAAGATTTAAAAAACATATCAAATTATAAGTTATAAGTTGAGATTTAACTTTGACGCAACACACTAAAGGTATTGTTTACCATTGGGAGATATATCACATTCGATTTATATGTGCAGGTTAGTTGTATTACAAAAAAATTATAATAAAGCCTAAAACATACGGAGATATCACCATTTCTTTTCAAGAAACCATAACCATGATAACTGTTGAAAAAAAAAAACATTCTTATCAGATCTATTTAGTATATCTAACAATATTTAGCATTAATTATACTGATTTAAGTGTGTACATTAATCCCTATTTCACAGTTTAGAACTAGTTTGAGGAATTAAGTAAAGCTGGGTTTTTGTTTTACGTGCACAAATGTAAATAATGCCTTGAACGACAACCTCGATTAATTACCGCCATCTTGAATATTGTGTGGATACTATTTTTATCGCTAAATATCACACATCGGCAAAATTTGTGCCAAATTTTAAGCTCCTATCTCTTTTTGGAAAATACTTTCTGTTCAATCTTATCTGCCTCAGAACAATCTACTATGATGAAATGCTACAGTAATAGCGACCAGCGTCACCTACCACTTGGCATGAAAAGTTAGTTTGCAGGTACTTGCAAGTCACTAGACCATTACAGTATTACATGTGACCATGTAAACACATTGTAAGCAAAATTTATAATGCATAAATATAATTTTTTCAAGTTTTAGATGTTAACTTGTCAACAGTGTATGATATTGCCTGTAATTCCAGAAATATGAATTATGTCTCAATCTCAGTAAATCTCAATCTCAATCGCAGGTTTCAAAATAATTCTTCAGTTCTTCTTTGATAAATACTAAATCATGCATTTTTACATTAATCCATTTTTCAAAACAATATAAAAATATGGATCCCCCCAAAAAAAGAGAGAAGCAAACAACCCCCCCCCCCCCAATTTATCACAATACACAGCTAAAGTGGTATCAACTTTTAGAAAGTTTTGCTCTCCTTCATATGACATCAAATTTTTTGCAATCCAATGTCTCTATCAAATCTTATGTTTGAAATGTTAATTTCAATAAAATGGCGGTCCTGTTGGACCGCATCTGTACTTTGCAACAAATCTACTGAGGTGTACTTACGGAACATTGCTTAGTATGCTTAATATTATGTATGGTCTTGTTTATAGAGAGAGTGGAACTCGAAAAGTAAGCACGATCTTGGATTTGACCCTCTGTCTTTGGGAACAGATGCGTGTAAATAACATATTATGTAAAATAGGATTTCAAGTTTGAGACATTATAACTCCTTAACCAAATACAATACTGACCTCTAATTTTCTCCAAATATTGATTATATCGGAAAGATGTTAATCTCTGCATGGTTTTCATAAACATTTTTAATTTTATTTTTTTTAAACTTTTTAGAGAAATATTCATGGTGCATTCTGAAAAATGTCTCCATAAAAACCTAAGATGGTTTGAAATGGCATTAAAATGTTCAGAATATATAAAAACCATATAAATAGATAGCAAAACAGACAAAATTGTATCAAAATCGAAATGATACATTTACTTTGGCGCAATACACTATGTCAGCTTTGATGGCCTGCAATCTTGAATTTTTTGAGTGATTGATCCAAATTTTGTTTTAAACTTTCTATAGCAAGGTTGTTTCAAGCTTCTACCTCTATTTGAAAGATTTTTTTGCTTCATCTCATCTGCTTCAGAACAATCTACTTTGAAATAATAGCAATCAGCGTCACCTGAGCTACCACTTGGTATGAAAAGTTAGTTTGCAGGCACAAACCCTTGTCTGTCAAAGAAAAAGTCTGCGTTTGCCAAGACTACTACACGCACCACCGGCACTGCTACAAGCGCCAGTGGCAGTGGTGCGTGTAGTAATCTTGGCGCGCGCAGACTTTTTTTACGACCAACAAGGTCTTGTCACAACTAAAGTGGCCATTTTTACATGGTGAGTTTTCAAGTTTGAGACATTATAACTCCTGAACCGAAAACGGTACTGACCCCTAATTTTCTTCAAATATTAATTATATGTCAAACAAAATTCTTGAAACGTTTCAAGATAATCCTTCAGTCTTTCTTTGATTTATGCTGAATCAAGCATTTTCATGATTTTCGTTTTTTCAGAAAAATATCAAAAACTAAGTGTTTTTCCTTAAAATCTCAATCCAATTATCACAATAACCCACAAAAATGGTATCAAGTTGTAGAAAATTTTATTCTCTTTCATATGACATCAAGTTTGTTGAAATCGATGTTTCAATCAAATTCTATCTTTCAAATAACAAATTCAGTAAATATGGCGGCCATCTTGGACGCCATCTTGGATTTGGAGGCTTTCGCAACAAATTTTTTGAGGTAGACCAGTGGAATGTTGTTTGTTACAATAAAAACTTGAAAATAAACATGGTCTACTTACTTTGTAGAGAGAGTGCAACTCACTCGTTAAGTAAGCGACTTTTTGGGGTTTGGCCCTCCGGTTATTTGGTGAACGTCACTAAAGCCCTGGTCACAACTCGCCGTGCGTGCATTTTGTCCGTACGTTCTTGGCGGAGGCCACGTCATTCACGTTTTTTTCTAAAAACGTGGGGAGGAAGTGACTAGCGCAGGGAGGAAGGACGTCAACGCACGACACTCTGCTCGCACGGTTGCGCAGGGTGTAAGTACGTGGCCCGCACGCCACGCCTGGCGATGAGGGGTTACGTGCATCGTACGTTGTGCACGTGGTAGGTGAGTTGTACGTGCTTACAACTTACAATCTGCGTGCGATTGCCACGTTCTCTTGCGGAGGCTGTAATTACACGTGCTGCTCACGTACGGTATCCCTATAATTTGTCGCATGTTGTAAGTGCGTGCAATTGCGATGATTTTTCCCCTTTCAGATGATAGGGGTATGCCTAATCATAGGACCACCTTCCGAGGTTCTTCAGATGTATAATCATACGTCTTCTCCATACGTGTAAATGGTAGGTTTTTTTTTTCAATTCAATTCAATCATAGTTTATTTCCAATCAACGAAAATCAAAAAACATAGTACAAATTTCCAATCAACGAAAATCAAAACCTAGTACAAAGTATACATGTCATGAAATGATATTGTTCAAACATTTGTAAAAGATTCATGTAGTATCCGAGATAAATTATACAACAACATATATTTATATATATATATATATATATATATATATATATATATATATATACAATAATTAGGAGGAACAATACATATTTACTTCGTGGGCGTGCGGAAAATAGATTCGATTATGGAAAATAGTTTAACCTTCTGTGTGTCATATTCATTTCATGTCTATAGATTTTCATATTTTGTTGAAAGAAAATGAGATTCAAATAAATGAACTAAATGAAATATGTGAAATGTGTGCATAATTGACTCACTGACAGAGAAAGGGTTAATAGGCTATATCAGGTAAAGGACATAGGTTACATCACGTATAAAACGGCATTGTATACCTGATGTAGGCTAATAGGCTA
The DNA here is from genome assembly GCF_040938485.1 of Diadema antillarum. Lineage (NCBI taxonomy): Eukaryota > Metazoa > Echinodermata > Echinoidea > Diadematoida > Diadematidae > Diadema > Diadema antillarum. Next base: position 380,545 of record NW_027271557.1, read on the forward strand.
CTGTCAATATCAGGTATACAATGACATTGTATAACATTATTTTGGTTGAAACATCCTAACACATTGGCACTGGAGGTGAGATGCATATGATTTGCTGTTATGAAGTCTGCCATATTTCTACCCAGTTTCAGAGGTGGTGGCATTTCAGCCATGGAGGCATTTTTTAGCTAGATTTAAAAGCATATTACTAGAATAATGAATGTAGGCTTATGGTTTTGCAGTTTTATCTAAAGTCTGAAGGTGTCACGTTTGCAATTAAGGCCCTATACAGGTAATACTGTCATATAAATTTCTTCCTTAATTTCAGAATTATTCTCAATTTCAGAGAATGGTACTGACTTTATCACTGTTCTGCATACACAATGATGGTCAATGCCTTTTAACCACGCTTGTGCAGCTCTTAAATGTAACAATTTCTCAAAACTCCAAAAACCTGGTCACTTCATGTACTGACCACTCAGAGCTCAAGATTTCTATATGCTTTGCTTCTTCAAGCAGTTTTTGACTGTGTCTTATGTGGCGCAAAATATGATACAAGTGTATATATATCTTTATATAAGTGTATATATATATATATGATATATATATATATATATATATATATATATATATATATATATATATATATATTATAACCATGGTCATTACTCATCGCCTACCAGGTAGAAGGGTCCTATAGCATGACATTTTGGTTTGTGACACAATTCGAAAGAGTTTTGAAAGCCCTTTCTATTGATATAACAATCATTTTTCTGTGTGTGCGATTTTTTCGATCCCATAATCCTAACAGGGCATCTCTGCCCGGTAGGTGAAATAGAACAGTTATAATTGCCAACATCAGGACATCCTGGAGACGAAATGATGATACTCGTCTGTCGGCTCGGCTCGTGTACATTGCAGAAATCACTGCGCACAACTTGCGTTTTAAGTGCGGAGCAGGTGCTTATTCGGCAAGTTCGGTACGGTCTGCGTGCTCTATTGAACAGTTGAACTCAGGGAAGTGTCGAATAAGCACGTGCTTACGTACGTGCTACGTGCGCCGTCCGTCGAGCACGTGACGGTGGGAAAATTTTAAAAGTCGCACGGAGTCAGTGAGTTGTACGCACGTTTGCTGTAGAGGGCACGTACGTTGCCCGCACTTGGGGTGAATCCGTAGCCCGAACGCAGCGAAAGTTCCTCGTGTCCTAAAAGTGCTACGGCGTGTCTGCGTGCTCCAAAATCCGTACTGAGGTGGTACTTACTACGTACGGATCCCCAAATTTTGCCCACGTTTTTGCAAGTAGACAGCACGCACTTGCAAGTACGGTGAGTTGTGACCACGGCTTAACCGTCCCCACAGCATAGGAATTGCGCGCGGAGAAAGGCCTGCCGATTTCAATAGAGTACCCCTCCCAACTCCCCCCCTCCCCCTCCCCCCTCCCCCCTCACCCTCCCCCCTCCCCCTCCCCCCCCCCCCCCCCCGTCCGCAGTCCGCTTAGACAAAAGAAGGATTAGTAGGTTCTTTCCTTCTCAAGTGGACAAAAGACACTCTTCCAGGACCCGGGACAATTACTTTAGTTTGAAATACACGATCTGGGACTAAAGGACTCAGATTTGGGAATGAATTACTGAGGCAGAAAGAGAAATTGCTAAGACAAAATAAACTGCTAGTATCTTTGGAATCAGACAATTCTAGAAGGCAATTTTGTTATCATTTGAAAGAGGAGATGTTGCTCTAAAACTTTCTCACAGAGTCAAGGGAGGATTCTATTGAAGAAAAAAAACACGACTGACTCTTTTTTTCTACACTTCACAAAAATTCCTAATAATTTTTTTGATGTATCAATTATTTCTGCAATATCTCAGGTTCAGATAGATATTATGGCGAACTGACTGCATGACACGGAAGAACAATAATTTCTTTATATATTATGTTGTGTAAAACTCAATTCAAAACAGTCAATAGTTTTTAGAGATATGGCGGTTTTAAATTTCATTGTCAGTCCAGTTTCGAAACGTTCTGGCGTTAGGTAAAAACCTCTGGCACGTTAGGGGTTTTGGGCCTGGCACATTAAGAGTTTTAATCTACGTTGTGGAAAATGACAAAATAAAAAGCGGTCTTGACTGTAATCCTTTATCGTACATCGGCGGGAGTTCGAGCAGGAATTCAAGATATTACTGTCGATAGCAGTTAGTGGGTGAGTCTCAGGAGCCTATACAGCTACTTTAGTGGGGAAAGAGCTAGAGCGTTGTAATGTATACTCAGTAGTAGAGGGCTTGTGCCGAAAGGGTGGGTTGGGTGGTGGCGCGTCGCGTTAATGGGAACACCACCCTTCGTCCAAAGCCCCCCCCCCCCCGGTTTTGCCGAAAGGGTGCGTTGGTACTTTTTCCTCATGTAATATTAACCCTATAAAGCCCAAGCTATTTTGACCCTTCCCAGGCCCAAGGGGGGGGGGGGGGGGCACATTGTGCCCCTCCCCCTATATAACTTTGTTATTGTTTGATGTTTCATCGTCACATTTGGCACATGGGTAGAGCAACTCATAGTCTACATGACCGCATACTTTAATTTTTCAAGGTCACACATAGAGGGCGCTATTTACCAAAATATAAAGAAATACATAGGAAATATGCTAAAAACATGATTTTTCTGTATAATTTCTTTATCCCCAGTATATATGTCTTATCATAGACCAATATTTTTCATATTTGCCACAAAATGATCTGCAAGTCAAAGCTCATTATTTTTTATGGTTGAAATTTCTCAAGGTCACCACATGGGGGCGCTATTCATAACAAAATAAAGAAATACATTATGAGACCTGTGATATATTGTTTGGGATAGGTACATGCATAGTTATCATATTTCATGTTCCCATAATATCGGAATTTTAAGTTTGCAGATTGATAATGCGATTAACAAATGATATTAGAGGTATAACTTGGGTGAAGGAATCAAAATGACACAAAATAGAATGGCAATCTTTGGAAAATACTGTTATTTTCAAGTATCTCTATTATATCTATTGTTTTATGACATTGTCACAGAAAAACAGGAAATAATAGGAAAAACATTTCAGGGCCATAATTACTTCACATTTTGCTCCTTCAGCAAATTTCAGCCTAGAAACGCCCATTTTATACATTATAATATGGTTAATTGGAATTGGAACAGAAAAATATGCAAAATCTGACTGACATGGTTGTCAGTTTATTGTTGCCATGGCAACCGGCAATATCAAATATAGCTGAATTATATATCAAAATGTTCGAAATAACATTTTAGGAAAAGTCACCAAATTTGGTTAAAACCGGATTAAGGGCGAAGGAGTGGCGAATGAAAATCTGGTAGGGGGCACAATGTGCCCCCCCCCCCCCCCCTTTGGCTTAATAGGGTTAAAAGACGAGTTTTGAATCTATATTTAACCAACTGATATTAAACAACAAATAACAATTAGACCAAACAGTAATTGGACGAAATGATGACTAGACTAACTGGTTATTAGACTAACTGATATTAAACAGTCTATTAGACCAACTGGCTGTAGACAAAGTGGTAATAGAGTGTAAACCGATCCGGACGATAGCCTCTTTGAAATGGTTGTTTGGGGGTTAAATATAAATTCAAAACTCATCTTTCAATATTACATGAGAAAAAGTACCAACGCGCCCTTTCGGCAAAACCGGGGGGGGGGCTTTGGACGAAGGGTGGGGTTCCAGTCAACGCGACGCGATCCAACGCTCCCAACGCACCCTTTCGGCAAAACCGGGGGGGGGGGGGGGGGGGCTTTGGACGAAGGATGGTGTTCCCATTAACGCGACGCGCCACCACCCAACCCACCCTTTCGGCACAAGTCATAGTGGAGCGGCAATGTACATCGACAAATGCATGCCTGACTTGTTCAGCGCCATCCTTTTCTCACCAGAAAAACATGTACTTGGATATGATGGTGGATATTAGTAGGTGGAATCAATTCACATGTGCATGTCACATGCGATTGGTAATGGTCATTATGCATGTTCTGTCTCATGAGTATCAATTCTGAATCCCCTTTTTTCATCCAGTAGAGAGAAAAAAAATCACAAACTTGCTTCAACGGACAGGTTGTTCGTCCTGTGACCATTTGCAGCGTGTCCCAGAACAACAACAACAACAACAAAAAGGAACCGAGTTTCATTCTTTCCATTCTTTGCGATCATAAAATCATTTATATTTGCATTATGAAATACGCATGAATCGAAAGATATAGATAATTATGTGACCCTGCACCACGAAACACACAAAAAGTCGCTAGACATGGATTTTTAGTTAAGGGAAGATTCTGAAAGAGCAGACTCTAGGCTTAGAAATGATGTATAATTCAATTCAAATGGATTCTCCTAACCTATATAAATATTGGAAAGAAAGCGCACACTCTGGAAAAGTTTGAACGGAGAAAAGAGGCTGTGAAGTCTACTCATGTGCCTAATCTCTGGTAAGCCGTACTACCAGTGACATGAATGGGACAAAAAACTCGATGTAAACCACTGTAGCAACAACAATGAAGGGATTATCAGACTAAGCTGAAGTCAAGCATGCTTGATTAACACACTCTGTTCATATTAGATGTAAACTTCTAAAACAGTAGCCTCATCCTTTCAAAAGTTATTAGAGTTCAAAGTGAAGAGTGTGCAAATGATTTTCAAGAAATTAAAAGTTTCCTCTATTCATAAAAAGAAAAACCTGATCTCACTACTTTACCAAAAAAAAGGGGGGGTTGTAGAAAAACTGCTGAAAACCCACTTTCCATTCATTTTTTTTTTTTTGTCCCAAACTTAGGGATGGTGCACAAGAAAAATAATTCTTTCACAAAATATGGAAAACTCAAAACTGGCTCGGTTCAACCATTTCACCTTTTCTGAGTCCTCACATAAAATATAGGGTTGCGACTTTTTGTTTGTCTTGTAATGCACGGTCACATATATTCTTTCATTTGATGCACAACTCGTAGTTCATAATTCATATTATGACTGAGTAAGAACAATAGACAGCCACACTAAGAAATACGGGTTCAAATTTGATGAAATTGAAATTTTGATGACATTGTCGCTATACAACCATCCTTTAGAGTGCAAATTTGCTCCAGAATAAGCAATTTGCACCCTTAGAGGTGCAATACTCTGAATTTGAAGCCTGCATTGGTGCGAATTTCCACTCTTAGTGAAGTGCTAATCAAGGGTGCAAACATGCACCATAAGAATTAATACATTTTGAATAATTGAAAAATTGGACAACGAGTACCAAGGTTTTGCTCGTAAGATCAAACTTACACTCTGATGGATATGTCTGCATCTTTGTAGGTACGAGTATTGATATTAAGATATTTAATTTTCTACTTGCATAATAAAAGGTGCAATTATGCACCCCAGGGTGCTGCTATAGGGACAAATAGGGTGCAGATTTAAACCTGTATTTTTTATTGTGTAATGCTACTAGGTGTTTCAAAAAACATTTCCCACTTTTGATTCTTAATAATTCAAAAACTATATATCGGATAACACTGTTATTGATATGAGTGATAGCTGAATAGTGTACAATTTGGTTGAAGGTGGTTTAAATATGAAAGCATAAATAAGTTTCATGAAATCCATGATTAATTTCACAGTTAGGTTCCAGACTTTGCTCTATTTTCAACCCTCTGTACAAAATTTCACTTTGCACAGGGGTCAATGGGTGTGTATGGGAGTGTGTGGTTAACACCCTGACAATGGGCCTGAACAATGGCCAGGGTTTGAATGCTTCATTATTCATTCATGAGAAATTCCACTATCACAGCTAGTCTTTATTCAGCCTCTGGCAGTATCTGTGTAAAGTCAAACGCCTGTCGATACTGTCGTTAAGTCGCGTCAGTGCTCTCCCTACTTCTGAAAAACAAAATTACAATGAATACCTTCTGTGCTATCGTAAACGTGGTGACAGGAAGTAAAGAAAATCAATTAGAGTATACACTTGTGTATATGGAGCCTTAAATAAATCTACTCTGAAACAAATCGCCCCAATGATAAATGCTGCTGAACTCTTTACCAAAAATGATCTCTTTTTATTGAAAAAGCGAAAATTTTGTCAGACTATTACCAATTAGTAGACAGTTGTATTGAAATGAGGAACTTTAGATCATTTATGCTTATCTATATCCCAAATTTGGTGATATGTCAGAAGCAAAATTTGAAAATGATTGCCAGCTGGAATGAAATGTGGTGTTTGCAAGCACTTTACCGTGCATGAATTCAGACTAGCAGTGCCCAGGGCAATTCACATGAATTATTGATTAAGCATTCATGTGCCAGGGAGCGCCAGACTGACGCCTAGTCAACAGATGGTTCAGGCATGTCCATTGTTCAGGGCCATTGTCAGCACACACTCACATACACATCATTGGTTCCTGTGCGAAGTTCAATTTTTGTACAGAGGGTTAAAATTTGACCAAAATCTGAAACCTTACTTCAAAATCAATCTTAGATTTAATGAAACTGATTTATGCTTTCACGTGCAAATCACCTTCAACCAAATTGTACACTATCCAGCTATTACTCATGTCAATGACAGTTTTATCAAATGAATAGTATTTGAAATATTTATGATCAAAAGTGGGAAATGTTTTTTGAAACACCTAGTACTAAATCTTTATTTACACGAGCAAATGGCAACTTTGAATGAGCTTTCAGGCTTTTTCGTCAATATTTGTAAAAAAAAAATCAGAGCCTTAATATCCATTCATATTCCCTTCGTACGACATCTCATGCGTGAAAAAAGATCAAGGCCTGTTCGAGAAAATTTAATTTGAAAATATGCTTCCAAATTACCCAGAATGATGGATAGTAATTAAGGAGCCAGTTACCTTTACCGACGCCTGCTCTACTTGGCAGATAACAATGACCTTCATGCTTCAATGAATTTACACAAACATCAAGGGAGGGGGGGGGGGGGAACGGGAACGTTACAGACCGTTCGGAATAGAGTCGTAAATTAGCACATGGTCGTCAACTTGCCTGACCATGCAGCAAACCTCAAAGCAAAGGGTGTTCATCAGCGGAATGTTGAAGGGGGAGGGGAGTAACCGACCGAAAAAGCCTTCCGAGCCCCCCCCCCCCCCCCAAAAAAAAAAAGAAAAAAAAAACACACAAAAAACACAAAAAACACAAAAAACACCAAAAAAAAACACAAAACACAAAACACAAAACACAAAAAAACAAAAACACAAAAACACAAAACAAAACAAAACAAAACAAAAACAAAAAAGACAACAATTTTCAGCGTGCAATTGTACCTTTGAAATGTTAGAAGCGCAAGTTCAGTGATAAAAATAGTGATGTACTCTTCTTCCTGCTTCGCCATCCCCTTCAAAAACTTCAAAACCCTGTCAGTGATGAAGGATGAACCACGCGTGAGGAAAATGTAGAGAGGAATGAAAATAGTGAGATAAGTTTGAGGTATACAAAATCTTCAAAATGTGTACAGTACCATTGTTGTAACGTTGAGTTTCCTATAGCCACTGGATTGCAGGCAGCATGAGAATACGCACGATATTAGTCTTAAATTATTGGCCAATTCTTACAGCTTATTCTAAAATAGATTCAAGATTCAAGATTCAACTTTATTTTCACTTCCATCAAATAACCAAAGAAATTATATACATTGCATATGTACAGGATATTTGTAATACTTGCAGAACGTATTTTGACAATGTACATAATTATGAAAATGAGATGTAGATGCAATTATATCTTTGTTAACTCTTTATGTGCCACGTTCGCACGTCCGACGGCGTGCCAACTTCGCATATTCTACTCAACAAACAAAGCCACCAAAACCGATCGATAAATCGCTAATCCCGCGGTACAATCAAAGCGTTTCTGGCGCTTTTGTTCCTCTCACATACAGCTTGCATTCTATGTGGTGAATGGCTATCAAGCGGTTTTCCCAACTAGATTTTGTATGTACACTTTAAGTTTCTGTCACTATTTTATGTGCAAAAGTCATTCCTTTACAGTAATGTAGCAACTGGTAATTCAAAAGAAAAATTGAAAATAGAATTGTTATACATTGTATATGGAAGCAAAGTTTGGCATTCCTCTTTAACTTTGCTCACTATTATGTCCGGCTTAACAGAAATTTGTAGAAGTTATTCAGATTGGAAAAACAGAATTCTTTCTTCTATCTTCGTGTCTCAGAATAACGTGGCACACAGGGGGTTTCCACCATGGCACATAAAGAGTTGATATAATTATACATAAAGCGTATGATACAAGTCAACTATAAAGGATAAGGATGGAAGTGGAGGGTCCCACTAAGAAGCAGAGCTTGTACGATATGGGACCCTCAGAAAATACACAAGACAGCAATATAAAACAAAATAAAACGAACCGAAGTCAACTGACATCAAGATGATTGGGAAAGGAAAAAGAAAGAAAAGGAAAAAAAAAAGAGAGAAAAAAAAAGCTGGATTGAATGTAATGCAAAGCATTTTTTATACGTAATTATGTTGGTAAGAATGCAGGAGAAAAAGAGAATAAACACATCGTTATATTTAGAACACAGACAGGAACATGATTAGAAGGAGGACTTATGTAAAAAAGAATGATGACTTGACTGAGACGATAAAGGCATTATGATAGATGACAACAAGGCATTAGTCAGATTTTTTACTTCTGATTTCAGATTATGCAGACAGCCTACACCGCAAAAAGCCGTTCTGCCGTAATCTGGCAGAACTGCGTATCTCCTTTTTTCCCATTACGCCAGAAACTGGCTTGGAAGATTCAGTGCTACACTCTTTTCCACTGGTGTACGATGAGTTGCATTTGTCGTTTTTCTTTTCTTGGTCGTAATTGGTCTAAAGTATTTATCAATTTCCAGCAAAAGAAAAAAAAATAATGACAGTTGGGCCTTTTTAAGCAGTAGTAAAAAACAGTTTGAGAAACTTACATATTTCTGCCAGATTACGAGTAGCAAAAATTTCCGCGATCGTAATTAGACCGAACAGAACTACGTATCTCTAAGAGATAGGCATGTCGTTCTGCCTGGTAAGCAAGTATTTAGTCAGACAGTACTACGTGTACGTATCTCTTTGCCTGATTATCATGTGTTTATGAAGCAGAACTACATAAAGATATACGTAGTTCTGCCTGATTAACACGTGGTTTATCAGGTAGAAGTACCTTTCTCTCCGCGGATAGTCCAGCAGATTGCCATTTAAGTTCGCTATTCAAAGTCTACCTTATTCACAACATTTCCTTCCTATGTGGAAAATAACTTGTTTTCAACAGAAGTACGGCAGCAGAAGCCTAGCTGCTACTACTAAGGTCATGGTCGATGTCATGAAGCATTGCATTTTGATTACGAATAAGAATTACACTAGATGAGAAGCTAAATGTTAATTTAGACCTAATTCAGATTAGACAGTGGATGATAATTCAGGGTTACTGCATGGTCCAGCCTCTACTTCTACATCAAGAATTCATAGAAACGTATCCCAAGATCTTGAGTCTACATTTTGATCTAGATCTATAAGTTCTAATCAGTATAAAGTTTTTGAGCATATAGGCTCTACGCAGTTGTCTAATGAAGAAATTTTGTTAGATTTGTTATCGAAACAGATTGATTCTAATTTGTATGAAATTAACACTTTTGAAAATAAGACATACGATTTCCAGAGAAAGAAGTAGACAAGAAGTAGATCTAGACTAGATATAGGTTAGGTTCTATACTTTTCTATACCTTCGCCACGGGTGACTAAGGAGTTATCACGTCTTCGCGTCGTCCGTCCTTCCGTCCATCCTTCCGTCCTAATTTGACCTTGACCTTTGAACTTTGACATTCAACAAAAGTTGATAGGCATAACTTCATCCACTCATACACATACATGGCAAGTTTTGTGTTTAATAGGATTCCTCAAACGGTATTTTAGTTTAATACAGAAAATTCATTAAGGACCTTAATCAATTTTCTGTAACTAAAATACCGTTTGAGGAATCCTATTAAACACAAAACTTGCCATGTATGTGTATGAGTGGATGAAGTTATGCCTATCAACTTTTGTTGAATGTCAAAGTTCAAAGGTCAAGGTCAAATACTCAAAATTTTACTAGGTCCCTCATTGCGTAATGCCCGAAGGTATTTTCTTGAAATTTAGTGTATGCACTAACTACCCAATAAAGAGAGAGGGTTGGGGTTATAAGGTTAAGGTCGATTGAATGTGTTAAAATTTCACTTTTTTTCTCCATACCTCAGAAATTATTCAAGGTATCTTCATCGAATGTGGTACATCTATGTATGTGCAGGGTGGCAGTGACTGTCTTGGGAATTTTGGGGACATGAGGGTCAAAATCAAGGGTCAAATGTCAATGACAACTCTTCAAAATGTCACTATTTTGCCCATATCAATGCCAGAATGCCTGCAGGATTTTTCTTGAAGCTTAGTGTATACATGCATTACCCAACAGAAAATCGCTGGAAAAGGTTTTTACCAAAAGGTCAAAGGTCAAATTAAAATGCCAAATTTCAGGTGTCCTCCATGCCTCGGAATTCGCCATGGTATTCGTCAAGGTATCACCATGAAGCTAAGTACACTCAGCAAAAAAAGAAAGTAAACACTTTTTCGAGTTAAAAATTGTCATAGAAGATTTTCATGAAAATCAATACACTTTATACCATATTAAAGGTAATTTATTGGCTATCAATCTAGTAGGTCAACATAAAAGGAAACTTTACGCATGAGTGAACACATTTGTTTTTATCCTCCAAAGCACAAAAGTAAAAATTGCAAAAATTGACATATTGTCTTTCATTTGCAAATGCCCTTTAAGACAACAATAATAACAAAAGACCAGTTTAACACAATGATTTGGTTTTAGGACCCATGCTGGAATGTTACTCCTGAGCTTTCGGTATTGTTTACATTCACGATAAATCTCATTATCCCACCTTCTACTTATGTATTTATGACATACAGTTACGCCATTTTCTATACTCTGCAACACACCCCTTGAATCTCTGCAGTTGTTGTTCACTGCTGCAACATGTGACCTTTCAGCTTTCTGTTTTTCTGTATTTTTATTTAGTGACATATATTTAATTGGATTTTTTTGTTTTGTTTGTTTTAATCGGTTTCCCCAGATATAGTTGGTCTTAAAAAACATCCATACTTTAAACTTCCCCTAATCTGATTACTCACGGGACCTGCGGCTGTACAAGCTAATGCTTTTACGCAGGCCCCATCATATTTTTTTTCGCATTATGACCACAGTGTAATTCGCATGCATACAGACCTCGTGTTTATACCAAATCAAACTTCTGTACATTCTGATGAAGTCTCATCTGAATTATGTTTTGTATAATTTTCGTATTTATATACTTTATTGTGATATATGTGAGAAATATGAAAATAAATTGAAAATGAAAAAATGAAATGAAATGAGAGACACAAAGCAATGGCAAAAATAAGTTTATGTTCTCTTAATGTCTTAATAACCTCAAACAAAATAAAAGTGGGAAACTTCAGGGCGGAAAATAAGAATTTTTACTGAAATCAAACTTCAAGTGACATAGGGAGTAAGGGCACGAAGATGATTAAATGAACAGAATACCTTTATTTCATTCATTCAATTTAGTAATTTAAGAATTCATAAGACAAATTCAAGAACCAAATCTAATTTACAATTTTCCTAATTTGAATATTCAATTCAAAATTCTACCATTTTTGTTAATGTTGCTTATTCTCTCATTTCATGTGAATTTTGATTTGACAGAACATTCTTCATTTTCCTCCATTATTTTTAGCCTATATTAATCTTTTGGGCTTTAAAGAATTTATAGAGATCATAGGTATATTTTTGCAACTGAATCCATGTTCATTATTGTGTCAAATTTGTCTTTTGTTCTTGTTGTTACATGGAAGAGCATTTACGCATGCATGACAACTTGATCATTTTTGCAATTTTCACTTTTGTGCCTTGGAAGAGAAAAACAAAGGTGTTCACTCATGCGTAAAGTTTCCCTTTTTATTGACTTATCAAGATGATAGCCAATTAAAACACCTTTCATATGGTATATAATACGTTAACATTTCACCCAAAATTCTATGAGTAATATAAACTTGAAAAAGTGTTTACTTTCTTTTTTTACTGACTGTATAATATAATTCATGTGCTGCCTAACAGTGATTCTGTTGGAAATTTCAGGGTCATAGGGTAAAAGGTCAAGGGTCAAAGGCCAGGGTAGTTAATGATGAAATATTACAATGTAATACTGAAATTACACTTTTTCTCCATACCTTGGAAATAATTAACTGCGTAATTCCTGTGTGGTATATGATCATACTTGGATGTCGAGCTGGCGCCAAAATCGACTTCTAAGGTATAATGATGTTATAGGCATATAGTGATGTTCGAATAGACTTTTGAACAGAACCTTTTGTAAATGCCTATGTGCAAAGTCGGAGAAATGCTGTTAAACTAACGACCTTGTTGTTTACGCAAGCAGAATCACCACATACGATTGAATGACCCTAGGTAGGTTAAAATCATATATTCTATTGCCATTTATCTTTCTTTCAGTCAAAAACATAGGCCTACTTATGAACCATCTTTTTGCTTACAGCTAATGTGGGAAGATCCTATGGATATGATGCCGCGTCAGTAGAACTGGTGGAAGGATCACCAGGTGTGATTCCATGCAGCGTCAAGGGGATGGTTTCTGTCGTGATCTGGACAAAAGTTGGTAATCCCCCTGATTTGCTGGTAATCCTCAATCAAAATGGCGGTCCAGGTGAGAAGAGTGGAGACGGATATGAGGCCGGCTTGTTCAACATCACAGACGATTTTGCCCTGGTCATCAACGAGGTCAAACCTGAACATGCCGGTCAATACTTCTGCCAGATTGTTCACTATTCAACAGCCACCACATATAGCAGAGCAACAAACGTCTCCGTTCAAGCAACAGGTAGGCGTATGCAATAAGAGTGCTATAACAAAAGGGGAGCAATATAAATCACTCTTTGTTTTCAAACGCTGAAAAATGTTTTGACAGGTATTTCATTACACCTTCAGACGTGATTGAGGAAGTGGAGAGTTAAATAGACTGATCTTTATTCACTTCAGCTGGTTGCGTCCTTTTGCAATGCATGTCTTAGAATAATGACAGTTATTTCCCTAACTTGTGGATGATTGTACAAAATTATTAATTCTTAATGTGATTATTAACATTTCCTTAGTAGGCCTACTGGGGTAAGTAAACAGGATTCTTGATTTGCGGGATACGTGTTTACCTAATCATTGCCAATATTATGATAAAACGTGTTGAAAGCTGTTATGATAGGCAACTCTGACCACATGAACTTTCACCAATAAGTAATAGAAGAACATCAAATGGAAAAGCTCGTTGCATTAAGTGCTGCGCCTGAAATGAATCGATATTTGAGAGGGATGAATGGGAATTTGTCGATAAAAGTATTCAGTATTGCATAAGATAAGTACTTAAAGTAACATAGTGTGTCTGAAGAAAAGAAAATTCATTTAATTATTTTTCAATTGTGTAGCTTTGTACCCACGATTATATAGTAATTTTCCCCGAGAACATTGTGAATTTTATGTTGTACTTCCATATCTGAATACATGTAGTACAAAGTGACATAACTAATTTGCAGAAGCAGATAACTAGGCGTGTTGAAAAAAAAACACCACTCACAATAACGTAGGTATACATTGTTCCATGAAATAAATAGTCAGGACTAAAATTATATGTTTACGAAAGTTTGTCATACTGCCCATGAGTCACACAGTCCACTAAGATATACTAGTTGGGGGCCTAAGGGCTCAAAATGGGTTGTTTGGTTCAGATTCTTCCAAACGCACCAAATTTGGCTCATAGGTCCCTTATACCATACTCTTTCGATTTTTGATGGGCGCCAAGACTAAACACCCTTGGGGCCGCCATATTGGTGGAATCCAATATGGCCGCCATCCGGGTTAAAGGTCAACTGCAGTTACAAATTGAAAAGGTTGATTAATGTTATGAATCCCATGTGGAAGATTTTACGGGGTTAGAGAATGTGATTCTAAATATCATTTCTGCAATTCAAGGTCACTATAACCTCTCAAGGTCACTTTCAAGGTCAAATAAGGGTCAAATCAGGCATTTTGTGCATTTTTCGAATTGGCGTCTGTGAGCCGATGATTCAACTGCAATTCACTGGTACCCCTATTTTGTCCCATTTGTCATCTCTTCCATACTCCTTCAATGGTCAATTAAGGCCAAGAGCGGTTCCATCCTCCTACATATCAATAATGATTATGACAAATAAATGAAAAATTATATCAAAGATATATATACCTGTGTATATATATATATATATATATATTGAAATTTTGAGCACAGAAAATGGGCTTCCATCGGTTTCGTTTTCGTTTCCCATTTTCTTTGCTCAAAGTTTTCACTATTTATCAATTGTTTCTGGTCAGCTTTTCCTTTCTTTGTTTTGTATATGTATGCTTAAATTCGGCCGCCATCCTATTCCAAGGTGCCGAATCAGGGTGCAATGGCAAAGAGGGTAATAAACACGCCTAATCTTATTTTGTCTTCGTTTTTCCTTCTGACGAGATAGCTGGATAGCCCGTAGGCAACTAGCTGGTCAGTTGTAGGTACTTGGGGTGGACCACTTTACCGGTTTATGCACCTTGAGTTTTCCGATAACGGAATGCCGATTCGGGATCTTTTCATGTGTCTGGGTTTGTGATTCTTTCACACAAGGGACTTCCACTTTTTATATCCAATTGATGAGGTGCAAAGTGTTGTGCCTCTACTAGAGGGGGCGGTATGACAACACACACCATTGCTCAGCTAGACTTGAGATAAGTGGGATTCGAACACGCGCCGGAACACAAGTCTTTAGACCGCAAGCCATACGCTACCGACTGAGCCACCTCGTCACCTGTCATGGTCAATTATATAACTTTCCAGCTGGCAAGCGATATGATTCTCCTCCTGCTGAAATTGGTGTATGCCTGCTCTCCCTTGCTTCCGGGGAATCGAGCTCCTCAATCCAGGTCAGACCAGTATTCTAGGGGCAGTGAACTAAATTCGATTTTTTCCTATCTTTTGTTATTCTCTTTTTATCAAACGAAACCGTTTCTTTACTGAAAGCGCAAATGACTAGGGAAACTGAACACCTATTGATGTTGTATGGGATACTGATCCTGAAGAAAATAATGTAAACATTTTTGCGCAGCAACACTGTGCAGTCCTCTCACAAGAGATGGTGATGGCACCACTCAAATCTCAAATTATGATTGGAAGAGGGTAGCGGCTTCCTGAAAATGAAGATTGAAAAATAAAGAACTGCCCTCATTTATCAGCGCACAGATATCCAAGAATAAATGGGACGGACAACTCATCCTGAGCACCTGATTCGAGACGGAAATATCCAACAGGAATTGTGATCTCACAACCTTCAGCTTTCCAACAACTTAGATGCGATCTACGCAAAGATATCCATACAACGGATGACATAATGTTTTCTGAAAGCATTTTCTGAAAACAGTATACAATCGCACGGATGAGCATAACATCACATTTTCTGTAGTGTGCTTTTTTTAATCCCTTTGATCTGGGGGAGTTACGGAGGGTCGTAGTATTGAAAAGATAAAGGCCTTTTCAGCTCTTTCCTGTACAGCATACCTCTCTTCCAGAGCCCAACATCAGGCACTGCCAGGGTGCGACATTACTTCAGACTTGCTTTGATTTGGCATGCAAAATGCCTAAGTAGTATGGGTCAGCAAACCAGAGCTCACTGACACATTAACTACTTTAATAATCGTGCTCATGTCCAGCAAGGACTGATGAGCAACAAGGTTTATTGGGCAACCTGCGTCAACGAGGGTAGGCATCATCTCGTCATAACGTGGGAGCAGATCATCAGAAACCACCCTATCTGATGTGATCCCTGACTTCAGGGGGTGGAGTTGGAGGAAAGATGGCACAGGTACATGGCAATTACTAGTACTATCAGCCACTCTCCGCAATGCTTCAGGACCAAATTTCATTCTTCTGCACCACAGCTATTTCAAAGCATGCATTGGCAGGTGGAAAACATGGAAATAGAAAAAAAAATAATGAAATGAATGAATGAATGAATGAATGAATGAATGAATGAATGAATGAATAAATGAATGAAGGTAGAAATGCACAATGTAGAGCAGGTGTCAGACTAGCCATGGTCAGTAGTTTGATATTGCTGCAAACTTAAAGTGGGGGGATTGAGGGCCTATCCGACGGGAGGAGACATTGTCGCAATGCCAGCGTCTCGAAAAAATTATTTTCGCTGTCAAAACTAACGCGATTTCCAGGGCGACGTCCAAGACGTCTTCAAACAAAGGGACAAATTATTTGCTTGGAAGTCACGGGGATGTTGGCACAGCTTTTGCAGTAGCAGAGACTTATCAGAGACGTCTTTTCTCAGCGACTTCTCCCTTTCGTCGCCATTATGTTATTACGGTCTCCACAAGATGCGGGGACATCTTAAAGATGTTGCAGACAAATTTAGTCCCTACGACATGGCCACAGTGATGGAGACTTCGCAGAGACGTCTCGGAGAAAAGCTGGAAGACGGAAATAGTCTCTGCAAAAATCGGAAATGTTCGATTCTCCTGCGAATCCTGGAGATTGGGCTCGTCTCCAGGAGACGTGCGTCGTAAAGATGTTGCGGAGAGTAGAGTTGCAACCTATAGTATTCAGACCAACGAGATACCAACTTATAAAGTCTTGTGATATCATACCAATTTGCGTCCAAGCACTTTGGGTAGAATCTTAATAGACCCTAGAAGGTGTCATGAAAGTTGTATTATAGCCTATCTAATCTGTACCCTGTTAATGGCATCACTGTGGCACCTGTAAAATATGCTTGTTTCCTACATGGCGTCACCAGGACCGTCATGTTCTCTGAACGGCATATTTAGCTGTGGAGGCACAAAAATTTCCTATCAGGACTTTAGAATCGAACTTTCTTACACAAGTTCGAAAATAGCAAATTGATGCCAACCCGATGTACTAAAAACTCTCTTAAACACGACAGATTTTTTTTTCTTTTTTATCCAGATTAGGAGTGATCTTCATAATTACTATTCCATTGAATTTAAATCTGAATTATGAATATCTATTGTGATTGAGGATCCCTGAACTGCAACAGCGAAATAAAAACACTTCTCTTTTTAGTGGCTACGTCAAGGACGCTGGTAATATAGAGATTAGCCCCCCCCCCCCTTATTGCTAAACGATTAATATATCAGGTAGCAATAGGATTCTATTTCTCATATATGTATGTTTTTATTGCATTCCTTGCAGATGAAGATGAAAATAATAATCCAATAATCAAATCTTGAAAACTCTTTTAAAGGACATTACCCATAATTCTAACTAGCTCTTTTGGCTGTCATTAAAGCAAATGCAAATATATCGAATTCCGCAAATATGACCAGTCGGTGAGGAAATTTCCTCTTAGCGCCTGTAATGTAAAAATAATTAATGGAATGATTGTGACATGAACTATGATATTCCATAGCTTTGGACAGAACCTCACTTAAAAGCTTGTGTAGCCATATTATAACAGGCCATAATTGAAATGATGCAGAAAAAAATTACCGTCAATAATCATTAAAAATGAAATTGAAGGGTTATCAAGTCTTCAAATTTGATTGTGAAATAAGGATCTCAGCAGAAAGATCCCTTAAACCTAATTACTCTCAGAAAGGGGTTCTTATTATAATTCATGAGTGTATACCTAGTGTTTGAAATCTTAACACGAAAGCAGATATATTGATGTTACTCGTGAGAAAGCCCACCTCTTCCTCTCCCACAGCCCTCAACAACTGCAATTTTATTAGCAGGGCTGGCATTCCTCCTATATTGACTATAGGCAAGCCATTTTCTTAATTACCTATTGTGAATATAATGGTTTGACCCCAAATGACCTTTAGGGAGACCTTATAAGGAAAAGTTGACATCAGACCATAAAAGCAACTTCAGAATCAAATTCCTTGACCCATAAAACCTCTAGAGCTGACTTTTCAAATTATTGTAACACTTTAAAGGTTTCTGTTATGGACTGGCCTTTAAATGTAGGTGGCAGCCATATTGGATTTTGCAAATATACCGCCCCGGAGGGCGCCCTTCACAAGGAATACGCCTTTTTTCAACCGTCGATAACTGCAATTCTATTACTAAGGCTGGCATTCCTGGAATATTGATCATGGGCAAGCCATTTTTTTTTTTTTTTTTTTTTGGTGTGCGCCTCCATAGGTAGCCCCACTCATTTAGGGCTCTGATTATATTGTCTCTTTTACCTGTTTTTTTTACTGCATTTTTGCAGTATGGTTGTTTATATTGTATTCTGTTTGTGTCAAGGATCTTGCTAGACCATTTCCAGTCAATTTGTTGGTAAGTTACCTGTATATTTAAGCAGATGAATTTTGTATCTTGATACTGTTGCTTACTCTGTATTGCCATTTTCAGTGTCCAGCCCAGTGTTGCACACTTGCTTCATGCATCTTGTATGTGTACTTGCTTTGTACTTTCAATAGCACCTTTTGTTGTCACACCGTTCACATGTGTATGTCAATAGCATCACCTCCACAGCAATGGAGGGGATTAAGATCTGGCGTCTCTGGAATCTTTTCTTTTGTATACCTCTGATTGTATCTCTCTTGAACATGAACCATGTATTCATGCTGCCAACTGATGCTTGTAACTGTAATCACAGTCTACTTTCTCCTGTTCACAGGCTTGTCAGACACTGTGGTAAACCTGTTGCATACTATAGCAACACATGTGCATGTTTTCAGTTAGCCATCCTACTGTCCGGTGACATTCAAACAAACCCAGGTCCATGTACTGAAGTCGATGTAATGCAACATGCTAATGAGTATTGCAGTAGTTTTCAACCGAATCGTATTACATATGATGTACATGCCCTCCATCAGTTTAATGGGAAGCCCAGTCATCTACTTCCTTTGACTGTTTGGAGAAGGAAGGGTATGTGATCTTGGGATTGCGCAGCAGCGGCGTACTCACAGGGGACGCCGTAGGCGAAGGATTCCAAGATCACAGTCCCTTTGTGATGCTTCCAGTGGGTCTCAATTTGGTTTATGGAACGCAAGATCCTTGACGAATAAAGTCGATGCAGTGTCAACTCTGATCATAGATAATGATATTGATGTGTTAGTCATCACTGAGTCATGACTTTCAGGTGACCAGAGGGATGAGCCTACCCTTGCTGAATTGAAATTATCCCTTCCAAATTTCAATACTATCAATCATCCCAGAAAGACATCTAGAGGAGGTGGTATCTGCGTCCTGTATAGGTCTGCTGCGCGTTGTGTTGTCAATGACACACACAAATTTATGTCTTTTGAACTGCTAGATTTCACGATTCATCTCACTTCTTCATCTTCTGTTCGGGTTTATTGCATTTATCGCCCACCCCATTCCTTTCGTCACACCTTTACCAGCAACGACTTTCTTGATGAGTTTTTAACTCTCTTCGAGAGTGCTGCTGTTGATGCTCATCCAACCATTCTTCTTGGTGACTTTAATATACATGTATATGATTCTGCTGATAGTTTCGCTCAGTCTTTTCTCAATGCCGTTGAAGCCTTTGGGTTTCATCAACATGTTAAGGGTGCCACTCACCAAGCAGGCCACACACTTGATTTAGTCTTTAGTAGGAAATCTGAAGATATTATTTCCCATATCACTGTATTGCCATCTTTGCCATATGATCACTCCGCTATTCTTTCCGCCATTAATCTTAAAGGCCCACCAAATCCTAGAAGGAAAGTAAGCTTTAGAAAGCTTCGTAATATTGACACCAACTCTTTCCGCCAGGATATTAAACAGACTTTGTTGACTTCCCAGTGTACGTCTTGTCCTACAGAAGCAATTTCAATGTATAATGACATGCTGAGTAATCTGTTGGACAAGCATGCCCCTGTTAAAACCGTGACTGTGACAATTAGACCCAATGCCCCCTTGGTTCTCTGATGAGGTTAGGGAGGCCAGGAGGCGTCGGCGTCGTGCTGAACGTCGCATGTTGAAGACCGGCATGCAGACTGACATGGACCTGTATCGTCAAGAATGTGAGCTGTACTACAGTCTGATTACTGATGCAAAGTCCCAGTACCTGAGAAAAGAGATCGCCAATGCTGACTCGAAACGACTATTCAACTTCGTGAAGAAACTGTCCACCCCTTCTGACTCTTCTATTTATCCTGAACACTCATCTGATTCAGAACTGGCGCACAGGTTTAGTATATTCTTCATGAAGAAAATCGATGATATTGTGTCTTCCTTTGTATCTGACGTGAACCATTTGGAGTTATCCGTCCAGGCTCCTGAGAACTCTTTGAACTGCAATCTGAGCGAGTTTAATCCAGTCACTGATGAACAGCTTCGACGTCTCATCATGCTATCTCCACCAAAATCTTGCAGTCTGGACCCTCTTCCAACTTGGCTGCTCAAAGAGTGCCTTGATGAGCTTCTTCCGGTTCTAAAAAACATCATTAACACATCATTGTCGTCGGGTATAGTTCCAATACCTTTCAAGACATCTCTTGTTTCCCCTCTGTTGAAGAAACCGAACCTAGATCCCGATGTCCTGAGCAATTACCGACCAATTGCCAATCTGCCATTTGTGAGTAAGCTTCTTGAAAGGATTGTGTCTACACAGTTTATGTCTTATGTTGACAGTAATCATCTGCTTCCTACAAACCAGTCAGCATACCGCAACCTCCACTCAACAGAAACTGCCTTGTTGAAAGTGCTCGACGATCTCCTTCTTGCTGTCGACAAGGGCAATGAGGCTGCTCTTCTTCTTCTTGACTATTCGGCTGCGTTTGACACGCTCGACCACACGTTGCTACTACAACGACTTAGTAATGACTATTCCATCACAGGCACTGCCATCCAATGGATCAAGTCATATCTTCAAGATCGCACACAGAGGGTGATAATCAATGGGACCTGGTCACGTCCTAGTCCTATCAGCTGCGGAGTTCCGCAAGGATCCGTTGCCGGTCCCCTTCTTTTTCTCCTCTATTCAGGTCCACTCACCAGAATCATCAATTGTCATCATGGAGTCAACTACGCTATGTATGCTGACGACACTCAAATTTACATAACTATGTCACCTGGCGATAGGATTGCTGCTGTTAATTCACTGAGAGAATGTCTCAACGACATCAAAACCTGGTCCACTGCCAACAGACTCCGTCTGAACGAAGACAAGTCTGAACTCATCCATTTCTCTTCACAGTTTAGGAGCACAGTGCCTCTACCAGATCTAACTACTCGGGATGGGATTATTAAGGTCTCTGACTGTGTTAGAGACCTTGGCTTTACTTTGGACAAACACTTAACTCTTAAACACCATATCACAAACATTTGTAAGTCTGTATCATGGGGTATTTTCAAAATAGGGAAGATCAGGCGTCTGCTTGATCAATCATCAGCTGAGCGGCTCGTCCATGCCTTCGTCTCCTCCTATCTGGACTACTGCAACTCCCTCCTTGCCGGCCTCCCTCTTTCTCACATAATCCCCTCTCCAACGTATCCAAAATTCAGCCGCTAGATTAGTCTCCCTTAGTAGGAGACATGACCATATATCTCCTATTCTCCGCTCACTCCATTGGCTTCCAGTACATTCCCGTATTACTTTCAAGATCCTACTTCTGACGTACAAAATCACACGTAATCTTGCACCCATATATCTTCAAAACCTAGTGTCTCTCCGCTCCTCCTCTTCTGCCAGACCCCTCCGTTCATCTTCCTCTCTCCAATTACTTCATGGCCCACGTACAAAAACCCGTTATGGTGACCGAGCCTTCTCTTCCATTGCTCCCACTCTTTGGAATAAACTCCCTCTTTATATCCAGAATGCCTCATCTGTCGAATCATTTAAAATTCTTCTTAAAACTCACCTGTTTAATCAGCTGTAACATTTTTTTTTTCTGGAGGCGCACACAGTTATCAATTATTGTACCATTGTATCACATGTATTTTTCTTTTCTTTTCTTTTCTTTCTTCTTCTTTTGTTACTGTTAACGTTAATTTTGTTAATGTTATTGTGTTTTCTAGTCTATTTGTATGAGTAGCAAATGCGCTTAGAAACGTCAGTATGAAGCGCCATATAAATGCAATTATTATTATTATTATTATTTCAATAAATTGTTATGAATACAATGGATTGACCCCTAGATGACCTTAAGGTGACCTTATAAGGACAAATTGACTTCAGACCACAAAAACAACTTCAGATTCGAATTCCTTGACCCAGAAAACCTCTTAACCTGACTTTTTAAATGATTGTAACCCTTTTATGTTTTCAAATGCAAGTGACCTTTAAACCTATATGGCGGCCATATTGGATTTTGCCAATATGGCCGCCCCAGAGGGCGCCCTTCTTGACGCCCATAAAAAAATCGAAATAGTATGGTTTTTTGGTGCTTTTGGAAAAATTTGAACCAAAAATCCCTTGCGCCCCCCACTATACATGTATTACTAAAATACAATGCGAGGAAATGATTTGCGGAAAGTTTTTGTTATTTCATGACCTTTGTCAGTGCATTATTTTCGATTTTATTTCGACGTGACCGCGCACCACCTAAGCACCCTAACAACTAATGACCACGAACTTTTATGGTCGTCTGCTGGAGAGTTCCAAGGCTGTCGGAGTACATTGATGATTTTAACAGGAATGAAATGGAATTAAACTGAATAGCGATACTTCTTGAAAGTGTGACACTAGAACGCAAGTCGGTCATTGTATTCTCTGTGTTGCACTCCGTTGTAACAAACGACACCTTCATTCAGTACACAAGTTCTGCAGAAGATACAGTTAAGAATTCTCTAGCTTCCGCAGTACCGATGCATGGATTACATGAAATTTTGAAACATTCTTTTCAAGATATAATGTCATATATACGCAATACGCCATACGCAAAAAAAAAAAAAAAAAAAAAAGCTCACGAGACCGAAATTACGCTAACAAAGACATGAGACCAACAGGATGAACAGCGCCATCTACATGTCAATTACGTATTCATATGTCAAAGGTAAAGGGGGAAATAACAGGTTGTCGGGTGCTCTTTCGTCAAACTTTTTAGTGCTAGATTGTAAATAATTGAACCTAAAGTAAACATTTGGCAGCTATTTTGTTTATGATAGATGGGCTTGCAAACTTTTTTTTTTTTTATCGACTCGGCATACTCGAAAAATCTTGATTTTTTTTTTTTTTTTTTCCGAAGAGCCCACTTGAATATGATAGCCATGTTCGTACACAGAAATTATTTTCTATTTTTATTTTGATTTGCGTGTTTGTGTGTTTTTTTCTTTGGGGGAGGGGGGAGAATAACTATAAAAAAGGATTACACGCAAGCGGGGGTGAAAAGATCTGGTCCCTACGTCGGTCTCGTGGGTCCTGTTTGCCTAGTGTCGATCTCATGAGCAACGGCGTAGCCAGGATTTCATCTTAGGGGGGGGCGGTTAGTCTGCGAGGGAGCGAAGCGACCGAGCCCGAGCGAGCGGAGCGAGCGAGGGGGGGGGGGGGAGGGTGTGGGAGGGGGGTGTCCCCCCTCCCACGGTAAGAACTTTTTGCATTTTGATGTTGTAAATGGTGCAATTTGATGCATGCTTTTGCGCGTTTTATCGACGTGAAACAGTCCCACTTGTTTAAGGTAGCAGTTTATTTTGATGTAGATTATTATTGAACAATTTGCCTATAAAATGGTATAATTTAAAAACACTTCTTGTATTAATTCTTTTCACTGAATATCATGAACGCGACTGAACCCGAGCAAGCGGAGCGAGCGAGGGGGGAGGGGAGGGTGTGGGAGGGGGTGTCCCCCCTCCCACAGTGAGAACTTTTTGCATTTTGATGCATGTTTTTGCGCGTTTTATCGACGTGAAATAGTAACATTAGTGCTAAGGTAGCAGCATATTTTGATGTAGATTATTATTGAACAATTTGCCTATAAAATGGTATCATTAAAATAATCTTCTTGTATTAATTCTTTTCACTGAATATCATGAACACGACTGAACCCGAGCGAGCGGAGCGAGCGAAGGAGGAGGGGGAGGGTGTGGGAGGGGGTGTCCCCCCTCCCACGGTGAGAACTTTTTGCATTTTGATGTTGCAAATGGTGCAATTTGATGCATGTTTTTGCGTGTTTTAACGAGTTGAAACAGTTCCACTTGTTTAAGGTTGCAGTATATTTTGATGTAGATTATCATTGAACAATTTGCCTAAAATATGGTATGATTTAAATACACTTCTTGTATTAATTCTTTTCACTGAATATCATGAACGCGACTGAACCCGAGCGAGCGGAGCGAGCGAAGGGAGAGGGGAGGGTGTGGGAGGGGGTGTCCCCCCTCCCACGGTGAGAACTTTTTGCATTTTGATGTTGCAAATGATGCAATTTGATGCATGTTTTTGCGCGTTTTATCGACGTGAAACAGTAACATTAGTGTAAGGTAGCAGTATATTTTGATGTAGATTATCATTGAACAATTTGCCTATAATATGGTATGATTTAAATACACTTCTTGTGTTAATTCTTTTCACTGAATATCATGAACGCGACTGAATCCGAGCAAGCGGAGCGAGCGAAGGGAGAGGGGAGGGTGTGGGAGGGGGTGTCCCCCCTCCCACGGTGAGAACTTTTTGCATTTTGATGTTGCAAATGATGCAATTTGATGCATGTTTTTGCGCGTTTTATCGACGTGAAACAGTAACATTAGTGTAAGGTAGCAGTATATTTTGATGTAGATTATTATTGAACAATTTGCATATAAAATGGTATCATTTTGAATAATCTTCTTGTATTAATTCTTTTCACTGAATATCATTCCCTCCCACGGTGAGAACTTTTTGCATTTTGATGTTGCAAAATGGTGCAATTTGATGCATGTTTTTGCGTGTTTTAACGAGTTGAAGCAGTCCCACTTGTTTGAGGTTGCAGTATATTTTAGTGTAGATTATTATTCAACAATTTGCCTATAAAATGGTATCATTTAAATAATCTTCTTGTATTAATTCTTACACTGAATATCATGAACGCTGTCTGTTCAGCAATCAAACAGAAAAAGCATGCACACGAGGGTGTAGATAGGGGCATATCCCCTCCCACACGAAGGTGATTTTGCGTTTTCAGACCTGAAATTCAGCGATCTGGTGCAAATTTTTGGTGCAATACTTTTTCATCGAAGTGTTAAAATCACGGAATTTAGCTCTTATTCCGAATGTGCACCATCTGTGTGTCAGTGTATAAAGTCTAGTGAGGTAGAGCTTAGGGGAAGGGGAATTCCGCCTCCCGCTCGCGGAGCTTTTGCGTTTTTAGAATTGAAATAAAGCGATCTGGGTATAGCCACAGTCTACTTCTATGCATGGCGGAAGGGGGGGGGGGGGGGAGGAGGGGCGGGTGAGCAGGGAGAAGGCGTGGGCGAGTGTTATCTCTACCCTTCCCTTCCGATGGAGCTTTTGCCTTTTTAAGGTTGAAATTGAGATATCTCGTATACGCATATTTGATGGAATCAACATTTGGGAAATCAAAAAAAAAAAAAAAAACTGATGGAGGGAGGGGACTGAGGGAGGAAAGGGTCGATTAAAAGGGGAAATTCCCCTTATACATGAGGGAATCTTGATTATTTGGAATGTATTTGATAAGTCTTGTGCACTCAGAATTACTCATAATTTTTTTGTAAATCTAAAAAGTGTACTAAGCTAGGGAAAGAGGCACAGAGGGGGAGGGTTTTGGAGGGGGATACCCCCTCCCAAGCACGAGAGATTTTGCATATTTTGAATTGAAATTTCAGTGAAATATTCAAAAAAATATCTTATTTGATGAAAGGTTGCAAAGGAGACCCGCTTCATGTGCATGCATACAGTATACACGCATTTTTTTTCCGCCTCCCAAATCCCCGGTCCAAATCTTAGGGGGGGGGGGGGGGCGACCGCCCCCATCGCCCCCCCCCCCCCCCCCCCCCCCCCCCCCCCCCCTGGCTACGCCAGTACTAATGAGCCTCTTTTGCATAGTGTTGAACTCATGGACCGTGTAACTCGTCAGCCTATTTTACCTGATGCCGACCTCGGGGGCTATAACTCGTGGGCTGTATGACTCGTATATAGGCTGTACAACTCGTTACCCTCACCAGAGAATAATGTACACATACTTAAATCTGTGATCATGATTATGATTTAAAGAATGTTATGCTGTCACTTACTTGAGTGAGTGTGCTTTGAAAAATAACCTCATATGCATTTCAAGGAAAGCGGAAAACCTGTCCGGAACCAAGCGAACCCTTTGATCGGTATGGATGGTACCAAGGTAAAAACAAGTATTCAAACTGGCGAATTTTACTCCAAATTACCACTGAAGTGCCTTCGAGTAATTGCGATTTCAAATTCAATTTCAATTTCAACTTATTTTCGCATTTCTCGATGGAAAATACATGGTTTATAACAAAATATAATACAGAATGTCCAGCTTGGATATATACATGAAGAAATAGGAATACAAAAGTAATACATAACGATCGATGTGTCATTTTCAATCAAAGTAAAGGATGCGAAGAGAAATACGATGGAACCTACTAAAAAGCAAAGCTTGTTGAGTGCAGGTCCCAACAAAAGCCTAGTGAGGGGAACAGGATGAGGAGCACGGGTACAATTAAGACCAAAAGTAAGGATAAACAAAAGAGAATGACTATAACTCGGGGCTCAGAAGATTCTTCTCACATGTATTTATGTGTGTGATAAAATGAGAACAAGAAACCACATGCTGCACACTATATGGCAGTTGCTCTGAAAGTGATTTTGACATGGGAGGGATAATGACGTGAATACTTAAGTACTATATAATGTTAGAGTTTAAACATTCCGGCTTCCATAGACACGGGGAAAGATTTGAAAAATGGAGAACATAAATCTATTGCAATTCCTATATGTGATATACCAGCCAGCTGCAATGACGCATAAAAGAAAGGAAAGAAAGAAAGGAGGGGAAACTATGCGACACGACCAAGGTCTTACTAGAAGTGGAAGGAAAAACACCGATGGGAAGGAATTTGAGAGAGCATGCAACTAAAATGTATAAGCATGAGTCTGTTCACATGGCAACAACCGAGTAGTATAACAGAGCAGCCATCAGCATAATAAAAAGGAATTTTAGTGCACTTTCGCGTTGTAGCTATTCAATACATGCTGTCTGAGTTTACGCTTAAAGAATGATAATGACAAACAGCTTTTAACCTCTGTTGGGAGATCAGTCCAATATTTAGGACCTGTATACATGATTGTGTTTTTAGCGAAAACTGTTCGAGTTCGTGGGAGGTGATAAGCGTCACTCTGGCGAGTTGGATATTGGTGGACAGAATTGTTTCTTATGAACATCTGTAAAAAAAAACACCAGGAAGATCTTTTGAGGAAAATTTATACATAAAAATACCTAAATTATAACCAAACAAATCTATCAGTTTTAAAATCTTATTTTTCTGAAATAAGGCGTTTGTGTGAGATAAATACCCAGCATGGTTAATAATTCTGATCGCTCGCTTTTGAAGAAGAAAAAGTGAATCCAGTAAGTATTTAGATGCGTTACCCCACGCAAGAATTCCATAGTTAAGATATGGGGAAATCATGGTTGTTATACAATCTGCAAAATATGGTTGGGCAAAAAATGTTTCAGTTTGTTTAGGATTCATGTATTTCGTGACAAAATTTTGCTTAAAAAATTAAAGTGAGTTTTCCAGGAAAGGTCGCTATCGATGTAAAGTCCTAAAAACTTTGTACTATCTACTCGGGTTAGGTTATCATTAATCTTAACATCATCAGGAATAACTTACAAGGAATTGCTGAATAACATAATGTGTTTTATCAACATTTAGTGATAACTTGTTAGCGTAAATCCAGGACTGAACAGATTTCAATTCATTATTCATTATACTTACAAGGGTATTGGGATTGCGGTGAGACAGAAATAGATTTGTATCATCAGCGAAACAAATAAAAGAAAGAATCTGTGACGAATTTTGGAGATCGTTGATGTACAGGATGAATAAAAGTGGGCCAAGAAGAGAACCCTGGGGGACACCGCAAAAGGTTGACGTCATACCTGACTCATAACCATTTATGTAAACAAATTGTTTTCTGTTTGTGAGATCTCTTTAAACCTTTAAACCAATCTAAAGCCCTCCCACGGATACCGTAATGGCTTAACTTATAATGCAAAATATGATGGTCAATGGTATCAAAAGCCTTCGAAAAATCGAGAAATACACCGATGGTGTGGGAAGCATCATCTAAAGCATGAGCTACTTTATCAATGAAGGCATATGTAACACCTTTGTTTTGTAGTTGATGTTCTTCGATGGCGTATTGGCGGTGTTACATTGGTAACGTTTCTCGACAGCACACAGAAGAGACCAAGAGACCAGTTCATATTATAAAGTATACAATTCCAGGCTCTTTATTTAGTCAAAGGAATAATATTCCAGGCGAGGATACAAGATTCAACATTTGGCATAACAGGTGCTCCCCATCAAACGGCCATATATCGCCCCTAAAGAGGGATGGCAAGGGAGACCAATGCTTGTGTCTTTACCCGAAGAGGGTGAAAGAGAGAACTCTTGACCAAAGCACATGGTCACTTTTATAATACATGTATACTAGAAGGAGGGGCTTAATCTACAATATTCAAATATTCAAAATAGAGGGATTCAAATTATAATAAAACAAAGGTGTAGGTTAATAGTGACCACTGTCAATCCATGGGTCACTGACACCAATGACTCACATATTACATGATGGGGATGATGGGGGAGAAACCTATCACTGGTAGACAATGGGGAGACAGGTTATCCAGAAATGTTTATGGGAGAGCTTAGGCTCCTAGGGAGGGAGGTTGTGTGGACTGACCACAGGATGTGATGACCAGTCGGGTAGGACAAAATTCTGAGAATAACGATGAAGGAGTTTTCCCTCATGTCTGTAGTGGTTGAAGCTTGGGTTTGCAGCAACAACACTCTTCCATTTGATATATTACACTAATAATGCGTGAGTTGTGCTATGCTGTTTTCTGAATCCAAATTGGAAATTAGAAAGAATATTGCAATTAACAAGAAATCTAAGAGTTCGTTTATAAACAAGCCTTTCAAGATTTTTTGAGACTGAGGTTAAGAGAGATATCGGGCGTTAGTTACTCACAAATTCTTTTGGACCCTTTTTGTATATGGGAACAACTCGAGCGATTTTCATATTATCTGGGACTTTGCCACTAGATAAAGATTAATTGAAAATATAAGTGAGTGGAGAAATTATTTCATTTATTATATTCTTCAGAAGAAAAGCCGAAATACCATCATTACCTATACTTTTCTTGATATTTAGGTTATCAACGATTGTCTCTCTCTCTCTGACGTCACTGAATATCAGTTCTATTTTTTTTGTTAGTTATAAGGTGTTATCGGATTTTCCCAAGATGTATTTGGAAACTCCTAACTTCACTGCGAAGATAGGTGAAATGATACAACCTAGGCTAGGCGCTTGTGGAAAAGATGCTTTACGTTTGTGATCATATGTTTATCGATACAATATTCCCCCGAAAATCGTTGTTCTTGATTCTACATAATCAGTTTCAACCAAGGGTCCTTCAACGACCTTTCCTGCCGACATCATGACCGAGAGCTCTGGAACAACGGAGATTTTATCAACTGTACATCCTAGTACTGATTTCCATGATAAGGCTACAAAGACAGAGAAACCACAAGCAGTCTGCAGGAGGAGTCATCACTCACGTAAGTTTGAAGAAAGACGCTGAAGGGGGGGGGGGGGGGGTGCGTTGCTTCGATGTCAAGTCAGAATGCCCATTCCCTATTTTTTTAACTGAAGGTGTTAAGCTTAAAATCTAATATGTAATATCACAGTCTTATCAAAACACTGCATATGACTACTGAGCTCTGAAATTGAAAGCACTAACCTTTTTTATTTCTTCAAAGAGCAACGGGTGTAAAAAGCAAGTTAAAAAAACTGTTATCACTGAAATTAATGGTCCTTTGCACGCACCCCCCCCCTCCAGAAATAACAAAATATTATTCAGACCCTTTGTCCAGGTCTCTTTGTTATGGGATGTGTAATAGTTGTGTTACGTGTATATAGGCCTAATCATACATCTAATTGATTAGAATTAACACTTTTTGTCAGCCGAAAGCTCGGTGGTCTAGTGGAGATAACGCCTGTCCGGTGATCAGAAGGTCGTAGGTTCGAATCCTACTCGAGTTTGTACGCCCATGATTTTTTTCTTTCATCATGGCTACTACTAAAACACTGGTCAATTCAGTGCTTATTTACGTCGATGTAGGGCAATTTGTCAATCAGTTGTAATCTTACGAGTTATTACGTACAAAAGGCACTGAAAGTTCAAGAAGCAAAATTCATGCAATCGTTTCTACAACATTCAGCTATCACGGTGCAGATTTGTACATTCACTAAGTGGAGGTTCCTATCTATGCAATAAGGCGTGTCCTCTAGATGTCCAAAATTTGTTACTCCTGAACTAGAATAAGAGGTATATGAAGCAGGTTATTTGGACGCCAGGTCAAACTAATGTCTTGTAATGGAGTCCGACGTTATGAAACCAGCAATTTCGCAATTTACTGCTGATTGCAAGCTTGATTTTCCACTCAGTTGCACACTCACACTCAATTCGTTAACTCATAGAAAATCCTCTGGACGTCGAGAATTTTCACATGCGATGACCATTCCTGTATAACCTCTTATTCCGTAATTCTTTCCTTGGCCCTGTTTTATCAAATAATGAAATCGGTTTTAAATTCCCCTACCACAGCTAGAGGCTGCCAAATCAACTACATAACCAATCCTAACACTTCATCAAACAGGGCTTTTGTCTCTATTGGCCTTGACCTGGATCTGCAAGAGGTCATCATACACACAAGTATTTACACACACACACACACACACGCACACACACACATACACACACACATACACACACACACACACACACACACACACGTACACACACAGAAAGAAAAAAAAGATAAAATAACAATATATCTATATAATATATCTACACAGGGTGTATTAAAAAAAACGTTATACTTTTAAAAAAAATTTCTAAATTCTATTTCAAATCATTTGGATTTTTTTTTCATATTAGTGGATGCCCAATAGTCTAATCTATCAAACGCAATCAACAAAACAAATTTTTGTTCATGCTTGGCTGAACGCTGACGCTCATTGTCCAGAGTGTGAAAAATGACTTGCACCAAATTGAAGGAAGATGGGAAATTCAGCCAGAAGCCGAAATAGGTGTTCCCATTCAAACAAATTGCTCTTTTGTCACAGTTTTGATTATGTATGATAGTTTCGGAATTTTTCTGGCAATTTTCTGTCACGTTTTAAATGATTCCATTGTGTTACGGAAGGTTGATTAACAACATCAAGACCTTTTAAGCACGGTTATCACAAATCATGCACAGACATATCGAACCCACATGCCAGTCACTCAGTCAAGAAGAAAAGTACAAAATGAATGCATCCTCAGGTCATTCAATCAATACAATCAATCCAATCAATCAAGAATTCAATCAATCAATCATTCACTTAATCAGTCAATCAATCAAACAGTCAGTCACAATTGTATGTATGTTTTATAAAAAGTACCAGATCGACATAGGGAATATCACCTCCCCCCCCCCCCCCCGTGGCTTAAAGGCTAATCAATGTTTTTTTTTTCATGTCATTTTTCACACTCTTGACAAAGAGCGTCAGTGTTCAGCCAAGCCTGAATAAAAGTTTGTTTTGTTGATTGCACTTGATAGATGAGAGTATTGGGCATCCATAAATGTGAAAAAAATCTTCAAAATATTTTGAAATGTAATTTATAAATTTTTTTTTCAAAAGTGTAACTTTTTTTATACACCCTGTATATATGATTATTATATAATATATAATTTATTTATATTATACAAAAATCTATGTATATGTATTATATATACATAGATTTTTGTATAATTTAAATATATATATGTGACCATATATACTATATATACATAGATTTTTGTATAATATAAATATATATATGTGAGTATTATGTATCACATGTATACATATACAGATATAAAATATATACATACGCATGCGTCTTTCCTCTTTCTTTCTGTCTGTCTGTCTATCTGTCCGTCTGTTTTTATTACAA
Source organism: Diadema antillarum (assembly GCF_040938485.1). Taxonomy (NCBI): domain Eukaryota; kingdom Metazoa; phylum Echinodermata; class Echinoidea; order Diadematoida; family Diadematidae; genus Diadema; species Diadema antillarum. Next base: position 412,822 of record NW_027271557.1, read on the forward strand.
TCCAGAAGTAATACTATGGTGCCTGACATTTGTAAAAGTTGACAATATATCCCTTTTTCGTGTCAATTTCTTTTCAGATGCATCGGCAGTACTCATAGGATTCATCAGTGCTGTCGTATTCACGGTGCTGTTCTTGGCAGTGTACCGTTTCCTCATTCACAAGAGATGTGACCGCACCATCAATGGCAAGTGTCATTAATTAGGCATTCTAATAAATAATTGCAGTTGTTGCACTGTGCACTACACAACACCTCGTACATATGAACATTCAATGAGCATTAATGGATATAGAATAATTTGATAAGTACCGACGTTTTTTTATAAGGCACACGCGTTGCAAAATATCAAGTGACGACTGTATAAGTAGTATTGAGAAATAAGAACATATATGGTCAAATGTACCAATATTTTATAAATCTCTCGATGTTTTGATATGTTGAGCTGCTACTTTCTTTATCGGTTTGTCTGTTTCTCTGTTTTCACTGTAAATTTCTCTCCTTGAAATGCACGGTATAACCAGGACAGCTGATAAACTAGCATTCATTACGATCATAAGGACATCCTGATCGACTGTGCACTGCTATCAAAATATTATGTTACCCTTGAGGTCAGAAAATATTTCGAATATAACATTTTCACAACAAAATAAAACGTACGAGGCAGTACCTCGAAGACAATCTACGTAAAGGAAAAATTAGGGTATTTTGTGATTTCTGATAGGAAATTAACTTACATTTTTTTTATTATTCTAAATTCACGAGAGTACAACTAAGTTAATCAAAATAATGATACTTCATACTGCGACTCCAAGTGAAATACAGTAAAGGTCATCATCAGCACGTATAATTGTAGTTACGATTACCAGGAATGTGAATGCAAGGTCTTATATTCCTTTTTATGCCTCCGTCAAGTGGCCGGAGGCATTATGTTTTCGGGTCGTCCGTCCGTCCGTCCGTCCGTCCGTACGTCCGTACGTACGCCCGTCCCGTTTTGTTTTTGTCGATATCTCAAGAACCGTGTGAAGGTTTTACATCAAACTTGGTATGAGGGTATAACCTAGGGGGGGGGGGGGGATAATACTTTGTTTAGATTTTAGGGTCACGGGGTAAAAGGTCAAAGGTCAAAGGTTATTTTGTGAAAAAAAGGTTGAAATTTCATGTTTTTCTCCATATCTCGCAAATGGTTCAAGGTATCTTCATGGAACTTAGTATATATGCATGTACTGATGGGCAGTGATTATCTAGGGAAGTTGGGGATCATGGGTCAAAGGTCAGGGGGTCAAAGGTCAAGGTCATCTCCTCAAAATATCACTACTTTCCTTATATTTATGCAATGCCTGAAGGATTTTTTAACTTGATCTTTATGCATGTATAACCCAATATATATTCTGTGGGAAGTTTCTTTGCCAAAAGGTCAAAGGTCAAGTGAAAGTGCTAAATTGCACTTCTTCCTCCATATCTTAAGAGTAACTCAAGGTATTATCATGAAACTTACATATTTATGTATGTTCTACCTAACAGTGATTTTCTTTGGAACTGTGAGATCAAAGGTAAAAGGCCAGGTTCAGATAATACTGTTTTACCATTTGATACTGAAATTATACTTTTTTCTCAATACCTTGAAAATTACTCAATGCATAAACTTATAAAAGGGTCAAAAGTCAAGTAAAAATCATCAGTTCCCCCAAATACCTGCACTCTGACGTTGTAATCATTCATCCAATTGAACCTAGTTCTAGGAAAGTGAACATTCAGCACATTTGTGGCAAACCTGTCATTTTAATATTTTGCCAATTGTGTGAAACTGTCATCACACATTGTCAAGACATTGTACTATAGACCTATTAGGAGAACCATGCATTATTGCGGAGGCATACACCAGTCGCCGTAGCGACATTTCTAGTTAAAAATATTTTCATCATTATTATTGTTTCACAACACGGCAACATGAACTCAAGGCAAGAATGGAGACAAACAAAACGCTGACGAAACGAATGGTGTTTGCAGTCAAGACGACCAACAATGCCAAGTTGATAAAGACGACGGCATTGGACGATTGACTGCATTGTTTCAGGGTTTCACTCGACTCGGCCTGCTTCGAAATAATGGTAAATATCAACTTTATGGCTATAAAGAAATATTACTGAACACTCGAAGAGGGAAGTGTCAGCATTAATTCGAAAAAAAAAACTGTTTAGATCTTTTATACATGTCTCACTTTACAATATTGCAAGGAATATGTATTTACATTCGAACATTGCTCAAAAGAAATAGTCTGGGTAAAGTAGCTTACCAAGCACCTAAGTAGTTTCCAAATGAGATGAAAGTCATGCCACATTAAAAGAAAAGAAGAGAAAAGAAAAGAGAAACATTGCATTGCAAGCGATACAAGTCCTATAGTGATTAGAGCGTGTCAGTGTAAGGGGGGGGGGGGGATTCCTGACCCTTCAATTCCCCTCCTTCCCTGGAAAGTATATGGAGATAATATATGTTTCTATGTATATCAAAATATGTGCAAAATGTACATGTCTGTTATAGTATGCAGTCATGCCTGATTGTCAAGGAAAACGTATTAACGAATATGATAATTCTCATAACGCGAAAAATTCACTCATTGTTCTATTAAAAATATTAATTCATAGTATCTCATCATAACCATGGGAATACAATACTGATCGTTTGTTTGGTAATCATTCGTTGTTTTGTAAACTTTAATTTGTTCAGAGAGTTCTTGACAACTGCTGTTTAGCCATATCTAAGTAATGTAGAATAACTATAATTAATTTGTACACTTTAAGACTAACAAAATATGAACTTATACATTTATTTATATTTCTGATAAAGATTCACCCTGCTTTCCATCCTGTAAAGGTCACTAATTTATTCGCAATAAACCATTACTCAGGAGAATTGAACTAGGTCTATTTGCCTTGCGCAGCAATGCGCAGCAAAAGAAAAAACTCAAATAAAAAACAATAAAATTTGCGCACTCTCCCCCATTCTTCTCCCAGGGCAGATATCAAGGAATGGAGGTAAAGCTGAAGACAGAATAACCGCAGTCGACGGAAATGGAATTGACTCCTGTCAAAACAGCCAACGATGTCAGGCTGATGTCGACATTGAAATGAGCTCTGGTGGTAACACTTAGCTTCTACGAGAATATGCTGATCTTTGCGCCAAAAGAGAGAGAGTAATTTTGACACCAACCACACAGTCTAATGTGCCTGATAGCCTATATGCAAATGGTACAGCTTTAACGTTGGACTCGCGCGCGCGCGCACACACACACACACACATACACACACACACACACACACAGGTGTTTTTTTTTTCTTTCCTGGCTCGCCCCCAGTGTGAAAGCTTTATCATTTGTAGACATGAATCAACGGGCTTACACAATACACCGTTATGGAACGAGTGTGCCAAAATCTTCGCTCATACGCCTCAAAAAAGAAAAAGGAAAACAAAGAGCAAAATTTGAAAATGACAGCATTTACAGAATTGGGCGCAGAAGAAAAAGATCTGACCGAAATTTGATTATTATATCGTTGTCTTCTGTGGAAGATGCTCTTTCTAATGATGTACAAAAAATGTATCACTTTAAGAATGCACCGTTCCCTTTTTAGGTTAAACATGTACTACCTGTACCAAATGAAGAATCTCCAGAGAGAGAAAGTTAAGGGCCATGAGGCCAAATGTCAAAGGTCAAAGATCAAGTAAAAATGGTAGAATATAACTTTTTTCTGCATATCTCGCAAATGGTTCGACGTATCTTTATGGAACTTAGTATATATATATGTATGTACTGAATGGTAGCGATTATCTAGAGAATTGGGGGTCATGGGTAAAAGGTCAGGACCAGAAATCAAGGCCAACTCCTCAAAATTTCACTATTTTTCCTCATGTTAAAATTTCAACTCTTCCTCCATAATAATATATCGAAAGTGACTCAAGGTATTACCATGAAACTTAGCACATGCATGTTCTACCTGACAGTGATTTTCCTGGGAATCATAGGCTCAAGGGTCAAAGCCGACATTGAAATGCTATTATTTTCATATCTAATACTGAAATTACACTTTCTCAATATACCTTGCAAATTACTCAAGTGCAAATGCTCAAGGTCAAGCGTCAAATGTCAAGGTCAAGTGATCAAATGACTCTTTTCTTCATATTTTATATTCTATGCTATGCCTGAATGTATTTTCGTGAAAGTTAGTGTATGTATAACCCAATATGCAGTTGGACTGAATCCTCGTCTACTGTCTCGGACATGTATTCTCCGAGACTTTCTGTGTTAATTTCATTATACAGTACAAATAACAGCAGCATACATTCAGCAATTATTATCATTTCATTATCATACAATGCATATGTAACACTTAATACATGAGTTACATCTTAATTTGCATGCACAAGGATTGCCAAAAATAAACACAAAACTTGATTGTTTCGCAATCGATAACGTCGTTGTGTTGCTTATACTGTTTGCTGCACATTGTGTAAAAATAATGAAGAAAAATATTTTGTTACCTATGTATGTGTATGTATGCATAACACATGTCATGTACATATATATGCATATACATTGACAATACAGATTCAGTAAATCAAATCAAATCAAATTAAATCTGTTTTGTATCATTGCTACGCTATGGAAGGGAAATTACAGGCCAAAAATTAAAAAGCAAAATTAACGAAAAGTTACATCTTAAAATTTTCCCTGTCTCTGTAGTCATAATCATTGTATATTGTGAGATTATACGTGCTAATTCTCATAATTGTCTTTCATCTCTTGTCTTCCATATATTTCCCTCTTTACAATATCTGATGCATGCCATCTTATTTGAATGTAGATGCTTAAGAGTTGTTTATTGATACTGTAAACGCTCTTTCAAACAGTTTTGGAACGAAATTTGAATAAAGCAAAGCTTCCACAAAATTAAATGTAGCGTGTCGTTTGTACAGGTATACGACATTTATTTTTTTCATCACACGTATCTACTATTGATTTATTATGAAGCGAAAAACATCGAAAAAGGAAATAAGATGAAACATGTAAAGCACGTAGGCCCTCTAAACAGACATAGACACAGACAGTGAGTATACTGACGAGAGAAAAACTCCTGATTCGCAATGTTAAAGGGATCATATAGTTTTGGTTAAGACCTAATTTCAGGTCTATAACATTTTGTTTTTGGATGAGATAATGAGAAACTTCTTATGAAATATGAAAAGGCATGTAATTCTATGAGGAATTCAATGTTTGTTTGGTGAAAATTGGTTTTGAAATGGCTGAGATATCCCAAAAAGAGCAATTCTTATAAAGTGTGGGACCCACACTTTATGACGATCGCTTTGTTTTACTTTGTTTTTGAATGTTTCAGTCATTCCAAACCCGATTTTCATCAAATAAACTTTGAATTCCTCTTAAAATGGTTTGCTCTGTACTATATCATAGGTTTTTTCTTGGTATCTCGCAAAAGTTAAAAGCCCAATTCTCATCTCCACCAATACTGTACCATCCCTTTAAGCAGTACCTCTACGTACAAAAGTATAGATAGGGCAAAAGTACAGTGCACTCCCACTATCACGAATGCGGTCAATACTAAACAATCGTTACAAAGAAGTAAGATAATCGGTTCAAAAGATAATTAATATAATGTGATTTTAATATTTATATATCTATATACATATGTATATATATATATATATATATATATATATATATACACTTGGTGATTCTATCCTTCTATGAAGAGTGCTCGATATCCTCAAAGAAAGAGCTTTAGACGGAAATATTGGAACAAGTTCACGCGGTTGACTACAGGTTCATCCGTATTTTTTGCAACTCTGAGTTTCATGCAACCTCCATGAGAGATGGAAAAAAAGTGTTTTCTTTGATTCCTCAGCATGGAAAGAAAACCAAGCTTTTAAAATTGAGAATTAATTGGTTTTTTTAAAGGATTTTGCAGATAAATTGTTCTCGACATGGACTCGCTGTTTTGTTGTGAAAATAATGCGTTTGCAACTCAAGAGAACTGCATTGTTCCATATCTTGTTTGTTTCGACCGTCCGTGAGCTATATGCGAACCTTCGTTATGAAACTATGCTATGTTTGTTGGCTTATAGAGGCTGCCTAAATCAGATACATCTTTAAAAAGTAACTTATTATTTGGGCTAAGGATTAAATAACGAAAAGTATTTTCGTAAAGTATGGGATAGTGGAATAAGAGGTCAAAATAAAGTATGGGATAGTGGAATAAGAGGTCAAAATATTGAGTTTCTGTAAAATGGGCGTTAATTGGAGAAAGTGTTTAGTGGAAGAGTAATATTTCAACAGAAATGACGAATTTGGTTAAATCATCAGTTGTCTATCTTTAGATAAAGGTTAAGAGTACAAGCTTAATATTCTGCCAGCACATACACATGTCCCTTACGATATTTCGTTACGATTTTGAATTGAATCAGATCGTTACAAGCTATGTTAAATGGTATTCAAATGTATGTGCAGTACTATTCCTCAGGGACGTTCGCTGCTCTGGACATGGTTAACTTCCGCGGTGAATAAACATTTGTTCCTCTGGGAAATTTCTAGTATAATTGGGTTCATATTGAAGCTTGAATTATACTCTTTCAGGTAAGATAAATGATTTCGAGAATTTTCTACTTTTTAAATTTGGCGTTGTTTTGGCTCAATTGTACATCGTTCAAAAGTCTGACATATTATATATATATATATATATATATATATATATATATACATATATATATATATATATATTGTCACATAAGCAATCTTTTTCGTTATTTACTCTGCTACTTTGACACGTAATCATTCAAGTCGAAACAAATCAAGTACAGTTAAATTAATGTTTGTAATAATAATAATCAAAGTCGAAGTTTTGATATCAAAATTTCAAATACAAAACAAAGTATAAATAAACATGTCACTTTTGGCTATACTGCTCTGGGTTCCGGGTTCATGTTCCCCCTCTGGTAGTTGGTTCGGTGTAAAAATGGCAGAGGTAAAAATGTCAACATGTTTCTCTACCTGACATTCCCTAACGTCAGTACTTTAATATACACGAACTAATGAAATCAATTAACATATGGCTCAGACGGAAGTATGCATTAAAAATTGTCCTTACAAAACAAACTATTTCTACTTTAATACTAAATTAAGACTCCCTTACCACCTAATCATATTCCTGAATATCATTAACCTAACCTTACATCCGGTTGAGCTCGCCTGAACCTAACATAATGATGTAATACGGCATAACTGAATCCAATTAACTAATTTTCTTTTATGTATATTGTCTGGGGTATCCTAACAGAGACGTCATTGACCTAACAAACTTTTATACTAAATCAATGAATATATAAAGACTCGAGCAAATATATTCCTTTCCTGACATATATACACATATATATACATACATATACAATGTATATATACATATATATTGTGACGAACTCGCCTTCTCGTCGTGAAGTAAGAGAGTGTATTTGCCTGTTTGTACAAATGTCTCCGCGAGCCGTGTCAGGATGGCCGAGTAGGCGGGGTTCGTTTTGTTGCAGTTTACAACGATCCCTTTAAATCATTAAAACTACCAGTCTGTGTCTACCATGTAATATGTTGTGTCAGAAGCAGCTCACCAACACAAGCGGCACACATACAAAGTTCAGCATCACTTAGATAATGTCACTTCCAAACGTCAGTTGTAGATGGTGTTAAATTGGTACGTCTAGTTTGTTACCAACTTTTGCTACCAAGTTCTGCTACCAACTCTTGCTACCAAGTGCTGCTACCAACTGTTGCTACCAAGTTCTGCTACCAAGTTTTATTACCAACTCAGTCACGCTAACGTGGAACACCTTTCACAACCATATGGTGGCACAGGTATCGTTGATGGCACGGGGTAAAGTGCTATATCGCACCGTTACCAACTTCCTCAGGCGGCGACTGGAACTTGGATTGGGCACGGACTATGCGACAAGTCACATTACCATTATACCCAAAATCCAACGGCGACGACTGGAACTTGGATTGGGTACGGACTATGCGACAAGTCACATTACCAATATACCCGAAATCCAACGACTTGCTAGTTGATCTTCTCAGGAACATGTACCACCACTCTCCAAGCAGTTGTATAGTGATAGGACCATCAAGAACACACAGTGAAGGCAGCAATTCAGGAACATATATATAGTTTATTACATATAGAAGAGAACATTAGCAACACATTGGAAATGTATCATACACGGGCTACTCGCTGCGGACTATGTCACACAACGGCCACTTTATATGCCTCCCCTCCTATCGCGGATAAAGGAGGCAATCCCGCACAGCCGTAAACAATAATACCCGCAGTACTTGCTCAAATTATTTACAATGTTGGCGTGGTTACAAAATTCGTACAACGATCATACATTTTAGCAGTATCTCGTGTACATGGTTACTATAATTTGGCATGTATCATCGGTCTAAACCGGAGTTGGTATTAAAATAATCCAAACTTGCCCATGACAAACAAGTAACCACATATGTAATAATAAATGTTGAAACTCATAATAATGCACTACCACATTAAAGCGTTAACCCAACGTTCCGATAATGCGCCCATTTCTATACTACAGGCACAATCGATTATGACAAATTATAATCGAACGATTAAATCGAATTTCGTTACAATATATATATATATATATATATATATATATATATATATATATGTACGTGTGTGTGTGTGTGTGTGTGTGTGTGTGTTTGTGTGTACTATTCAACGTATCGCATGGTCCCACACGTCCTGTGATTATCTTCGGGAGAAAAAAAAAGGCTTCGGAGTAAACCCTGCAGTAAAGTAAAGTCCCTACAAAGGCAGTTGGGAAATGTATACCACGCCGCGTTACCTTCTGGAAACGCCTTCAGCTGTGCTGTGCTGGTGCCAAATTTTATTGTATTTGTTCTTTCTTGCCTTTAGAGTACATCAGCACGCCTAGGAGGGGGAACTTGGCGTATGGACAGCACAAGTTTTCCATATTCCATCAGCCCAGGCTTGTAGCGCTCTGGAGAAGACACTCCAGCGACGTCGCAAGACATTGACGCAACGTGAGAAGAATCAGCTGTCGGATAGAAGCTAGTTGTAAATCTTGCATCAGGCAGAAAGGAAAAGAGAAGTAAAGAAATAAAAACGAAGATAAGCTCTTCGACTGACAAGCTAGGACGTTCGATGTGTCCTGGACTTACTGATGACATCGAAAAGTTTAATGATTCCCGCAAGAAAGCGATTATTATACCGAAGGAGCTACCAAGTCTAAATATCGAGATTGGTTGAGATTGACAGTGGTTCCATAAAGCAATTGTCATGGATGCCAGCTACACCTTCTTTTGGAAGGGCTAGCTGTCACAGGACGACCCAAGACAGCACGGGAGTGGGCTTTCCCGTGAAGAATTCGGAGTCTTTCAACCTCGAACAATCATAGAGATAATGCATACTCGATGTGCTTGTCTACCACGAGTAGGCTCTGTCAGCATCCTCAGCATTTATGCACCTACACTCTGCTCCATCCCAGAGACCAAGGACCATTTCTATGAAGAATTAGATGGGATGATATCCAGAATCCCCATCCCAGAAAGACTCTACTTTCTAGGAGTTTTGAACGTTAGAGTTGGAGCCGTTGTGAAGACCTGTCTTGGCCACAAAGCATGGGGAAGATGAATGATGATTAACTGTGCTGTTGGTCTATATGTAATGAAATTTTGAAAAACCGCCGATCCCAATGACTTCGTTATAACGGGAGTGCACTGCATTGCATTCAGCAAAAATAAACTCACTATGATCCATACACTTGTGTCCTCTCCCGTGCTAGAATGCTATTTAAAGACATAGGGAAACAAAAATAGCATTGCCATAATAAAGGTATTACATCTTCCCCAAGGGAAGGTGCGCACATTATACACTCCGAAAAATAGGAAACACTTTTTCAAGTTTATATTTCTCACAGAATTTTGGGCTAAATGTTAATTTATTATGTACCATATGAAAGGTAAGTTAATTGGCTATCAACATAGTAAGTCAATACAAAAGGAAACTTTAAGTGCGAGGAAACATCTTTGTTTTTCTCTTCCAAGGCACGGAAGTAAAAATTAGAAGTAAAAAAAAAAAAAACGTCATTCAACTTTCAACTTTCAACTTTATTTCCATTTCCAATGAATAAACAGGGAAAATTATATATAATGCATTAACAGAACATATTTGTAATAATTTCAAAGAAAACGTACATGTGATTGCGAGTAACAACACAAATTCCTTTTCTAAGGCATATAAATAAACATATACATAATACAAGGATTGGAATAGAAATGGAGGGTCCCACTAAAAAGCAAAGCTTGTAGGGTATGGGACCCTCGGAAAATACATACACAAAATCAAATAAACCAATGTCAACTGACATGAAATTAACTTAGGAAGGGAAAAAAGAAAGAAAAAAGGAAAAAGGAGAAAGAAGGGGGAAAATGATACTATGGTACAACACTCTTGGGTAAATGCTCTTCCATGTAGAAATAAGAAGAAAAAAGAAAAAATCATGAATTCAGTTGCAAAAGAAAAAAATACGCATGATCTCGATGGTATCGTTAAAGCCAAAAAGATCATTAAAAGTTAGAAATAGTTAAGGAAAATTACTTTCTTCGTGCCAAATCCAAATTCAAATGAAATGAAAGGAGCTATAATATTAACAAAAAGGATACGATTTTGATTTGATTTTTTTTTCTCAAATTAGGAAATTTGTACGTTATATATGGTTCTTGAATTTGTCTCACGAATTCTTAAATTACTTAATAGAATGAATGAAATAAAGAGATTTTGTTTTAATTCAATATTTGTGCTCTTATACTCCCTATGTCATTTGAGGTTTGAGTTGACAGAAAGTTCTTTCTCTCCCCCTTAAGTTTCCCCAATTTGATTTTGTTTAATGTTATAAAGAAATAAAGAGAACGAAAAACCTATCTTTTCTATATGTCATTTATGTCTTTTAATGTGTTGAAGTGGTCTTTTGTTATCAATGTTATCTTAAAGGGCATTTGCAAAAGAAAGAAAACATGTCCATTTTTGCATTCTATTTTTTACTTTTGTGGCTTGGAGGACAAAAACAAATGCGTTCACTCATGCGAAAAAGTTTCCCTTTATATTGATCTACCTTTAATATGGTATAGAATACAATGATTTTTCATCTAAATCTTCTGTGAAAATTATGAACTCGAAGACGTGCTTACTTTTTTTGACCGCAAGACGAAGGAATGTGCAGTCCGTTGTTCCTGGAGTACGGTATGCTTACCAGGTCCTTTCAATATCCAGTAGTAGAAATGACAGGAATATTTCTGTTCTCTTCTTCTGTCTTTTGCTTATACCGTATTCCCCCCCCCCAAAAAAAAAAAAAAGAAAAAAAGAAAAAAATACAACAAGACCCTCCGCAATGACATCTTTAAAAATATTAAATCAATCCAAATACAAATCCAGGGTATGAAACTATAACTCATTGCCCACATATGACAGAAAACCCCAATCGATTTGCTTCAGTGGTCAAAGAGAAATGAGGAATTTTGTAGAGGATGTCAGGTTCTGTCTATTGTATTCACACACGAGATGAAAGAATCAGACTCATGACATGCTTTACAACAATCCACATTTTTTTCTGTGACCGCTCAAGTAAATCGAATGGGGTTTTCTGCAAAATAGAGCTAAGATGTTATATTTTAAGACCCTGCAGTAGCATTTAGACAATTTTATCATATTGGGTGTTATCAATGCGAAAATCGGATTGTAATTGTTTTGGGGACATACTGTACATGTATCTGGGCATGTCTGAACTTCATTCCCTTTTGTACATTTTAATGAAATCGGAACAAGCACAGAAAAAATACATTAAAACGTCAGAGGAAAGAGACTTAATTATATTTGTTTCCATGTATTAGTAAATGCATATATGTATATATATATATATATATATATATATATACATACATATATGTCATATCTTATAAATTTTTAGATCGCTACCCCTTAAAAAAAACGAAGTACAATAAACGATCTCATAAAGGATGTGATGAATAGCAACTATGAAACTGTATAGGATCGATATTAGCCCTTCGAGAACAAACAGCCAGAAGTACTCTTATTATACATGTCACACGTTGCGTTAGTAGACCGATTACGTGAGTCTCACTCCCCAGCAACCCACCTTACCAGGGCTGCCAACTCTCACGCATTGAGCGTGAGACTCACGCAATTCAACCAATTTTGACTGTCTCACTCTGATAAACGAAATCTCACGCTAAACCCCCTAAATGGACTGTACATGACTACAAAAATAAATATATCTCTAAATTCTCTGATATTCCGAATATCGATATGCCCAAGCCCAAAATGTCGAGATTTTCCAGCGCGGGTGTAAAGCTTAACCAATAATAATCGTTTTCGGTTCGCGCGCAAAGACGAGCTATTGGATTACGATTGGCTTCTACCTATACCACGTGAGCGTAGCGTGTACTTTTGGCAAATTACAGTACATATTGTAGGGCTATGACGTGTGCTTTACATCGCTTTACATACACTGACTGTGTACGTAGTACGTACGTACGTACGTACGGCCGCACAGCAGGCCGCCAGGTGCTAGCCAGCGAGGTCGCTCCGCTCCCTCGTAGTGTCTCACGCCAAACTCTCACTCAAGGTTGGCAGCCCTGCCTTACGTTCACCCACCCAGACATCATTTCCTCACGCCTCCCACAAAGAAGAGGAAAAATGCCGCGCAAGTAGATCAGTAACACACATGTGATGAAAAGCTCTCTCTGGACTGAGTATGGTAAAAATTGTCCTTATTCTTTTCGTTGGCTAGAGTAGGCGCCATTATACCTACACTGCAAAAAGTCCGGTGTTAAATAGTGAACACCGAGCTGGTGTTAAATTTTCGGTGCTCATTTATGGTTTTAAATTAACACCTCCGGGTGTCATTTCCAAATACAAAACTGTTTTTTGAAGAGTTTCTTAGTAACTGCACTTCTTGCTGATTTTTAATTTAAACAAGACGATCAAGAATTTTACATTAAAATACTAGATTTTTGAAAAAATTTGAAAATAAATTTACACCACAGTAACACCAGCTGGTGTGGTCTCTTATTGAAGCTGGACGGGTGTTAAACCATTGATATTAACACCAACAAGTATCAAATCAGCACCATGTGGTGTCATTTTTGAATTACCACCAGTACAGCGTCAAAATAACACCAGGTACAGTGTCAAATTAACACCACGAAGTGTCAGGTGAACACTTTTCAAAACCATCACAGTGCATTTTCTACACCTATGGGTGTGATCCTCTATTGAAGTTTGATCGGTGTTAGATTTAACACCCATGGTGTTAAATCTAACACCGATGTTTTTACAGTGTACATGGCTGCATCTTATAGTTCTTTTCCTTCTTGAGTAAATAGTCCAAAGAGATCTCTTAACACTATGCTTAAAAATATCATGTCAGTCATACTTTATAGACTCACTCACCCTTGGTATTGGCAAAAATGCTCAAAATTATGTCTTGTGACAGGCCAATCTTTCATAACAAATAGATTATAGTTTTTCAAGTAAAATCATATTTTCTAATCTAATTTCTAATCTAATTCCAAGATGAAAAAAGAGGGAAGGGGTGGGGCATCTGCTCCACACAACTCACTTCGGTTGCTTCGCTATATCAGTTTTTTTTTTTTTTTTTTTTACTTCCAGCCAGTTTAGACACTGAAGTATTGTGTATCGATGAAGTAAACGGATGACTATTTCAGGAAAATGGTTTTGAAGCTGCACTCTTAAAGCATAAATCAATACAATGCCGTATGTAACGCGTTGTTACTGAGTAGGCTCACTTGTCTTTAATCTCATTGATACACGTGTTTTATCTATCACAGTTTGTGAATTCTTAAAATGGGAAAGAGAGAAGGGGGAAGGCAGAGTGAGTATGAGAAACAAATAAATTGTATGAATTCAACAATTAGAAAAGGGAAAAATACATGAGTTTAACAAAGCAATATATGTTAAAAAGATAGATTGAGGGGGGCTTAATAGCAACCAATATAACAGAGGGGTTTTGGTCTGAGAAACAAAGAAACAATAGAGAGAAGGGTCTTTACACAAACAAAAATCATATGGTATGAGAGGGAGCCAAGAGAGATAGAGAGAGCTTTACATTTGGAACAAATACATGTATGGAGAGGTGGGGGAAGGAGAGATTGAGACGTACAAGAGAGTGAGGGGCCGTAAAGACAATACACTTCTCGTGATACAATGTATTATTTTAAGAATGAGAAAAATAGCAAACATTTTGCAATATATTCTATTCAACTCAGGTGTCATTAGATTTCAGCGTTCATGTTGTTTCACAATTCTCTGATACATGTACATGTATTAACCTTCTCCATAATCTTCAACTACTCTCCCTTCAACCTGTTCCCATCAATGCTCTTCTTCTCCACGTTAACTCCTTTTCCTTTCAATCTTTCATGTGCAATGTTTAAATCACAGATCACCGATCACCGATCATCGATCACCGATCAACGGAAATCGAAAAAAAAAAAATAAAGACATGTTACAAAACACACTCCAATGCATAATCTGTTTGATCATTGGTTAGATCCAGGTTTTGGACAGAGCTTTTTTTTTTTCTTATAGAGCATTATTCCTTTATAAATGCAATTCCTTCAAAATGCAACTACATTTTCACTTACTGACGAAAAGAAGTCTTGTATAGTAATGTTCGATTCGATAAGAGATACACGTTTATTTCTGGGTAGGGCAGCTTCCTCCAGCGTTGCCAAACACATTGCTGCTCATTTTTTTTTTTATTCTCACATGTCGTCATGATGGTTGTATTTTCACTATACGTTTTCATGGTAGATTTAATAAATGTGCCCGTGCATCACACAACAAAGAAAAGTCGTGCTCCTCGATTTTGCTTGAGAAATCAAAATTAGGTGAAACTAGGCAAAGGAGCCAAAACTTACTTTTCTGATATTTTCTGAAAGATAATTTCTTCTTCCGCATAATTCTCAAGTCTAGGAGATGATAAAATGAAAGAAAATGCTTTCTTGGCAGTTTCTTTCTCTCTCTCTCTCTCTCTCTTTTAGGGCGTTATGTTGTGTTGCACAGTTTCCTTATTTCATCTATGATTCTGATAAAACTTTATTGTAAACAAAAGCGACCTGGTGCGTGAACAATTACAATCATGCTTTCTTCAGCCTAAGCTTTTTCTGCCGTATCCCTACATACATGTATGTCTCAGGCTCCCTCCTATATACTTTATCGAAATTTTGGTTCGACAAATTAATATGTCGTTTAACGCCACATGATCATGATCGATTGTCCTGAGGGATTTCTGGAAAAATTCACAAGATATGGAAAACTTCTGTCTTGAGGGGAAAGTATAGATGATGTACAGGCCATGTACAATCCAACAGCAACTAGAGTAACACGGCAATGTTCTTTTGTCATTGACTTAAGTGGTGAAGCCCCGTCACGAATGCGACTATAACATCGCGATAAGAAACTGGACATGATAATCAGATATCAGACACGGTTATAACAAAAAAAAAAAAATAATGCTAACGTTAAAGTGAAATTCACTTTCACTGAAGGCTATATTAAAATGTTCCTCTCCTTTAGTTATTATGACATTTTTTTAATATATTGTACGAAAAAAAAAAAACTGCTGGTCCTGAGGAATCAACTGTACTTGATATTGTACTACAGTGAAAGATATGAATAGTGCAAACAATGGGTCAACTGATGTTTTAAATCAGATTGTTTGGTATAACAAACTTATATTGTTTGACAAGCATTCGCTGTTTTATAAAGATTGGTATGAAAGTGGCATACTCTATTTTGGAGATTTAGTAACAATAAATGGTTTCCGGTCTTTTGAATACATTATGTCAGAAATTAATTTTAAAAGAAGAAAATGTACTGCAATTTTTGATTATGCAACATTACAAAAAGCAATACCATTAGTATGGTATAACATGCTACATAAGGAAATGTTTGATAGTTATATCAGAAAGGAAACAGTATTGTGTATACCAAGTGTATGTGTTTCAAATAAAGTAGTTTTCATTATGGATCTAAGCAGCAAGGCATTGTATAATTTGATACCTTCAAAAAACTTGTTAACCAATACATGTTCCTTATATTGGGAGAACAAGTTTCATTTCCAAGCTGATTGGGCCAGTGTATTCAGATGTAATTTAGAATATATAAAAGAAAACAAATTACGAGAATTTAATTTGAAATTGTTGTATAATTTATTGCCAGTGAGAAGTAATCTATTCAAATGGGGTTTAAGTCATGATGATTTGTGCCCGAACTGCAACGTAAAAGAAGACATTGTTCATGCTTTCATTGAATGCAAACTTTATGAAAATTTTCTTTTATACGTAAGGAGTTTGTTACAAGATGTATACCATACAACAGTAACAAATATCAACGTTTCACATTTGCTGAAAATACAGTGTAAGAGTCAGTATAGTTTGTTTTTGACAATAGCAGTTTGGAGTATTTATAAGCTTATTTTGAAACGGAATGAAACCAGTAATGATAAAAGAAGTTGTTTTTTAAAGCATGTGTTTATGAGAGAAATTAGAACGAGAATAGAAATACAATGTTGTATGAAACGTAGAACACTACGGAGAAATGAACAATTGTTACCAAACGAATTGTTGAACCTCTAATGCACGATTGTGCTTGCATCACTTTTATGTGACATCGTTACGATGATATTATTTTGATTGTGTATTTTGAATGGAATCCTGAATAAATCCTCAGATGAGGCAAAAGAAAAAAACTGTACTTGAAAGGCTCGCTGTTAAGACATGCAATTTGTTATCTCCTTTTAGACTTTATGACAACTCTGTAATGCTTATTCACATAGAGGGCTCTCTCTCACTCTACACATATCAATATGGCATTTAAACGCTCTCCACACATCATGTGTAGTGCAGCGCCATGCCCTTTCCCTCAATGTATTGTCAGAGCCTTATACAGAGTAGGACAAATACATCACAGGGAAAGTGTCCTTCTACATTCTTCAGGCACGTGACTAGGTAGAACATACAAGTTTGGACAAAAATACAAATTTGGACAAAACTCTTTACATTTTTTTTTCTCCACGCAGGAACGCTTCTTCTTTGCACTTTGCTCCTCCTTCTGTTTCACAAGTGCATTTGATGTCTGTATGTATCTGTGTGATATTGATAGTGCGCCTAAACAAGCTCCTCCTGGTTTTAAAATGGGTAGATTCTAGGCCTATACATGTATTATACATCTGTTTCTGTGTGTGTGTGTGTCCGTATATGTGTACTTTTGCAGTTCGGATGTTTCCCAACGAAACTGGGTATCTAAGGCTTTATAGTTATTAATTCAGCATATCAGCAAAATAGAAGGCAGGCTATTTCAGAACCAGCACATATTTAGCACATTGCCTTTGTGCCTTTTGTACATGAGGTCTCTAATTGAAATGGTTTGTATTTACATAAAACAAAGACCTCATCTTTTAAAGTAAAAAAAAAATGAGTTTATGACGTTCAGACTTACTAGTATTTGCATTGCAGCTCAGTGTAACTGGTTTCCTGTTATGATTGCGATGAAGCATTGACTGCAATGTAATGCCTGTGATATATTTAGTTTGGATGGCGAATGTTTACGTTTTTATGCGTGCAGAGGAAAGGGTGAAGGAAGAGATCAAATTTCGCCTTAAAGCGATGGTTAAGTATTGGCGGGGATAAGAATTGGACTTTTAACTTTTTGCGAGATACCAAGAAAACACTTATGATAAAGTACAGAGCATACCATTTTAAGAGGAATTAAAAAATCGGGTTTGGAATGACTGAAACATCCACAAAAAGAGTATAACAAAGCGATAGTAATAAAGTGTGGGTCCCACACTTTATAAAAATCCCACTTTTTTGATCTCTCAGTCATTTCAAAAATCAATTTACATCAAATTAACGTTGGATTCCTCATAAAATTACATGCTCTTTCATATTTCATACGAGGTTCCTCACTATTTCAGCAAAAAATGTTAGAAACCTGAAATCAGATCTCGACCAATACCGTACGATCCCTTTAACAAAAGGTTACTTAACCCAGTATATGCCAATGAGTCCATTATGCACACATTTTACACAGGACCGTTACGGACAGGTTCATTTGTATGTGGCACAATGAGGTTAAACATAGGAAACTAATTTCCTGAAACTTTTACCATAATGCTATTTTTTTTCCTGGATGACTTGAATTCATGCAGTGTCATGCAATGTTCTTTGCCTCGATATAAACCCTACATAAACAACAGGAAACATTTTTATCTTGAGCATTAATATATGGCGCATTTGCACGGGCAGACAAAGTCAAAGGCAGAAGAAAACATTTGGACATTTGATATTCTGTTCACTGCGGTAAGACACAATAATATTGAAAGAAGAGGGCATGAAATTTATGCACGCTGAAAGGGATTGTCCTATATACCTATAGGCTTCAACGTACCAGTACAAAGTATCTATAACTTTCAGTACTGTCATGTGATATTCCATATTCAATACTCTCATGATAGAAAAAAAAAATATATATATATATAAAATGAAATGCGAAGTGTTCACACTGTTGTTTTACACATTGCCAAGAATGAACTGAAATCGAAACCTCGTATGAACAGTACAGTAATGAAGTCTGGTTTCCAAGACCCTTTGCCAAGTGGACTCCACCACAAAACCACCAAAAACTAATCCGGTTTTTGACGTTGTGGGCGGCAATATCCTGTATAGCACGATATTACGAAGCCAGGCTATAATGAAGCGGACACGATGAATTGTCTGAGTAATAAAACAGCTCTTAGTACCCTGTTCCTGTTTTTCCCGCACGTAATCCAGAATTTTAGTCTGGCTACAAGACCATCTGACTATATTGTATTCATAACTTTAGCGCACATTAACGGCGAAAGAAGTAGCAAGTTGGTCCTCAACACTGATCTGTACAAAATATATATTTCCCATATTCACAGCAGATATAGACCAGTGATACAGAGATGCAGTATTCTTGACACAGGCGTCGACTTCGTCGCTGCAGACGCTGCGCAGTTTGAGGAAGGGACTGCAGGGAGCAAAGGGTCTGGAAGAAAGACTATTACTGTTGTGCAATGGATGTGCATTAACGGAGAAGGAATGTAATCGAAAGTGAGCACATACACAGCGTCCAATCAAAGCATGTTGATCGTGTCGAGTTTCACTTCGTAACTCGTTATCAATAACTGTATCTGTGGATGCTCAGAATATATGCACGTCGTGTGAACTTCAACATGGTGGACATGAAGGTTAAGCACTTCCTTAACGAATGCAGGACACTGTGTTTAACGGCCATAATCTTCCTTTCGACATGTGAGTGTATTTACTTTCTTATTTTCATGTCTTTTCAAAACAGAAAAGCTATTTCAAACACTGAATTTGACTGTCATGTTGACTTCATTTCTCATAGAAGAGAGACGTGCAGGCCATATGACGATCTATACTAGGACCAGAGAGGTGGCCGTCCCAATATAGGCCCAATAGGAAAAGTTTTGAGTTTATCGGTTTACCCTTGCTTGGCTAACCAACTTTGAATAATTGGTCTTTTAAGAGTCAAATTGTATTACGTGAAAACGTTCCACCACCGGCGGAACGTTGTCAAAATGGAGGGGGGGGGGGGGCACTTCTGGGTTTCATGAGCTAACAAGCAATCAAAAACAATAAAAAAAAAAACAACAAAAACAAAAACAAAAACTTCAGCGCAACTTCTGATTCTGCTTCCAGGTTTCTTCAGCTGACAAGCCAAAAAAAAAAACCCAAAACAAAACAAGAACACCCCCGCCCCCCCAAAAAAGGTCTTCAGGCTTTAAGGTTTCTATCTATTTCTTTGTGGTAACACCTTATGTGTTCCTTTGTATGGTGCAAAAAACAAGTAGGGGGAGCCCTCACCCCCCCCCCCCCCGTTCCGCCCGCCATGTTACTCTTATTCAACTGCTTTGTGGCTTGCGTAATTTGTTGCTTCTGTATAACACCGCCCTTTTTCACTTTAATGCACATGGTAGGTATTGTTATGATAATTTTCAGCAGAAGTCATGAAATGAGGAATCGGCCAGTCGATCACAACAGAAAGAAGTTTTGTAGATGTCATCATACAATCACATAAAATGCCCTGATATTTTCCGGTCTCCCAAAACTCTTCCGCGTGTATGCATGATGTAATTAACTGTAATTATACCTATGCGGATATATTCGTGCATGGGTTCGATTCTTTGCAACACTCGAAATGCTTGAAAGTTGGGTTGAAAGTACGTGTGTAACAAGTGTACTCTCACTGGAAGTAGGGCCTACATAAACAGTTCAAAAGTTTCTTGATCTTAATATAATTTTGAACCAAAGCAATGAGGATATTTTTGTTAGCGGTGCCTTTATTTATACTCTCTGCATGCATCGTTTCAAATGCGACATTGATCAATAGGAGATAATAGATTATATTTTATTATGTGCTGATATTAGGCAGTAATCACGCTTTTTTTTTTTAGTCTTTATCGTCCCCACAACATCGTCTCACACATTTATGACACACAAGATAATTCATAATAGACCAAGTGAGTTTAGCCGCAGTGATATTACAGGAACTGGGAAGTAGATCATCTGATCGTATAGACCATGTGACAATAAACCGATTTTAGGCGTATGGCCTCTGACCTCCGCGTCCTGTAGCTCTTCCGTCCTGATACAGTGATGCAGTCACTGGTTTAATAGACAGGATTGGGAGCGGTTAACATGTGAGGGAGCGAAAAATTGTTGGTGGAATACCTGAGAATTTTTAAATCATACAAGTGTAGTAGATCTGTCGAGAGAGACCAAGAGTAGGATGTGGAAGGGGACAAACCCTATTCCCTCCCACTTTTCACTTGGAGAGAACGAGTCAAAGATGGAATTGTATGATAGGATTTTGGAGTATAGTGTACCGAATGTTCTGCGTCTTTGTCTCTGTGTTTATGGGGGTAGAGGATTATTTCACCTGCGAATCGGATAACTCATAACTTTTTAAAAGTTTTTAGTTTAATAGTCTTTTGCCTCGACCAAAACAAACTCACGTGCTTTGTAAGCTTACATAAAACGAATATACATACTTCACCTCAATCATATGACTGTATGATATAATGTCATGTGCCTCACTCAAAAAAGAACTTGTAATTTAATTGGGGTTAGGCACTGATATAGGTCATCCAGTGCTCTCAGACCAAACACACCTTTCATGATCGACATAGATTAAATGTATCTTGAATGGATACAAAAAGTGAATGAATAGCAGCGCCTTTTACCTTCCTTGGGCATTATTGTTTAGCTGTTATAACATACACTCATAATTTTCAATTTCTTGTCGTCACATTTAATGAAACTACATCATGAGGGTTTTAAAAGAACTTATATATTATGCTTAGTAGGTGAAGTTCATTTTGTTGCAGTTTTCAACTGCCTATTTTTGTTATTAAAACTACTTGTCTGTACACTACCATGTAATGTGCTGCATCAGAAGCAGCTCACCAACAAGCACCACTCATATCAATCCACATCAGCATCGTCGGTTGGCCTATGTTACCGTAAAGCGTCACTTGTGAACGTCATTAATTTGGTACCCCTCATAATTGTTACCAACCCTGTAACACTCACTTCTTACACATTTTTCAACCATGCGGTGACACAAGTTCCGCTGGTGGCCGCGGGGAAAGCCGCTGGAGCACACTATTCCAACTTCTCCCATCTTCTCTGGAAAGTGGTGCTAAGATCATGGGCACGGGGTAAATGTGACGAGTCATATTGCCAACTTTTCCCATATTCTCAGGCGACGACTGGAACTTTGGATCATTGCCACGGGGTTTATGCGACAAAGTGCATTGCAAACTTCTGCCATATCCACCGAAACTGCGGAATGAAGAAGGAATCCCGCACGGCCAAAACGTGACTTTCGAATCCTTTAGATGTCGATCAAATAACCTACCATCTTGTCGTGTTACTGATTTAAAAAAAATAATTATGAATTTTAAGCATATTTTGTGTTCATGGTTGCCAATAAATGGCATGAACCAACAGCCTAAACACATTTAGATACTACAATGATTCCGACTCCTAAACATCCAATATGTAGCCACGTATTCCATATGCTTAAAATCATAATAATGCATTACGACATTAAAATGACTAGCAAAAAATGTTGTTGATAAAGTGCCACAGCAGTCCCTCCTTTGGAGTCTGTGTTGCAACGGTGCGATGCCTGTGGACCGGCAGTGGACTCTGCGGACGACGTGATCGGAACGATATACAAAGGTTTATCACCTCCAACGCCGGAGCAGTACCGCTGGATGGCGCTTCTCCCCTGTTGCTTCCCTGTCCTGGCTGCCCGTTGGAAGCAGACAGACTGACATGAGGGATGTCGCCTCTCTCGTCCTGACATGGAGTGCCCGAATGATTCCGAGGATGAGGGGGAACGAGCCTACCTCAGGAGCATCTCGGAGGGGAGCGGTTGTGTGACTTATTAAGGGTGGGATTTCACGGAGCACGCGAACGATTTGCGAAGGACGCGAATGACAAAATCCAACATTCGGAAAAGTTTTTCTCCGAATGTTTTCCGACAATGAAGCCGAAAACTATTCTTGCGCAATTTGTGCGAAGTTCCCACGACGTATGTGCGATTGTCGTGTGTATCATTGCTAAAGTACAGCATGTTACGTACACGAAGAACACGCGACGGAAATGCGAACAACGAAACATTTTCAATAATCATGGGAGAAAATGTAGCAAGGAGAGGTGGAAGCAAGAAAAAAATCAACTCAAAAAGCTTTCTTGAGTTGATTTTTTTTTCTTTCCTGTATTTCTCCTTTCTTTTTCTCTCATTTCTCTATCGTGTGTTTGCCTACATTTTTTTTCCCCCTAGGACGTATCTCCACTAGTAAAGCATTTGTTCCTTTTTTTTTGCAGTTCCTCCAACACATAATCTCTATAGTTCAAATGAAATTTACATACTTAAAGGGAAGGTAAACCCAAAGAACAATGTGGAGTGAGTGAAAGCAGCAACATTAGTAGAACACATCAGTGAAAGTTTGAGGAAAATCGGACAATCGATGCAAAAGTTATGAATTTTTAAAGTTTTGGTGTTGGAACCGCTGGATGAGGAGACTACTAGAGGATATGACGTATGAGTGGACAACAATACAAAGAAAATATAAAGGAAATTCAACAAAAATTCACTTTTCTAGAATTATGAAAGAGCAATGGACCAACCGCTTTCAGAAAGCAGGGAGAATAATTGCTACCCTTAACATATGTCAATATCAAGTTGATGGAATTTGTAATTTTCATGAAAAATGGATTTTTGCGGAATTTTCTTTATATTTTCTTGGTATTGTTGTCCACTCATACGTCATAACCTCTAGTAGTCTCCTCATCCAGCAGTTCCAACATAAAAACTTTAAAAATTCATAACTTTTGCATCGATTGTCCGATTTTCCTCAAACTTTCACTGATGTGTTCTACTAATGCTGCTGCTTTCACTCAATCCACATTGCTCTTGGGGTTTACCTTCCCTTTAAGATTGATTTTAAGTGTATTCTGCGATTTTTTTTTTGTATATCAAACATTTCTTTTTCTTTGCTAGTCTTTAATTTCTTTTGTTACTATAGTTGTTAATAATTGTTTGATGTTTAGGTGTATACTACGATTTTTATTTGTAGAAAACGTATAGGTCATACATCCCCCAAACGTGCGCTAAACGTTCGCGAGAATGTCTCAAAAGGTACGCAAACAGTTTGCGATTACGTCGTAAAATGATCGCAAAAACTTCGCAGATTTCGCGTAACATACGCGAGACATTCTCCAAAGTTTCGGAGTCTGTTTGGGGTTTCACGAACATTTTGCGAACATCACGCGTGTCTTGCGAAGGTCTTACGCATATGACGAGGCTTTAAAGACACTTTCGAGAACAATTCACGAGCAAATCACGACCAAGTGTGCGGAAAAGGTTCGCAGAAAATTTCAAACTTTTTTGAAATTCTCGCCGAAGTAAAAACGACATTCGCGAACAATTGACGACGCTTCCGAACCCTCACGTTCGTTTGGCGATCTTTTGCAGACCAAAATGCGAATGCTGGATTTTGCCATTCGCGTCCTTCGCAAATCGTTCGCGTGCTCCGTGAAATCCCACCCTAAGGGAAAGGACTTGACGATGGACTGGAGTGAGTTGCAGAACGTGATGTGTCACCGCAACGCCTAGGCCCACTGGCCTTTCCCGCGAACACGGGTGTGTCGGGGTAGACTCGTGATGGCGCTGTGGTGTGGATGCCGGCATGTTTCTCAAGAGTAGTTTTTTCTTTCCGCTGTAAAACTGCACTGATCACACCGGAACCTTCTCTCGCACAGTCCGCACCGATACACATCTTTCTGAGATAGTTTGAATACCTCATCTGATATGTTGCATGTTAAGTTCACATGGGAAGGCATCAGTTACTAAATGATCTGTATTATCCTTTGACCCATGGTATGTCCAGGTGGGTACCTGTTTTCCAGTGTAAGGTTTTAGCCTGTCAACGTGTACCACTATACACTTCAATTGGGAAAATTGGACTAAGAATGTCAGTGCTGAAAGTATGGGTAGCTTTGGGCATTGTCCCTCCTGCCGTGATTGATTTCTTCCGAAACAACACAAAGGTTGCAACGTGGGGCTGACAGGTTTAGCCTTCCTGTCATAATAGTGCGATCGTCCTGCTGTACGCAATTTTAGTCTTACACTTTCATGTGTCTGGTCCATGCGTTTCCGTAACGCAGAAGCATACTAGTGGGACAGATATGTGGAAAAGATGCTCACATCCGACGGAAAGTATGGAATTTTGCGTATAGGGGTATTTTGGGGCGCTGAATTAAAAAATTGCCGGATCCAATATGGCCGCCGTCAAAGATCCCTATCTTCAGTTCTGAATGACACAAGGCATTGAAATTTTATACATAAAAGCGTGGTGATATGATGACTTCAATAATAGACATCTGATTCGTCTGGCAAGCTGCATGGCAGCCGATTTGAAGTTTCCTACATAGTTTCCATGTTGGAGTGTTGAAAATCTCTTTCTCGGGTTTGTAAAGTAGGCTACCTGATTGAGCGCGCGTTTGTAACTTATTGAGTGCGCGCTGCTGTATTTGCATTGTAACGTCAGTGAAAGGTGTATTATGCTTCATTTTTGCTGCACTTTTTGGCATGCCCGTGAATGTCAGTCGTGATGTTTGTCTTCGCAGCCATATTGGAATTCAAAATAGTGGGCATTGCGTTAGTCATACACATCGCATTAGTCCATTTTTTTAAACTCAGTATGTTAAAATACTTCTTTGCACATAATTTCAGCGTCACTTGCCACTTAGAACTCGAGATAGGGATTTTGAACATTTCGTCGAGGTGGCATATTGGAATCAAAATGGCGGTCATTCGATGTTTGTCAGACACTTGAAATAAATCTGTCATCACATTCAATATGTCAAAACGCTCTTGTGTACCAAAGTTTGGTGTCACAGGTCACTCAAAACTCAAGATAGGGATCTTTCAATTTGTTTTGTGATGGCGGCCATATTGGAATTCAAAATGGCCGCCGATCCCGTGGCCGCATCTCTTGGATCCGGCAATTTTTGAAATCAGCGCCCCAAAATACTACTATATACAAAATTTCATACTTTCAGCCGGATGTGAGCATCTCGACCAATTTTTGCTACATATCTGCCCTACTATACTCTCTCTCTCTTGTGTAGCCATTCCTCCAGTGGGAACAGTGCTATATGCAGCAAGGAGAGGACCTCTTGTCCCAACATCAACATTATGGGAGTCTCATCCGTAGATGCTTGAAGACAGCTCCTTTATGCCAAAGTGGAACAGGAAGGAGTTGGTTCCAGTTACGTTCATGGTTTCTGGCATCGAGCAGCTGGGGTAGCCAACATGCCAAGAAGGGTACGAGTAAACCTCTCAAGTCCATCTGAATTCGGGTTATATGTGTTGTTCGAACGCTTTTCACTCCTAGCACGTTCCTTCCCTGGTCGGAATGAATGTGCCTTGGTACTCCATACTGACAGATGAATTCTATTACTATGCGTTCTGCTACCGTTTCTGCCTTTTCATCAGGGATGACGTAGGCTTCGCATCATTTTGTAAAGCAGTCCAAGATGACGAGTACATACTTGTTACCGCTGGTGGTGACTGGCAGTGGTCCGAGTATGTCTAATGCAATCCTTTCCATAGGCGAACCACTAATACGTTGCTGCAGTGGGGCCTTGATAGTTTTTGCGGGGGACTTCCTTTTGGCACAAATGGCACATTCCCTCAGTTCTGATCTGAAGTCAGCAGGCATATCAGCCCAGATGTATTTCTGCTTTGCTTTTCCCAGACACTGTGACAATCCAAAGTGACAACTTGAATCTCTATGGCCTCTCAATGATCTATCGTCTCCTCGCCTGTTCTGACCATGCTGCAGCCTCCTCAGGAGTAGGGAGGAGACCCGCTTTCGTTGTCTTGTATATTGGAGCAATGTTGCAGTCCTCCTGTTGTAGCTCACCGAAAGGTTTGTCTGCCTGCCCAGCGGTAAGCACACTTACTTCAGGTTGGCCGTCTAGTTAAATGCATGTCCACACTGATAGCATGGGCTTCGAGACAAACTGTCTGCGTTCCCATGACTGTGGTCCTGTCGACGCTGGGTGACAATGTAATAAAGCCAGCAAGCAAGCTAGCCCCGTGGATCCTTGAAGCAAACCAGCCACTGGAGGGAGCCGTGGTCTGTCCGGATAGTCACATTTCGCCCAAAGAGGTATTGTCGAAATTGTCGCAGGGACTATACAACTGCCAAGAGTTCCTTTCTTGTCACGCAGTACATGTAATTTTTTTCTTCTTTGTGAAGACTGAGACTCGCGTAGGCGATGACTTTTTCTATGCTTCCTTTTTCCTTGGAAGGTATGGCTCCGACTCCGGTGTCACTTGCATCCGCGTCAAGTATGTAGAGACCATAAAGGCTACGGTATGCCCAGACAGATGGAGATGTCAGTCTCATCTTCAGTTCCTCGAATGCACACTGGCATTCATCGGTCTAGCAAAACTGTCTCCTGCATCAGCTCATGCAGAGGCTTGGCAATGGTTGCGAATCCTTGGACGAAGCGACGATAATAAGACATCAGGCCGATGAAACTCTTCCCCTCCTTTGTTGTCTTAGGGGTAGGCAACCCCTTTGTTACCTTCATCTTGTTTGAGTCGGTCCTCACGCCGTCAGCTGATACATGACCGACGTAGTTGACACTTCTCCAGAACAAGATGTTTGATGGCTTTAATTTGAGACCTGCCTTTCGTAGTCGTTCAAACACAACCCTAAATCTTTCCACCAGTCCTCCTCGTCCACACTTCTTCCATAGACAATGACGTCATCTAGGTACTGAAGAAGTACCTCCAAAGTCAGCATTGCCAGATCCCGAGCCATCAAGCGCATGAACGTTGCCGGGGCATTTGTAAGTGCGAAGGGCATCACTCGCCAGGCATATAAGCATTCGTTGGCAATGAAGGCCGATTTCTGCTCGGCATCTTTATCTAACTGGACCTGCCAGTATCCACGGGTTAAATCCAATGTTGAATACGATTTGGCTTCGCACAGGGTATCCAGCGTGTCGTCAATGTGTGCCAGAGGATAGACATCCTTTATACTTACTGCGTTCAAGAGCCGATAATCTACTCAGAACTGCTTACTGCCATCCTTCTTTGTAATCAGAACAACATTAAGAGCCCATGGACTTGCAATGGGTTCGATGACATCTTGTGACAACATGTCATTGACCTGCCTCGCTATCTCTTCTCGTTTCCGGGAGCATGACGTCTTGAGGCCTGACGGATCGGTCTAGCGTCACCTGTTTTGATGGTGTGCTGACTAAGGTTGTCCTTCCTAGATCTGCTGGACCTGTAGAGAACACATCTGAGGGATCTCCATCAAACTGCGTTGACACAAGTCTTCCACATGCGTGGGAACACGACTCTGGGATACATATATATATATATATATATATATATTTTTTTTTTTTTTTTTTTTAAGAGGATTGGTTTCCATGTCGTCTGCGGCAATATTGGTAAGGTTGGCAATCCCTGTTCCATTGGCAACGTCAGTACCATCGTTGTTGGGCTGTACACCCACACTGGTAGAATTTCTGAGTCAGTTGAGATAACTGAGTCAGTTGAGATAATTGCCCGAGCAACCAATAAGTTTTTTTTAAATTTTTTTTTTTTTAGTGATGTGATGTGATGTAACACATGCATGTTCACATGCATGTTTTTTATTTTCATTTCCAATCAAACACAGGTAATACACTTTGACATGATTACATATATTGGAACATTATAATACATATTGGTTCTTAAAAGAACTTCATGGAAATGGAAATTGAGGGGCTGCTAAAAAGCGAACTTGTAGATTGCAGTCCCCTCATTTACGTTACATTACTACAATACATTAATTTTATATGACTTTATAACACAACACAACGATACATGTACCGTACAAGCTAATCATTGAAAGTATACAGTTTTCATTCAATCAAATCGGATGGTTACATGAAGTACAGTGTATACGCTTTCACATGTATACACATACACATAGACATAGACATACACATACACATACACATACACACACACATACACATACACATACACATACACACAAGCACACACACGTACCCACATACACATACGCACACACACGCACGTACACACACATGTATGCATCCACATACATTGTGCACACACAGAAGAGAGTAGGGAAAGAGAGGGCGGGAGGGGGAGAGGGGGAGTAGAGAGAGCGAAGGGCAGGTCAACATTCTCGATACAGGGTGAAGAAAAAGAACAACAATTCCAAACAGTCAAACTAATCATGGGGTACATATGAGCTAATCAAATATTTCTTTAAATTACTAGAGAATGATTTCAAACTAATGGAATCTTTTATATTTTTCTCAAGGGAATTCCAAAATTTTGGGCCACTGTAGATAAACGTGGATTTTGTAAATAGAGTTCGGGTAAGGGGCAAATGATATTCATCTGTTTGACGAGTGGGGTATTTATGAATATTTTTATTCTTATTAAACATATTTTCAAAAACTGAAGGAAGTGACTTATTATACAAACTGTACATAAATTGACCAAGGTAATAATAATACAAATCCCTTACTTTTAAAACCTTATTCTCCACAAATAATACGTCAGTATGGGAATATTTGGAGGTATTACATATTACTCGAAGTGCTTTTTTTTGTAACAATAATAATTTATCCAAATAAGTTGAATGTGTATTTCCCCATACTATAATTCCATACGTTAAATAAGGTAAAATTAACGTTGAATATAACATTAGCAACTTTTTAACAGAAAAACAGAACTTTACTTTATTAATTACACCTATGTTACTGGAAATAGTGCGGCATATACAATCTATATGCTGTTTCCAAGAAAGCTTACTGTCTACAGTTACACCAAGAAATCTAACAGAATAAACCTGTTTTATCACTTCATTTTCAAAAATTATATCATGTGGCAATTTATCAAGGGTATTACTAAACAACATCACATTTGTTTTCTGCCAATTAAGCGATAATCTATTTGCTCTTAGCCATTGCATTATCTTGTTCAATTCTATATTCATGACATCAACTAATGTATGAGGATTTGAATGAGAAAAGAAAAGATTAGAATCATCTGCAAATAATATAAAAGAAAGAACATTTGAAGATTTGGGAAAATCATTGATGTAGATAATAAAAAGTAACGGCCCTAGTATACTTCCTTGTGGAACTCCACAATCAACTGAGCGCAAAGAAGATTTTTCATTGTTTATACAAACAAACTGTTTTCTGTCTTTCAAATAACTTCTGAACCACTCCAAGGCCTTCCCACGTATACCATAATGATTAAGTTTATAAAGAAGAATGTCGTGGTTAATCGTGTCGAAGGCCTTGGAGAGGTCCAGGAAGATTCCTGCAGTATGTTGAAACTTATCAATTGCTCGAGATACTTTTTCAGTGAAAGATAATATTGCATGTGCTGTGCTATGTTTCTTGCGAAATCCAAATTGATATTTTGACAAAATGTCATTTCTATTTAAAAAATCTATAACTCGAGAATATATTATCTTTTCTAATATTTTAGATATATTAGGCAAAAGAGAAATAGGTCTGTAATTATTCAATTCTTCCCTATTACCCTTTTTAAAAATTGGAACTATTTTTGATATTTTCATAACAACTGGTACCTGCCCTTGTGATATTGATAGATTAAAAATGTGAAACAAAGGATCAACAATATAAGGTATTATATTTTTTAACAGTATATTATCAATATCATCATAACCAGAACTTCTTTTAGAAGGTAAATTATGAACAATATCTAAAATCTCATATACTGTTACAGGGGAAAAAAAGATTGAATTTTGATTACCTACATCCAGATAATCATAAAATTCTTTAGTAGACAACGGAATATTTGCACAAGTCCAGTAAAAATCCTCAAATTCCCAAATGCCTACTCTGTTAGACAATATAGCCATTCATCCAATAAAACGTAAATCAAGGAAAGTGAACATCCAACACATTTGTGACAATCATATCATTTTAAAGAATGGGTAGCGAGAATCCTGCGATCTGATTGGTCGAGAGCTATGTGTTCATTTTTACTGGCCGCACGCTGAGTCACCGTGGTAAACATGGTATCGCGCACTTAGCAAGAGTACGCGTACTTGTAACAAAGGTTCGCGCACTAAAGCAAGCGTTCGCGCACTCAGCTTGGCCATGCATCCAGTATACAAATATACCAGGGGGGTGTTTCATAAAGCTGTTCGTAAAGTTACGAACAACTTACGAGCGACTGGTGATCAGTTCTGATGTGCTATACTTATCAGAATTTCCATAATTCAGCACAAGAACTGATCACCAGTCGCTCGTAAGTTGTTCGTAACTTTACGAGCAGCTTTATGAAACACCCCCCAGGCCTGAGAGGCTCTGGTTGAAACTATGCGCATGAGGTGACTTCAGTAGCACTATTTTCTGAGGGGCGCAGCCCCGAAGAAAATAGTGCTACTGAAGTCACCGAAGGCACATAGTTTCAACCGGTGCCTCGAAAAATTGGCCTGATATATTTGTTTTATATCCCTCCCAATGAATTTAAGAGTATTCGACTGCTGGTATTCTGTAATTTACCTCTTTTTTAAGGGCATCTTGCTTTACTTTTCAAGAAGATTGACTAGTCATTTACGCTCGGGAAAGCAGCTCAGCAGGAGGGCAGCGCGTACGCGTACTATGAAGAGACAACTGCGCGCTCAGCCGCTGAAGTGTACTCGGTGCATTGCTGTACAACGTACTGGTAAACATGCGCAAACTGCAAACTCACTACGCGCTTCATACTTTCCGATCTGCTGTCAACAAGTACATTCGGTTGCCAGTGCGGTGATGTGCGCGTGCTCGAGCTGATCAACGATGTGACTGTGAGCTGCAGTTGATTGTGTTTTCTGTCGTCTTTCTACCTAGCTGTCTGTACATGAATATGGACTATCACTTCCTGTTAAAATGCAAGTATACATTGTAAATTTGGGTAGCATTCAGTACACAGCGTATAAGGTTAGATTAGGCACTGGAAAAATTCTAGCGATTAAAGCATCGAGTGCCACTGTAAATTCGTGTGATTCGTACGGTTCGTACGGTAACTAACTCGTTAGACACTCTAAAAAGTAATTATTAGGAATGAGATTACGGGAAATGGGGCCTACTGTTAGACAGGTAGAACTAACGTTAGGCTTGACAGCGCTAACGTTTTCCAGTAGCAGGCCTACTATCTAGACAATCTACTGCAGTTTCGTTTGTCAACATCTTTTGGGTGGGTCGCTCGAGTTAGTGAACTGCGAGACAACTTTCAAACGGCGAAGCATGAACTCCCCAAAGGCCTACGGTACGTCGAAGAACCCTAGCTTGCTTATTGTTGTCTAATTATAGATCTACGATATCGCCTACTCTGTTGTAACGTAATACAATTTTTTCTTTTTAGGTAGAATGAGGGCTGGGCTTTATAAGAGTCTCTCTGAGTCTCTCTAACGTAACCCGTGTCGCATTGAGTGTATGCGTGCCTTGTGGTTCTCGAGAAGTGCAGTGATCTAAGGCGCCGCGATACCCATTCATTTGTACATGAAATCTGTCGCGAAGCGAAGGTGCTGCGATACCCATTCATTTACACGTGAAATATTTCGCGTCGCGACGCGAAGCATAAAAGGCGCGAAAATCACAGCGTGGTATAGTTTTTACCATTTCCCTAGGGAGTATAGTCATTTGTATGGTAGAATTATGTTTTGTTGTTTACAGTGCTCTCGACCAATCAGAGGACGAGAAGCAATTTGTGAGGGATATAATAAAAACTTATGCATGGCTGGCCATGCATCCAGTAAAAACGGTAAGTACGGGTATGCATGCCCTTTACGGAATGCCAAAAGGAAATGCATCCAGTAAATTTGTCATCGGGTAACACGATAGAAAACTGGGTTTTTTACAAGAAAATTACCCATTCTATAAATCAAATGACGCACATGTCTTTTCGTGCGTCAGTCGGAATATAGTGTGCATGCGGTAACTATGGAATTTAGCCTAAACCCACTCGGCTTCGCCTCGTGGGTTAAGCATTCCATGGTTACCTTATGCACACAATTCCGACTGACGCACTCAGACCTGTGCGTCATTTGTATATTAATATGTTGCCAGTTATAATATGAAAGTGTCATCACACAGTGTCAAGACGTATAATAGACCTATGAGAGAACTATGCATTATGACTGAGGAATACCAGTCGCCAGAGCGACTATTCGAGCTATTTTTAATTACCTCTTCTTGATAATGTGTTTCATAATCTGTTTTGCATCATTGTTTCGCTCTGGAAGGGAAAATACAAGTCAAACATTAAAAATCAAAATGAACGACAAGTTACATCTTAAGATTTACCGTGTCTCTGTAGTCGTAATCATTTTATATATTGTGCGATTATTCGTGCTCTTCTCATCATGCTTATATTGCCTTTCATCTCTTATCTTCCACATGTTTCCCCTCTTTATAATATCTGATGCATGACATTTCATTTGAACATGTAGTTTTGGTTGCCAACAGTCATGTGAAATTAATATCTCATTGTTTTGTAATTTATTGGAGAAATAGTTTAATATGGCAGAAGCAAACCAGTCGCGACATTATTTTTTCTTTATCGTTCTGTTTGTTTTGGAAAATGTGGAATGCGTCCTTATTGTGTATGTTAAATATATATCTGATGTTGTTCAACCCGTTGATTAGTGCAAAGACGTAATTCAATCATAGGTGTAAATGCTTTGTTTTGTACCTGTCTGAAGGTTTGAATTTGTCTGTACATGGAGAATTTGTAATTTTATACGCAATTTAGCCCATGAACGGCGAGGTATGATACGAATGAATAAACCTTTCTATATATATTAATGCTGAAGTGTTGTTTAAGGATAAATGTGAACACTTTTTCAAACAATTTTGTAATGAAAATTCAATAAAGCATCTAACTTCGATAAAATTGAATGTTACATAGCGTGTTGTTTGAACAAGTGTTCGATATTGGTCCTATCACATATTTACTTCTGATTTAGTATTAGAAGAACAGAAGAATTAACAGAAGAACTAATGATTGGCAATGTTAAAGGGATAGCATAATATTGAAGATAAGGAGATACCAAGAAACCACTTATGAACTAGTGCAGAGCATATCATTC
The DNA here is from genome assembly GCF_040938485.1 of Diadema antillarum. Classification (NCBI taxonomy): domain Eukaryota; kingdom Metazoa; phylum Echinodermata; class Echinoidea; order Diadematoida; family Diadematidae; genus Diadema; species Diadema antillarum. The sequence continues at coordinate 446,739 of NW_027271557.1, forward strand.
AAAGAGGAATTCAAAGTTTGTTTGATAAAGATCGGTTTTTGGAATGGCCGAGACATCCAAAAACAAAGTAAAACATAGCGATCGTGGACCCACCTTCTATTCGGATCGCACTGTTTGGGATATCTCAGCCATTTCAAAACCAGTTTTCATCAAATAAACGTTGCCGCTGACTTGCAATAACATGTTCTTTCACATCATAAGAGGTTTCTCATTATCTCACCAAAACAGTTTAGAAACCTGAAGTAAGGTCACCACCAAAACTCTACAATCCCTTTTAAGGCCCCCTCACACCTGAACGAATTGCCTGAAATTATGACTTGCTATGGCTGGCGAAAGGCATTTTTTGAAATATCGTTTTCAATGTAATCGATGGCAAATCATATTTAACCTTTGTGTTTGGGTTCGTACAACTTCTGAACTAACAGTTGCGATTTATATTCAAATTCGCACGGGATTTTTGAACATGTTTAAAACTTCCCGACGAATTGAAAAATAGAATGAATGAAATAAATATATTCTACTCATTTAATGATATTTGTGCCCTTATACTCCCTATGTCATTTGAAGTTTGAGTTGACAGAAAATTCGTATTTTTCCCTTTAAGTTTCCCACTTTGATTTTGCTTGAGGTTATAAAGAGATAAAGATAACGAAAACTTATTGTTGGTGTTGCATTCATGTCTCTCAATGTCTTAAACTGGTTTTTTGTTATCAATGTGAACTTAAAGTTCATTTGTGAATGAAAGACAATAATAGAATATGTCAGTTTTTGCAATTTTTACTTTTTGTCTTGGAGGACAAACACAGAGGTGTTCATTCAGGCGAAAAGTTTCCCTTTATATTGATCTACTAGGTTGAGAGTCAATTAGATTACCTTTAATATGGTTTATGATACATTGACTTTCATCAAAATCTTCTATGAAAATTATGAACTCGAAATAGTGTATACTTCTTTTTTTCTTTTTGTTTGCTGGGTGTATCGTGGAGTACGGTATGCTTTAACACATCAAATCCTTTCAATATCCAGCTGCAGAAATGACAGGAATATACTTTAAATTTGTTCTCTTCTCCTGTCTTTGACTTATATCAGGGTATGTCTGCCACTCCCTTTTCTACATTTTGATAAAATCTGAACGGAGAAAATAGATGTCATTAAAAAGTCTTAGAGGATAGAAACATATTGTTTCCAATTATATATATATATATATATATATATATATATATATATATATACGCTTTTGAAAAAAGCGAGGTATAATAAACGATTTCGTAAAGGCTATGATGAATAGTAAGTATGAAGCTGTTTAGGACCTATATTAGCCCTTCGAGAACAAACAGGCAGAAACACTCTAATACATGACAGACGTTGGGTTAACTGACCTATCAATAAGTTTCACACCTACGACGTGAGTGTCACTCCCCAGCAACCCACCTTACGGTCACCCGCCCAAAATCATTTTCTCACGCCTCCTAGAAATAAGGAGAGGGAAAATGCCGCGCAGGTTGAACAGTAACAAATAAAAGCTCTGTAATGCTGACCTGAGTAAGGTATTTTTTTTCTTTTCGTTGGCTACAGTAGACGCAAATATTACATGGCTGCATCTCAGAGCTCTTTTCCTTCCTGAGTAAACAATCCAGAGAGATCTCTAAAAAACTATGCTTGAAATATCATGTCAGTCATACTTTACAGACTCGCCCACCCTTGGTATTGGCAAAAATGCTCAAAATTATGTCTTGTGACAGGCCAATCTTTCATAACAAATAGATTCTTCCTCCCCTGGCAACCAGCAGCATGCACCTGGAACCACCACAATTTTTATATCATGTAATACAATTTTCTGTTTGTATTTTATGTCAGCGTGTATTCTATATTGAATTATTGCCGAATAGATAATAACAATAACAATAATAATAATAATAATAATAATAATAATAATAATAATAATAGTTTTTCAAGTAAAACCATATCTTCTAATCTAATTTCTAATCTCATTCCAAAATGAAAAAAAAAAAAATCTGCTCCACACAACTCACTTCGGTCGCTTCGCTAAATCAATTCAATCATAGTTTAGTTTATTTCCAATCAACGAAAATCAAAAACATAGTACAATGTATACATGTCATTAACTGATATTGTTCAAACGCTTGCAAAAGATTCATGTAATATACGAGACAAATTATAGAACAACATATATGTACAATAATAAAGAGGAACACTGTACAAATACTACGTGGGCGAGCGGAAAATAAATTCGATCATGGAAAATAGTGATCCACTAAAAAGCAAAGCTTGTCGGACGTGGATCGCTAGATAAATAATGAGTGAATGATATACTATTCTATAACAATATACATGTAGTTATTTTGAGATACACAGGTCGGGAAAAAAATATAGAATACCAATGCTATAGTGCCCGGACACTGTTCATTGAACCACATGTACCGGGAAAATAAGACAAGGACAATACTTTCGTACACACATTCAATTACCCACACGCATATACACTGTTGGACGCGAGACAGTACCGAGAGGAGAGAAGACGGTAACAATACAAGTCTACGAAGAACAATAGACAGGAAAGGAAAAGGAGAGAAGAAAGAAGAGAGGTCTGCACACAGAACACGCCAAGTGCTGCGACATCAGGACAGGTGAAAGCTCAAGCATAAATTATAGCAATTTAAATTATCTAAGATTATAAATAGAAAGTAAATGTTTTCTGAGTTTATATTTAAATGTGACAAATTTGGGGGAATCTTTTAAACTATTATCTAAATTATTCCAAAGTTTGGGTCCGGTATAAAGAAATGTATTTTGGGCATGTGCGGTTCTCATTAACGGAAGATGGAATTCGTCGGATCGTCGCGTGGGATAGTTATGAACATGACTGTTTCGATGAAATAAATCGTGGAATATTTTAGGTAAAAAGGTACTGTTGTAATTAAACATAAACTGACCAAGTTGAAACACATACAAATCATTTACTTTTAATATTTTATGGTCAGAAAACAAAGCATCTGTATGTTCTCCGGTATGTAAATTAAAAACAATTCTAAGCGCTTTCTTTTGCAATAAAAGAAGTTTATCAAGTAACATCTGATATGTATTACCCCAAGCAAGAATCCCGTAGTTTAAATAAGGGAGTATCAAACTAGAATAAAGAGTTAATAATGCAGATGAAGGAAGATAATATTTTAATCTATTCATTACGCCAATGTTACGTGAAATAATTTTACATATGTTATCAATATGATTCCTCCATGAAAGCTTGTTATCAACGCAAACACCAAGAAATTTAAAAGAAGAAACTTCTTCTAAGGGAGTAGTATCAAATGTTATATTGCCTGGGAGGCTATCTAAAGAATTACTAAAAAGCATAACTTTTGTTTTTTGAATATTTAATGACAATTTGTTTGCGTATATCCATTGTATGACCTTTATCAATTCTTCATTGACTGTTCTTATTAAGATATTTGGGTCAGGGTGGGAAAAAAAAAGATTAGAGTCATCCGCGAATAATATGAATGATAGTTTCTCCGAGGATCTATGAAAATCATTAATATAAATAATGAATAACAATGGGCCTAATAAACTCCCTTGTGGAACACCACATGCAATTGTTTTACTTTGAGAGTCAAAGCCGTTGACATGTACAAATTGGGATCTTTCTGATAGGTAACTCGTGAACCACTCCAAGGCCTTTCCACGTATTCCATAATGAGACAGTTTGGCGAGAAGTATTCCGTGGTTAATCGTGTCAAAGGCCTTGGAGAAGTCCAAGAAGATACCTATTGTGTGTGAAAGTGTGTCGAGTGCGTGTGTGACTTTGTCGATGAGGGCAAGTAGTGCGTGTGTTGTGCTGTGATTTTCCCTGAATCCAAATTGAAAGTTTGAAAATATGTCGCAGGTTTTAAGAAAACGTACTGTCCTGGTGTAGACTATTCTTTCAAGAATCTTAGAAATAGAAGATAATAAAGATATGGGTCTATAGTTATTGACATCATCCTTCTCCCCTTTCTTATAAATAGGAATTACTTTCGCAATTTTCATGCTATTTGGCACATGGCCAGTTGCAAGCGATGAGTTGATAATATGTGCTAAGGGATCCACTATTTGAGGAATTATGTTTTTTATCAAATAGTTGTCAATTCCGTCGTTGCCAGGACTTTTACCTTCTTTCAAATTGGCAACAATCTTTATTATTTCTTCTTTATATGTTGGGTCAAAAAATATAGTTTTAGAGTTAGGTGTATCTAAAAAATCACTAAAAGATTTACTAGAAAGAGGAATATTTTGAGAAAGATTTTTTCCAATTGAAGAAAAGAAGTCATTAAAAATTTCAGCCATGCCAGTTTCGGTTTCTTACTTGCAGCCAGTGTAGAAACTTGGCATCTCTTTGTTAATGGTGCTAAAGTTTTGTGTATCGATGACGTAAACGAATTATTATTTCAGGAAAATGGTTTTGAAGCTGTAGCCTTAAAACACAAATTAATGCAATGCCGTATGTAACGCTTTGTTAATGAGTAGGCTGACTTGCCTTTAGTCTCGATGATACCTGTGTTTAATCTATCACAGTTTGTGAATTCTTAAAATGAGAAAGAAAGATGGGGAGAGGCAGAGTGAGTATGAGGAACAAATAAATTGTAGGAATCAAGCAGTTATGAAGGGAAAAATACATGAGTCTATTAAAACAAGCCATGTATGTTATAAAGATAGATTGAGTGGCCTTTATAGCAACAAATATAACAGAAGGGTTTGAGAAACGTTTCTGGAATAGTTCACAAGATATGGAAAAATTCTGTCTTGCGTGGAAAGTATAATAGATGACGTAAAGGTCATGTACACTCCTAAAGCAACTACAGTAACACGACGGTGTCCTTTGTTCATTGACTTGAGTGGTAAAATTCCGTCACGAATGCGACTATAACATCGCGATAAGAAACTGGACATGATAATCTGATATCAGACACGGTTATAAAAAAAAATGCTAACGTTGAAGTGAAATTCACTTTCACTGAAGGCTATATCAAAATATTCCTCCCCCTCAGTTATTATGAAATGTTGATTTTACGAAAGAAACCTGCTGGTCCCGAGGAATCGACTACTTGAAAGGTTCGCTGTGAAGGTATGCAATTTGTTATCTCCTTTTAGACTTTATGACAACTCTGTAATGCTTATCCACGTAGAGGGTTCTCTCTCATTCTATAAATATCAACATGGCATAAACGCTCTCCACAAATGATGTGAAGAGCAGCCCCATGTCCATTCTCTCAATGTATAGTCAGAGCCTTATACAGAGAAAGATAAACGCTTTTTACATCACAGTGGAAGTGTCCTTCTACATTCTTCAGGCACGTGACTATGTAGAAATGTATTACATACAAGACGAATTTGGACAAAACTTTTACCAATATTTTCTCCACTGAGGAACACTACTTCCTTGCGCTTTGCTGCTCCTTCTGTTTTTAAGTGCATTTGATGTCTGTGTGTATCTGTGTGATATTGACAGTGTGCCAAGACAAGATCCATGTGGTTTTGAAATTGGTGTTTGTGTGTATGTGTTCGTGCGTGTACTTTTGCAGTTATTGCGTGTCCCAAAGAAAATGAAAAGCTATTAATTCATCATGTCAGGAAAATAGATGGCTATGCCATAACAAGGAAATCTTTACAGAACTGCAATTAAAGACGAATCTTTTGGATGAAGTCATGAGTGTATGGTGTCTATTAACATGAAACAATAACCTCATCTTGTAATGTCTATCAAAGTAAAAAAAGAAAAAGTTTATGACGTTCAGACTCCTTTGCATTGAAGCTCAGTGTATAATTGGTTTCCTGTTATGATTGCGATGAAGCATTGCCTATAATGTAATCCCTGTTATATATTTCGCATGGATGAACAATGTTTACGCGCTTTACATCACAGTGAAGTCTCCTTCTACATTCTTCAGGTACTATATGTGGAACATACAAGGCAAATTTAGACAAAACTCTTTCATATATTTTCTCCACGGAGGAACGCTTCTTCTTTGCACTTTGCTGCTCCTTCTGTTTTGCAGGAGCATTTCATGTCTGTGTGTATCTGTGTGATATTGACAGTGCGCCAAAACAAGCTCCTTCTGGTTTTAAAATCGGTATATTGTGTGTGTCTATGTGTTTGTCCGTATGTATGTACTTTTGCAGTTCTGACGTTTCCCAACGAAACTGGGCAGGCCTCGTTATAAATGCAGCATATCAGCAAAATAGAAGGCAGGCTATGCCAGAACCAGGAAGTCTTTAGCAGAATTCCAATTAGATATGTATCTTTTGTACATGGAGTCTCAAATTGTAATGGTTTGTATTTACGTGAAACAAAGACCTCATCTTTCAAAGTAGAAAAAATAATAATTTAAAACAAGTTTATGGCGTTCAGACTTATTTTGTTTTGAAGCTCAGGTCAATTAGTTTCATGTTATGGTTGCGATGACGCATTGACTGCAATGTAATGCCTGTGATGTACTTCGCGTGGATGGCGAATGTTTACGTTTTTCATGCATGCCGAGGAAAAGATTAAGGAAGAGGTTGCTTAACCCAGTATGTGCCAATTAGTCGATTATGCACAAATCTTATACACAGGACCGTTACGGACAGGTTCATTTGTATGTGGCACGTTGAGGTTTAACATAGGAAACACAATAATTTCCTGAGACTTTTACCACAAAACCTAAATTTACCTTGCTGATTTGAATTCATGCAGTGTCATGCAATATTCCCTGTCACGATATAAACCCTATATACACAACATGAAACATTTTTATCTTGAGCATTAATGTATATGGCGCATTTGCACGTGCAGACAAAGTCAGTAAGACAGAAGAAAAACATTACGGAATTTCATATCCTGATACTGCGCTCAGACACAGTAATATTGAAAATAAGAGGGCATGGTATTTATGAATGCTGGAAGGGATTGCCTTTAGGCCCTATAGGCTTCAACGTACGAGTACAAACTATCTATAACTTTCAATACTTTCATGTGATATTCATATTTAACACGGTTACTTATGATAGAAAAAAAATAAAATAAATGAAACGCGAAGTGTTCATACTGTTGTTTTACACAGTGCCAAGGATGAAGTGAAACCGAAACCTTGGATGAACAGTGCTGATATGAAGCTAGTCTGGTTTCCTGACCCTTTGCCAAGTGGACTCCGCGACAAAACCATGTAAATCTAATCCAGTTTTCGACGTTGAGGGCTTCAATATCCTGTATAGCAAAATATTACGAGCAGAGGGCCTGGAAGTCAGACTATAATGAAACAGACATTGTCCGAGTAGTACAGTATCCTCTTTCTTTTTTTCCGGCACGTAATACAAAATTTTGGTCTGGCTTTGAGACCATCTAACTGAATTGTATTTATAACTTCATTGCACATTAACGGCGAAAGAAGTAGCAGCTTGATCCTCACCCCTGATCTGTATAAAAAAAAAAAAAAAAAAAAAAAAAAAACTATTTCCCATAGCCACTGCAGATAGAGAGCAGTGATACAGAGATACAGTCTGTACATACTGTATTAATATGTCATAAATGCTCTCCATACATGATGTGAAGTGCAGTGCCATGTCCATTCTCTCAATGTATAGTCAGAGCCTTATACAGAGTAGGATGAACACTTTTTACATCACAGTGAAAGTGTCTTTCTACATCCTTCAGGCACGTGACTATGTAGAAATATATTACATACAAGAAGAATTAGGACAAAACTTTCACTTACAAGGCAAATTTTGACAAAACTCTTTACATTTTTTTTTCTCCACGGAGGAACGCTACTTCCTTGCACTTTGCTGCTCCTGTTTTGCAAGTACATTTGATATGGTGTGTGTGTATCTGTGTGGTATTGACAGTGTGCCAAAACAAGGTCCGTGTGGTGTTGAATATTGGTGTTTGTGTGTATATGTTCGTGTGTGTATTTTTGCAGTTATTACGTTTACCAAAGAAAGTGAAGAGTCCTTAATTCAGCATGACGGAAAATAGATGGCAATGGCTGAAACCTTGAAATCTCTACAGAACTGCAATTAAAGACGTATCTTTTGTAGATGAAGTCTTGAATAGTGTGGTTTGTGTTTGCATGTAACCACTCATCTTTCACTGTCAATCAAAATCAATAAAAATGGTTTATGACGTTCAAACTTATTTGTATTGCTGCTCAGTTTCATGGGTTTCCGGTTATGGTCGCGATGGTTATGAAGCATTGACTGTAATGTATTGCCTGTGATATATTGCGTACGGATGGCCAATGTTTGCATTATTTCATGCAGAGGAAAAAGTGATAGAAGATATAACATTTCGCCATCACAAAAAGGTTGTTTAACCCATTATGTGTCAATGAGACGATTCTGCACAAATGTAACGCACAACATACCAACAGGTGCATTTGGTACACTGGAGATAAACATATGAAATTGATTTCCTGAGACTTTAACGAATGTTAACTACAATTCACCTGGATGATTTGCATTCATGTAGTGTGATGCAACATATTACCTGCCATGATATGAGCCCTATATACACAATGTGAAGCATTTTTATCTTGAGCATTAATATATGGCGCATTTGCACGTGCATAAGCACATATTTTGAGTTTATCGGTTTACCCTTGCGATGTTAAGCACAGTTAGCTTGGCTAAAAAATTGAATTCAATTTGTCTAGAGTAGTTCAATTGGTCTAGAGTAATTGTATTACTCTTTATAATGGCCTATTCAACCGTTTCGTCTGTAATTGAAGTTGTGGCTTCTGTATAAACTGGAATTTAAATCACTTTATTGCATTGTCATGATAATTCTCACCGAAAGTCATGCAACGAGGAGTCAGCCAGTTCATCAGCACACACACACACACACACACACACACACACACACACACACACAAATGTTTTAGATGTTATTATACAGTGATATAAAAGGCCCTGATATTTTCTGGTCACCCCCCCCCCCCCCCCCATATGGCTAATATGCGTGCATGCATAATGATGTGATTAAATGTAATGACACCTATGCGTTTGATACATTCGTGTATGGGTTCGATTCTTTGCAACTTGCTTGAAATTCCACATGTACCACGTGTACTGTCGCTGAAAGTACATAACAGTTCAAAAGTTTCTTGATTTTGACATAAATAATCTTGAACCAAAGCAATGAGGATATTTTTGTTGGGGTGATTTTATTACTTTCTGCATCGTTTAAAATGCAACATTGATAGGAGATATGTGCTGATATAAACCTTGGTATGCTGTAATCAGTCTTAATCGTCCCCCACACATCGTCTCACACATTAATGACACAAAAGATGAAATTTTCGTCCATTCATGTTGTAAAAATGCTTACATGATATACAGGTTGGTAGAAGCCATTTTATGTATTTTTTTGTTTATTACTATTATAATCAATTTGAAATAATTTTTAGACATATGTTCTGCTGTTGAACATTGTTTTCAATATTTTTGTTTTTGTTTTTGCTTGGTTATATCTTGATGTTATGGGTATGTGTATGTTATAAAGGTTTTCATATCTATAGAACTTATGTTTTTTTTTAGTGTATTATTTTACGCAGTTGTGAAGTAAACAGCATTGGCTTCTATGTTCTACAGTGCAAGTGATTGAATAAACCACTTCAATCAATCAAAAATTATCAAATCTAAATTCATAATTCTGACACCCAGCTTTGCTAATCGCTCCGTATAAGATCGAAATGGAATGGATATTGCTATAGCTCTCCCACATATGAAATTTCAACGCTTTTGGGCATCGAAAATGTCACAATTTTAGATTAAAAGCAAATAAACAAGCGAACCACCACCCCCTGAAATTTGCATGGTCTGTCAAAAAGTTACACCTGTCTTTAATTCGTAGATGGATATGTCATACGCAGACGAAAGTGTGAGCATTGAACTACATGTATCTAGATGAGGCAGGACAGCAAAAAAAAAAAAAAAAAAATGGATTATGACCATTCTTTTTTCTGTTGCGCTTCTCCTTCGTTGTCTGTGCGAAGCCACAATGAAACGGCCTCTGACCTCCGCATCCTGTCACGCTTCCGTCATGATACAGTGATTGCAGTCACTGGTATAGGGCTCACACCTGTAAATATAATGGATGTCCCTGACCGCTTCACAAAATCGTACCAAAGATACCAAAATAAATAAATGAAGAAAGAAAATGATTAAAAATCAGAAATGCACTTTGGCAAAAAAAAAAAAAAAAAAAAATGAAAGCTGCAGGTATTGAGTATGAATTTCTCTATAACAGCATTTCGGTTGAAAGATAAAAGCTTTTATATAGCCTATACCGGGTGTCCCCCAAAAAGCGGAACGGTGGATTTTCAGTACTTTGCGTTCTAAAAGTGATATATTTTTTGACTTCATTGAGAAAGAGCATCTTCCGCAGAAGACAATGATACCAAAATCAAATCAAATTTGGTTCAGTACTTTTTATTCTACGCTAATTTCTATAAATGCAGTCATTTTCACATTTCGTTGGATTTTTGCGACGTACGAGATAATAATTTGGGTGCGACAAGCGTTCCATACGGTGAATTGTGTAAGCTCGTTGATCCATGTCAACAAAAGATACAGGGCTCACACCCATAAATATTTCCCCATAGGGATGTGTGTTAAAAATCAAATTTCAAAAAAATCTGTAAAATAGCTGGGAGAAATGAGGTATTTCAGCTTCACTTACCTGGATTAGTTAGATATACCCTTTCATCCATCAAATTCTCAGGGTGGATAATTCAGTTCAAATTCTGTCCAGGGGTCCGCAAAGCCAGACTACGAGTTCTTGTCACTCAAAAAATCACCCATTTTCCGTACACGTACCCAATGAAATATAGTCCCCTCAAATTCCACCAGAAAAGCTTTCATCTTCCAACCAAAATGCAATTTGTAGAGGAATTCATACTCAATATCTACAGCTATTCAGTTTTTTGCCAAACTACATCATTGATTTTTAATCAATTTTTTTCTTAATTTATTTTGGTATCTTTGGTACGAATTTGTGAAGGGGTCTGGGACATTCCATTGTATTTATGGGTGTGAGCCCTATAGTGGAGGTCATATTTCTCATTTGACTTTTAAACATCATAAATGTGTTTTTGATGATATTTTCACCTACATCATATGGGAAATTACACATTCAAGGGTTATAAAGCTTCTCAAATGGACATTTCTTAAACTCATGCCCTTTGAGGTTTAAAAAAAATAAAGATGTAGTGTTGATCAGTTTTTCATAAGATGAATACCTAGATGCAGGCAGTAATCTTTGATTATGGGGGTGTCATCATCACACTATTGCCTACAAAATACTTGAAAAAACTTTGTTTTGACAAACAGACTAGCTTTATGAATTTTGACCTGTTTCAGTGGTAGCCAAACAAAGAAATACATTAAAATAACACAGTCATTCAAAGTTGTGTGATACTGATGACTGCTATGTACAAAGATCTATCTATACCACAACAACATAATAAGAAAACAAATTGTAGCCAAACAGAGTTGGGGGGGGGGGGGTAGAGAAGAGAGGTGGGGGGGGGGGTAGGAAGGGGAAGGGGGAGAGAGGAAAAGATCTGACACAATAGATCAACATAAACCAGCAGAGTTTGTATGGGGTGAATACTTCCCATAGACTTGTGTGCATTGCAGGCATCCTCTATAGGGCTCACACCCATAAATATTTACCCATAGGGATGTGTGTTAAAAATCAAATTTCAAAAAAAAATCTGTAAAATAGCTGGGAGAAATGAGGTATTTCAGCTTCACTTACCTGGATTAGTTAGATATACCCTTTCATCCATCAAATTCTCAGGGTGGATAATTCAGTTCAAATTCTGTCCAGGGGTCCGCAAAGCCAGACTACGAGTTCTTGTCACTCAAAAAATCACCCATTTTCCGTACACGTACCCAATGAAATATAGTCCCCTCAAATTCCACCAGAAAAGCTTTCATCTTCCAACCAAAATGCAATTTGTAGAGGAATTCACACTCAATATCAACAGCTATTCAGTTTTTTGCCAAAGTACATCATTGATTTTTAATCAATTTTTTTCTTAATTTATTTTGGTATCTTTGGTACGAATTTGTGAAGGGGTCTGGGACATTCCATTGTATTTATGGGTGTGAGCCCTACAGCTTTCACATTGGGCGCGCACACACACACACAGACACACACACATACTCATTGTTTTTTTCCTGGCCAGCTCCACAATCTCCCCATTTAGAGGGAACAGTCTCTCTGTTGTGCGTGTTAGCCGGTAGCCAGGTCGCCTCGTCTCCTGGAGGTCTCCCTGCAATCGTCGCGAATGTTGTTCATAAAGTGCCGCAGCATTCCCTCCTGGGGAGTCTGCGTTGCCAGGGTGCGATGCCTCTGGACCGGCGGCGGTGGACTCTGCGGACGACGTGGTTGGGACGATATAATAATTAAAGGACAAGTTCACCTTCATAGACATGTGGGTTGAGTGAATGCAGCAATATTAGTAGAACACATCAGTGAGAGTTTGAGCAAAATCGGAGATCCGTTAAAAAGTTATTAATTTTTGAAGTTTCTGCTCAGTCACGGCTGGATGAAAAGACTACTATAGCTTGTGATGTCACATGAGTACAACGATATAAAGAAAGAATAAAGAAAATTCAACATATTTCCATTTTTCTCGCATAACAAAAGAACACTCGACTTCTCTCTTTCAGAAGGCAGGGGGACTAATATTACCCTTAACATACATCAGTAGCAAGTTGAAGAAATGTGCACTTTATTCAAAAAGTAAAGTTTGAGAAATTCTCTTTTTATTTTTCTTATATAGTTGTACGCATGTGACATCATACACTGTAGTAGTCTTCTCTTCCAGCAGTGACTGCACAGATACTTAAAATATTCGTAACTTTTAAACGGATTGTCCAATTTCCCTCAAACTTTCACTGATGTATTTTACTAATGTTGCTGCATTCTCTCAATCCTTTATGAAGGTGGACTTGTCCTTTAAAGAGGTCTATCACCTCCAACTCCGGCGCAGTGGCGGTGGATGGCACTTCTTAGACCATGAGGAGCTGGCTGCTGGTCAATTTACCCCACCAAGCCCAAAAGGTTTGACTCCTCAGAGTTGCTGGGGCCACCCTCCTCATTAACAAAATGCGCGTCAGCTTGGTCCCTGAGGGCGGGTTCGGCCCCCAGGGACCCCCCCCCCCCCCCCCCCGAAAAGGCCCTCCGGCGCGTGTAATTTACCCCATGGAGCCCATAGACCAAACGAGCATGCCTCGAATGGAAGCGGCTCCTGGATCGAGGTTGGTGACCAGATGGTGTCTCCGGAGACCGAGAATGTCGTACTGGTGAGGGAGTCTGAGCACGAGGAGATGCATGCTTGGAGGGACTGACAGGTGGTCGAGGAGAAGAGCGAGAAGGACTGGCAAACCTCGCTGGAGCCCAGGAGCATCTCGGAGGGGGAACGGTTGTGTGACTTACGGAAAGGACGTGACGGACGCGGGGACTCGCGATGGCGCTGTGGCGTTGATACCGGCATGTTTCTCATGAGTAGTTTTTCTCCCCGTTGTAAAGCTGCAATGATCACACCGGAACCTTCTCTCATGCGTCTCAGTCACGTGTCTACGGAGCGAGGCTGCTTTGAAATAAGCTTTCTCACACAGTCCGCACCGGTACACATCTTTCTGAGATATTTTGAATACCTGAAAATCTTTAGAGTTAACACCCACTCTCTTGGGAATTTTTTTCACTGCCCAAGACAGGATAGGACTTTTCCACTTGTATTTCATGACCCTTTTCTCTGTCTTGTGCATGTTTTAATGCCAATAACACATCTGTTTGGGTCAGACCCATACTATACAAACGTAGGTGCCAGCTTATAAATGCTGTAAGAACTCCCAAAATATCCCTGACATCAGAGTCAATTTTTACTGAATTTAGAGTGTATGAATAAGATTGTACATCATGATTTGCCACTTGAAGAAGAAGTGGGTTAATATTTGAGTTCAATTCAATGGATTAGTAGACTTTTGACTAACTTTTCAATCTTAACCTTTGACCCGATGGGTCACATTTTTTTATATCAGCTCATTTTGTTGGGCTGTTGCAATTTTTGTTTAAGAATGATTTAACAATGGAATAGATTGCTCTTAAATGTTTGTACATCATTTTTAAACTCTGTAGTTGTTCCCTTAATTCAGTTCATTGGATGGATTGAAAAAAAAGCCTCCGAACAGCTTTTTTTTGATCAACATTAGTGTTGTCCCTGTTGACCCCAAATTTGGGGTCAACAGGGACAGCGTCATTTTATCAAAAAAACATACTTTTCCCCCAAACATTTTTTTTTTTCACAATACCAAATTAAAGGTATTTTAGGTGGACATGAAATAACCACATAAGATTGAGTCTCTGGGCTGCATGAAAAAAAAAAAATACAATCATGAGAACTTTAAATTTGTCCCTATTCACCCCGTTTTACGGTATGATGCCCATCTCGGTCCCAACACCAATATGCACATATGGGACTAACTTAATCTGAGCGTCGTACAGATAAGTAAACTCACCTTTCACAGCTGTTTTTTCCACTGCTTAGCCTTGCATTTCTTCAACACTGCTTCACTTTTCCACTTTTCGTACCACTTTTTAGATCACCGGCAGTCTTGGGTCTTTCATCCATTATGAAACTGTCATGTTCTTTGGACTGATAGCCATGGTTCTGTACAGCACTACAGACAACAGTGGTAGTGATTCATGACCGTGAAGAATTGCCCTTGAACTATGTAGTGCAGTATTGCTGCATGTAATAGTACGTGTTGCATGTTCTCATTGGTCAGAGCACCCCTAGCTGGCGTGCTTTGACCAATCAGAGACCGGAATAGAGAAATTGGATATAGCGCCTTTTGGTTGAAATCAAAAATGGATTTAGCGCGGTTGAAAGCGTGAATTTCATGTTTGATTTCTTTATATTTCCTGAAACAATTTTGATAAAATTTTTAGTGCCTTATATGCACATGACAGAGATGGAGTTCGATAAAAAAAATTGGATTTAGCGCCTTTTGGAAGCAAGCTCTTCATATTATTCATGATGTTATTTTGAATCGAAATGATGAAAATGCAGAAATAAAACCAACCAACCAAACAAACAATGCATTACCACATTAAAACGACTATCTTCAGGAAGTAGGGCGCCCTTTCTCCGTTAAACATACAGTCGATTCTAATAAAAATGTCGTAATCGATAGCAAAAATGAAATCGATTCCACTGAATTTTGTTACAATGATATATGTATGTATATATATATATATATATTCACACAGTAGTTTAATATGAAAACTCCGTGACAGACGTATAGTTTTGACGAATTTTCG
The DNA here is from genome assembly GCF_040938485.1 of Diadema antillarum. Taxonomy (NCBI): domain Eukaryota; kingdom Metazoa; phylum Echinodermata; class Echinoidea; order Diadematoida; family Diadematidae; genus Diadema; species Diadema antillarum. The sequence continues at coordinate 462,106 of NW_027271557.1, forward strand.
CCCATAGGGCTTTGTCAAGCCAATGACAGATTTTATTTTGAAGCAGATATAAATCAAAATAAAAGATGTGTCGTCAGTGGTAGCGCGTCCATAACAAAATGCGCACATATACGCAAATAGCGCACAAGGGCGCACATACACAAGTAGCGCACAAGGTAGGACGTCACAAAGAAAACTAGGAAGGTAAGGAAAATACAAGAAGCGCGCAAAATAGGACGTCACAAAGAGCAATGAGAAAACACGTCACAAAGCAAGGAGGTAGAAGATTGCAGATGAGGGAGAGAGAGAGAGAGAGAGAGAGAGGGGGGGGGGGGAAGAAGGAAACGAAGATAAAAAGAGAAAGAAGGATTATTCCCTAACGGGGAAAGAACGGAAAGAATAAGTCAGTCCATTGGGTTATAGGCAGCCAAGGCGATGGATTAGTTGTTCCTCTCGTAGTTTGCAAACTATGGACGCGCTACCATTGACGACGCATCTTTTATTTTGATTTATATCTGCTTCAAAATAAAATCTGTCATTGACTTGACAAAGCCCTATGGGCGAAACTTCGTCAAAACTACGTCTCTCACGGAGTTTTCATATTGAACTACTGTTGTGAATCGATATTTTCTTAGGACTCCGAGCAGAAACTAATTGCTGTTATTCATTATTATGGGCGAAACTTCGTCAAAACTACGTCTCTCACGGAGTTTTCATATTGAACTACTGTTGTGAATCTATATTTTCTTAGGACTCCGAGCAGAGACTAATTGCTGTTATTCATTTATATATATATATATATATATATATATATATATATATATATGTATATCACTACTGCAGAAACTTGTGATAAGAAGAAAGGGGAGCATTCAGACTAGCCTAAGAAATAATTTATGTTAATTTCATCTAACAGGAGTCTGAGTATCACAAATGTCTATGATTATTGGAGGAAAATTATTCGCAGAAGCTTCCGTGTTTGTCTATCTGTAGTGACGAAGTCATAACTGCATCCATATTCATCTTTTATTTCATTCTATGAACAAAACCAATTATGGACATGTTCCTTTTATTCAGGTAAGATGAGAGAATGTTATGGAGACAACGGCGATGTTACGTCCATAGAAGTGGTGGAAGGAGAACAAGGTGTAATTCCTTGCAAGGTGAAGGGGATGGTATCTGTCGTACTCTGGACAAAGGTTGGTGATCCTCCTAATAAATATCTGGTAATACTCACTCAAAATGGCGATCCAGGTGAGAAAAGTGGTGACGGATACGAGGCCGGCTTGTTCAACATCACAGACGACTTTTCCCTGGTCATAAATGATGTCAAACGCGAGCATGCTGGCCAATACTTGTGTCAGATCTTCGATTATTCAACGGCGTCCACATATGGCAGCGAAACAAACGTCTCTGTCCAAGCAAGGGGTAGGTCTATATTCAATAAAAATGCTACAACAATAAGGAATCAGTATAACTCATTCTTGCTTTTAAGCGCTGAAAAAAAAAAAATTGCACTTCAATAAATTTTCAAACGTGATTGATGAAGTGGAGCTTTTATGGACTCATCATAACATTCACTTTTCAGCTGGATGCGTTACAATGCAAGCTCTAAAGTGTTGACAGTGTTTTTCCACACAAAAATATTCCTAAAACTTAATTAATCTAGTCCAGTTGTGCTTGATTGTTGACCTGTCATAAGAATCTAAACAACAACAAATATAATTGGAGAAAGTAAATAGGATTCATGATTTGTGGGACAGAAGAGATGATATACTTGGGAGATATTTTTTGTTACAATTCTAAAATTTCAAATGCTCTGTCGTATGCTGCCAAGGGCTCAATCCCGGAGGACAAGGGGTGGGGACATGTAATTTTGTTTCCCCCCCCCCTCCATAAATCCCGAAGTGAGGTTTTCTTTCTTCTTCTTTTTTTTTGTTGCATTTTTGAAAGAAAACTTTCCAAATATTGCATCCATTGTGCAACATACTGTTGAATTTCAATTCAAAGGCAAAATGTCACTCCGCTCAGCTCCTATCAATAGATTTAGACTCGGCTCACTGTGGGGATTGACAATGTTACGAATATTCCACACAAGTGTGGATCAGATCGTTCTTCTTCAATTCTAAAAATGCACAAGTTGTGTCGTGTGGGTCCACTATAGGTCTACACGAACAACAACGAGATAAGATGCCGCGATTTAGTAGTAAAGTTTCTGTGAATATTTATTTGTCTTACATTTTTGTTATGAACAAACCAATCCAAAAATGTCACTAAAATTCAGGACTGAAAATGCAAAATCTTCCTGGTGTGGGAGGGGAATACCCCTCTCCGACACCCTCCCCTTGCTCTGTCTCTCCCCTCCCTTGCACAGATATTCTAACTCCAAGTATTGCCCCCCCCCCCTCCCCCCCCCCCCCCCCCCCCCCCCCCCGGAAACGGATTGACGCCGCTGGCAGAAGATACAGTTATGTTGCCACTATAGTGTCGTCAGTATGATATAATAATGTACATTATTATATCACATACTCTTTGTAGTCATGTTACTTACAGAATGTGTTGCTTACGTTAAAGCGGGGTGTTTTGAAAACAAAGTTCCCTATGCCTGTATGCATTTCAAGGAGAGCGGAACAACGTGTCAGGAACCTTATGGACCAACAATCTGCTTGCATGTAAGGTTTGACAGAAGGTACCGTGTCAATAGCTATACTATAAAATGAAACAAAGCTACTATATCAATCAGTAGGTGATTGAAAATCTACAGTCCTTAACAACTGGTGAATTTTACTCCACATAACAAATGAAATTTCTTCGAGTTATTGTGATTGTCTCGTTCTAACTTTATTGAATGGTATTGATTCTGGAGTATTGTAGTTTGTAAACTTCTGTCTCCATTGTGTAGATGATGTAAAAGTACGCAACTTACATGACTTAGGTATAGGGCTTTGGAGGAACGCATGTTTCACGTGTTTTACGTGTTTATTAACACAAATCGTTGCCGTTAATTCCCCCTCACCAGTTCTTACCGAAGTTGCCACAACAGGCTTCATCACAGAGAACGCAAGCCCAACAGAGATTCTATCAACTGTTTATACTACAGATAGAGAGAAACCCATTTTATTCTGCAGCCAGAGCAATCAGTCACGTAAGTTTGAAGAGAGAAGTTGGAAGATCCCTTTGAGGTTTGATCGTGATTTACTATGTTGTTTTTCTTTTCTTTTTATAACTTTGTTCACAATTTGAATCTTGGCTGCGAAGGTTTCGTACATGACACATTAATTGTAATGTATGAAAATAGACATGAAAGTAGACCATTACTTTTATCTCTTGTTTCAATAATTGTTTCCTTTCAATGTCTTTCGTATATCAAACATCACTTCATTGATATATGAAGAGGTAAATGTATAACACACTATACATGCTCCTCAGATGATGATGATGAAACAATCTTTTCAAAAAAATCAATCCATTCACAAATATACAACAAGACGATAAAATGAATTCCATTTGCCATTTTTTAGGACTTTGCTGGCTCAGCACACCTTCATCTACAATGGGCCAAAGTATTAGAATTCATTCAAGAACAAATTAAAATCATTTCTATTGAAATCTTATGATATACAACCGAATTAAGTTCGTTTTTACTGTCTCAATCAAGTCATCTTTTTTACAAGCATTAAGAAAAGTAATCTGTCAAACATACATGTAAGTTTTCCTCAGATATTACTTGTATTGTACCTTATAATAATGTGTCTATTATATATATATATATATATATATATATATATATATCCGTTCTTCTGCATTCATACCGGTATATATACCCAGTCCTTCGGAATTCCATTCCAGGGAGCGTTTTATCATTGCACTTAAATCATGAAGTCTCATTTCCCCTTTTTTCTTCTTTTTTTCCTTTTTTCTTTCTCTTTTTCCCTTCCTAAGTTAATTTCATGTCAGTTGACATTGATTTCTTTGATTTTGAGTATGTATTTTTTTCGAGGGTCCCATACCCTACCAGCTTTGCTTTTTAGTGGGACCCTCCATTTCCATTCTAATCCTTGTATTATGCGTTTGTATATACCTTAGAAAATGAATTTATGTTGTTACTCGCGATTACATGTATGTTTTCTTTGAGATTGTTACAAATATGTTCTGCTAATGCATTTAATAATTTTCCCTGTTTTTCAATGGAAATGAAAATAAGTTAAAGTTGAAGTTGATGTTACTTACTTTCATCACTGCTTACATCTCAGAATATGTTCAAAGTTCGACAGGATGAAACTACTTAAAAATACGTTTCCAAAGCTTCACGGTGCTTGCACTTTGCACAATCTATCATCTCCACACATTACCAGATGGTATTTTTTATTACTCCGTGGTTCGTTTTAAGTTCAGTGGGAGGGAGAGGGTAAGGAATTTTATTCAAAGACAGGGTTGCGTTAAAGAAATGACTACACATGCTGTTTCTTATGAAAACTGACATTTCTGGGGGTATTAGGGGTTGTGTTCTAGATGTAATGAGATAATAAAATGACAACGGAGCTATAAGTACTATAGAGTTAAATCATTGTCTCTGCTTTAAGTTTTATTTTCGATTTCTTTGCTTCAAATAAAGGTAGGCAGCAGCCATAAAGGATATGACACTAGATGGCTCACCTCACTAATTTATGAGATAAAAGGCAACTACAGTGTACAATGTCAGAACAGTCCATGACAAAGACAAATCAAAACACATAGGTACAAACAGAATATATGACGTCTCACGTCAGTGCAGTTTCTTGGGTATAATCATTAAGCATTACTTTCATAATCAAACTGAAATTAATCTTGAGATTTAGAATTACGTATGCACGGGAGAATCCGCAGTAAGGTAAGAACGATTGTGGATCGCAAGTAAATAAAATGAAGGTCGAGATATAAGAGCCACGTAGAAATCACTCGCTAATAGTCAGCTATTGTGAATTTTATCATTAAATGTGCACAATTCTTTGAAAACAGAATCTGAAAAGGTAAAATTTCACATCGTAGTATTTAATATGCACATTGTTCTATAGCAACATCTTCAAGGAAAAAGTGATAGGTATGGGCAAGAAAAAATGGCATGGGATATAAATTGTATATCGCATATTTTTGAAACATCAAAAAACTTTAAATATAAGATTCGTTATCATTGCTCCATAATTATAGGTCAGGCGGAACTTGAAATGGACAAAATGAGGTAAAATTGGATTAAAGTATCATATGTATATAGGGCCTACAGTATTCATAACTATGGAACCACCTTTGACCTATAGGGAGACATTTCTTGTATCTTCTTAACGTTCTGAATTATATCATATCCCATTCATCCGCATGCTTTACTGCTGAAATACTGGATCCAGAGTTGCATAATATCATATAAATATTTATACATACTTATCAGCACTCAACACTAATTTTAATCATTTATTTATTTATTTTATTCATTTTTTTTTTGGGGGGGGGGGGTCTGGTTGTGACCTAAAAAACTAACAAAATGAACAATTTGTTATTGTTCTTGGTTGCCCAATCGTGCCTGAAAAAGGTGATTTTTTTTTTGCCCGACGTTGTTGAGCCCTGTATAATTGTATTTATATACATAATGATATGAGCCACAAGCAGCTAATGTCCAGGTTGATAAGATTTTCTACTTCTATTCCACTTCCTCCTCAGATGCACTGGCTGCATTCATTGGATTCATCAGTGCTGTCGCATTTACAATGGTGTTCGTTGTAACATTCTTGGCGTTTCTGCGATACAAGCGACCAAGTTGCTTATTCAGTGGCAAGTGTGTTTTATACTTGGTATTCATAAATAATGAAAGTTATAGTGTATCAATATTATCACTTCTTCTATGTGATGGAGGAATGTTCACGGAGTTTTACTGTAAGATACAAGAATTCACGTGCTTCAAAAGTAAGAGCGAATATCGTCAAGTCATTTAACAATGTATCAATAAGGTTTTTAACAACAGTTACTTAAGGTTGTACCTTGTTCATCCCATTTTCCGTTATGTCTCTCTTTGTTGAAGATTTTTCTCTTCGATATGTGTGATAAAATGTACTAAAAGTATACACCTTGCCACTTCAGGACATGTGATAAATTCGCTGTCTTTAAAGCTTATGGGCATCTCGGTTGAATGTGCATTGCACCCATATATTGTTTATTTTGGAAATTACACTCTTATATCATATGTACGCGGAAGGTAGTTCCTGAAACGCCCGGAAACGCATTTAAGATATGAAAGGATGCATAAAGATGTCTTGTGAATTCTCCAAAGAAATATTATTGACTGACAGGCCTTGCCAAATAATTTGTTTAAGTGCCGCTTCACAATTCAATTCCAAGTCAGATACGATGAAGACCATTATTATCATATAAAACTGAAGTTCTAATGACCGATGTGAATAATTATCGTCTATTTCTTTTTTTTTTTAATTTTTTGTTGGGTTACTGCTATCATTGTCATTATTTCACAATAGGCGGGATTTTTCATCACCTTCAGGAATGTATAAAAAAATACAGTGCTCTTCGCCTTGCTTTCATACCGCAAACATACCCAATATGTTATATAATAAAAACAACAACACAAACCCTCGTACGAAAAATAATTCAAGTTCGTCTATTTTTTTTTTGATGGCATATCAGTAGAAAGTTTTATATTTTAATTTCTTTTTTTCTATGATTTTCAACTCAACTGAACCAACAGCTTAAGTGAATCTTTTCCATTGTCATCTTCTTCTTGTAAACTTCACGACGGATTTTCACCAAAGTAGCATCCCTTGTGAGATAGAATCCCAATTATTTAAATGGGCCGGGGGAATTTAGAAATCTTTGAAATCTTCTTCTCTCTATAGAACCAGAGGTGATAGATAGTTAATGCTTCGAGTAATGAGTAAGTACATGGATGACTGTAGTTTCAAGTTTGACCATGGCGGATTCAAAGGTACACCCTCCCCGACCCTGTGTGAGAAGGGTCCAATTTGGACCTATTAAATGTCACAGTTTCATCTTCTTGAACACATAATTAAGATTTCACCAAACTTTGCAGATGTTATTGCTATGTGATAGAATAAGAATTTGTACCATTCAAAACCTTGTGACTTCCTGGAAAATTATGCCAGGATGGGTCATACAAAACCCCCAAATTAAGGAATCTTTACATTTTTTTTTTTTCAAACCGCAAGTGATAAGCTAAGTTAGTGTTGTGAGTAAGTGTTATTGTTGCCTATAGTATCAAGTTTGTTCGTGGTGGATAGGGAAATGGGTCGAGGGTAAGGGGACCAAATAGATGCCAATTTTCATCTTCTTCTCGAAAACGCATAACCAGATTTTTACCAAATTTGGGAATGATTATAGCTACCATGATGTCGATCTCGGGGAAAAAAAGAATATTTTTTTTTGTCAATTACCTTCTTCGAGAACATAGTACAATCTCATACGTATGCTCAAATTAAGATATGAAAAAAAAAAATCTCTTGAACACCAAAAACACAATCTCATTTACCTGTGGTAGCCTGTTTAGTGTTTGCGTTGATATCATGCTGCAGCAAAATCCACCAACTTCCCCCAGGAAATAGAAACATCAAATAACCGGTTTGGGCAATATTTTATTCAGAAAGTGTAAGTTGCTTACTTTACAATGATTCCAGTCAATAAAAGATAGCGCGAGGGTCACAAATTTATCACTGTAAACGTATTGCTGTCTTCCTTATCTTTAACTGACTCAAGGTTCGCGGACAGGAATTACTATAAAGATACAAGAAAAAAAAAAACGATTTTGGTCGATTACAGATTATCGTAGTGTGCGACTTTTTGATCATTGGAGCCACACTGTCACATAACAAATGACTATTCTGAACGTTTCATAATTATCAGTGTGGACACTGACATAGTGCCCCGTACGTTCCAACCTTGTAGGTTACGCAGTCACATTATTTTGTGTGTTCTACCAGACATTTCACATTTATAGGCATTTATATCCTGCTTTTGTTTTGTTTGTTTGTTTGTGTGTTTGTTTTTGGGGTTCGCTCACAAGCTTCCTATTACACTACCTTGGCTTTCTTACATTTTTGCACAGGGTGACCAGTGTAGAGAAAAACACGCCATCAGTATGTTTTGGTGGCTCTTTATCTCATAAATTAGTCTTTAGCAGGGATAGGAATTCACCTTCACATGGTGAATATTTATATTCTATTTTAAATGGAATAACACTGCTGTAGTTTGATGCATTCCATTCAAGTTATGTATGGATGTTCGATGTGACTGGAGGTTTCAAATGTCTTACTTTTCCATGCTTATATATCCCTTGATTGCTAGCCTTTGTAGGCAGCATGTGCACTTTACTTTCCGCATTACTCGCCAGGATTCAATTAAATTTATTATGAAGGTGTGATTCGGGACAAGACCGGTGCCTATTCGTTTCTGTGAGAGCGTTATCATTGATCCGAATTCTAAACCAGATATGAATCATTCCTGAAGTGTTTCTCCTTTTAGATTAAATCTTACGTGTATCAGAATTTCGGTTGGTGCGGTTAATACATTTTACAGCGAGGCAACGAACATTTCTGAGTGTTACGTTTGCTTCTATTTTTCCCACTAGGGCAAGAATCATGGCCGACAGGCAGAGATAGATAACACCGTTAACGGCGAAGATACCGTTTCCTCCAATCAAAACAGCCAACAAGTTAAATAAAATGCAGCCTTTGAAATGGAAAGGGTGACATCTAGCTTCGTCGAATACAAGGAACCACCACAATACACTTGTTTGGCGTGTTTGGCGTCTATCTACAAGGGTGAACTACGGAATGATAAGCACTATTTATTGCACACTAGGAGTTGAATATCATGTGCAATGATACTCAGGGGTATTGTAACATAAAATTGTTTAATGTTCAAATGAACGACCATTAATCTGACAATCATAATGTGCGCTTTATGTATCAACTGCAAAATCCTTACGTGTAATCATTTTACACAGAAAACAGCCGCACAGTTTTTAGAAATCCATCACAAGGGTTTGTTGTATGATAAATTGAATTCTATACAAGTAGTAGTCAATATGAGGCCTTTTGTTTGTACTGAACATCAAACTTATTATAATGAATATGTACTTTATAAACATGTAAATGTCTATGTGGATAGAGGTAGATGTATATGTGTGTATGTGTGTATGTGTTTTTAATGTATATATAATATATATATACATATATATATATATCAATATATATATATATAATATTATATGATTTTATATATTAATGCACTTATTACTACAGCTAACTATTAGTTCTGGGTAAATCTTTACATATGGGTACGTGAAAACGAGCTACGGTGGTACAACTTGACGCAAGTTCAGTTTGAAGGTACTCTTTAATTTGTTCATGATATGAATTCGTTTCGATGGAAATTAACCTTAACTTTTAAAGGGCCACATCCACACAGGCTTGTATATATATCCATGATTTTTTTTTCTTCTCAAGACACGTAATCAAGGTTCCACATCAGGGATGGCCCTAATTGGCCTGCTTAAATATAAAAGTAGAAAAAAATAAAATAGAAATGTGAAGGAGGCAGTGCACGTTTGCACTGGGCATTTTAATTCGCTTTATGTAGCATTTGCATTTTGGAAGATTCTAAAGCATGTCACATTGCTGACATTATTTAATTCGTGGAGGAATTCGTTAATCCGAAGTTTCGTTAATCTGAAATGTAATTGATTTTCCATTATCCGAAGGTTCGTTAATAATCCGAAGGTGAAAAAAGGGCTCGGTAGTCAAAATGAAATTAGGTTCATAAATCTGAAAATGAATAAAAGCTGCTTTGAAAGGAACCTTCGGAATTATGATCCTTATTTCACGCTTGAATAAACGAATCTTCGGAACAGCTGTAGGTGTAATTGTGGTGTCAGTGGTAGTAGCAATAGTAATATTAATACTAATATTAATGGTAAAAGTAATAGTAATAGTAATAGGAATAGCAATAGTAATAGCAGTCCGTCACATAATATGTATGGCACAATACTCAATTTTCTACGATACGAAAATGATATTGAGTTGATAATTAGTAGACCTGGTGCAGTTTCCGGCAAGACTTAAAATGTGCTCTCAGAACACCATACTGAAATTCCACATACGGCTGAAGACAGCAAAGACTGAAGTAATATTGGATGCCTATGGAGAAGAAATCGAATGAAGAAATTTTGTAGGTTGCAGATTAAAAACATGGAAGTTGAAATGGATATCTGAAAGATACTCTTTATTTGAAATCAGATGACATTTTGGTTACAGGGAACACTGAATCCTTTAGAAAAACTTTAGAATGGAACATTCATGATTAGATAATTCTGCAGTAGGCCCTATACAAATTTAGTCTTTCATCTATCCATGTGTTTCATATCTAAGAACGCAAATGGAAAAAGAAGATATTAATCAACATTGAAAGTAATGTGTGTGAAATGATAAGCCGCATGACTCAAAATGCGTAACAAGCTTAGTGTCAATCATTGCAATGATGGTGGATTTAAGACGATTACCGGTACACGTTAATGTGCGATTAATTGATATGAAAAATTTTTGTCAGTCAATTTCGACACTCTCCTCCATCATTTATGAGGTCAGAAAAAATCAGCGAATAAACTGTCAATGTGATCTGAAGGTATAAGTAGCCTTTTCAAAGCTTCGGTATTATTGAATTGATAATCATGTCGCATTCCAATCTTTGTGCAATATTCCAGACCAATCACACACCAGTGTTTATCTATAGATCATTCTATCAATTAATGTTTCTACGTAATTAAACTTACTTGCAAATGATTATTTGTTATACAATATGGCCTTGTATCATCGCTTCACTCGTGAAGGGTACATGCAAGCAAAAAAGTAGAAACATAAGTAATTAAATAATTTTTTTTCAGCTTTAGATTCACTCAGTCTGTGATGTCATCATTTCATATTATGGTGGTAAGTGCTCACTCTCATATTATCTTTTATCCCTTGTCTTCCATTGGGGAATAGGTGCTGAAGTGGTGATTATATTCATAATGTCAATGATACTTTATAGTTTCCGTACTGAAATCTAATAAAGTCAATTTTGTATAAACTTGAATGTAGCGTGTCGTTTGTTTGCACTATTAATTATGCTACATTTGTAAGATTTACTATCGATTTATTATCAAGTGAAATTCACTAAAATATAGAAATCAACATGCAAAATGTCAAGCAAATTACTAGTCACCAAAAACAGACAAGTATTATACTGACGAAGGAGGATCTGGTGATTGGCAATGTCAATCCATGCTTCGCCGTAAAGATGTGTAGATGGGTGGAGAGGTAAAAATAAAGAAGTAAAAGTGGGTTGCAATCAACAAGAGATGCTCCATTCATCAGTGTTCTCTCCTCTGCTAGAATGCTTTACATAGGCTTATCATTGTCATTTCCACTCGTGGGCGTAGTGAAGCTCTTTATCTCATCAAGGGAAGGTGCTACTGCTAGACAAAGAAAGAAAGAAGCAATCCGTTGCTCCTGGAGTACCTTGCTTAAACACATCACATCCTTTTAAAATCCAGCTGCAGAAATAACAGAAATATTTCTGTCATTTCTTCTTCCCGTTGTTGGCCTTTATCAGGGCATCTCTGAACTATACTCCTTTTTTATATTTTAATAAAATCAGAACAAACAAACCTAGAAAGTTTTCATTAAAAAAAAAAATCTTAGAGGGTATAATAGAGACATTGTTTCCAATTGTTTATTTTGTATATGATTGCATACATGATATAAACTTAACAATGTCTATACGCTATTGAAAAAAAGAGGCAGAATAAATAAACCCGTAAACAGCTGGTAAACGATAAACCGAATAGTAATTGCGAAACTGGTAATAGGACCTAACATACATAATTAGCCCTTTGAGAACAAACAGCAAGGAGCACTCAATACATTACACACGTTGCGTAAATGGTGCTGAGGTATTTTGTATCCCTGCCGAAAACGGAATATTATTTCAGGAGAATTTCATTTTGAAAATACTGTGAATCTATATTTGTGGCAATAAAAAAAGGGAAAATAGGCTCACATGAGGTGATAAACTCATTACCTGAAAAAAAAAAATCTTCACTTAAATTTGATTTCCTGGAAAAGAAAATCGATAAATAAAATTTACACATGCAAAGCAAAACAATATGTCTTAAAGCAGAATACTAAAGGAAATGCATATTTTGTTGGATTATTCCCCCATTTCAAGCATACAGCATGTTAAACACAGCGGCCTTTAATTCACCCATTTAGAAAATTGCGTTTTGGAGAACGGCTGCTTAGAAAAATTGTATCCTGAATCATGCTCAATCGGAAGATCCATGGTTATTTTGGGGGGGCGTGTCCATGACGTCATGGGATGAAAGGCAAACCCGTAAGTATCACACAACAAGCTTACCTATGTATGCTCTCGATGAGAGCGTGATGCCGAGGCTCATACCCCGAAATCCCAAGACATTTTTTATCAGAATGTCACAAAAAATGAAATAAAATTGTTTTCTACTTCAAGTCTCCTGTGAAATCACACATTTCCTCATTTAAATAGAGTCTGTTACGTGTTATTTAGGCCACGAATACAGAATCTGTCAGGCCTAGTGCCTGTACGATGGTGCTTCGTAGTCGATCAGTCACATGCATGCGCCCATCACCGGCCGCGTATGTCGCAGTGCAGTAGCCTCCGTGTATCAAAGAGCGGAGAAGCCTGAACTTCGTATACCTCTTTGATACGTACAATGTATTATATCGGCAGTTCATCGGTAGTACTGCAGCTGTGTACGCCATGTACATATTGTACATGTATTTAGCGAGTCTATTTTTTCGCAAATCGGGACCTGCCAATAATTTCGCGAGTGCTTAAATTCGTGGTTGTGGAGTACACCACGGAAGAAGGAAATATATTCGGAAAGATAGTTAATATTTTCTCGTGTTTTTAAATTCGCAAAAAGCACCAGGTTCGCGAAATTGGCGAAAATAATAATAATAAAAAAAAAACTCGCGAAACATTCGGCGTACGTGGATCGCTAATGCTAGATACCACGCAATCAATGCGCGGGCACTGGCTAAGACCTAAGTCGAAGTCTTGACTAGGCCGGCCGGCCTATCTGGTGATAAACGATACAGAGCACTCCGATTTTCATCGATAGTAATAAAACTTTGATGGACTCGGTGAAGTAATGGATGGATCGTGCAGTACCTACCTCTTGCTAGGTAGAATGCTGATGAGCTGTGAACGGGAGTACGGAGTGAGTTAGCCCGACCAGACGCTTTAAGTATACGCTGTGCGCTGAATACCTGTCGCGACGTACCTACGTACAGCGACTGGGCTGTATAGGAGTGAGTGTGATGTGATTGATAATACGTAGCCCGACCAGACGCTGCGCTACTTACAGCGACTGGGCTGTGTTCAGTTAGGCCTACTGCTGCTCTGAAGTACGAGATCAAGTCAGCACTAAGCTCGGTTCATTTTCACTTAACTCTTACTCATCTAAATTTTGAAGTCTACCTGGTATTGGTCCTGCGTCACCAACATTGTCCCCTGGCCTGCCGTGTGGCAAGGGCTCGTACTGCCAATCTCCACTAAGTCCGTCCGCTTCAATCGGACCGCCCTGGGCCTTCCCCACTAGCTCGCCCATAGCATCTCCCTCCTGCGCCCCGCCGTGCGGTTCGTCAGCAACATCTATCTCTCCAACTTCACCAGGGTCATCATCACTAGTTTCATCATCATTATCATCACTAGTGCGTACTGTATCACTCAGTTCATCATCGCTCCCACAGTCAAATTCCACCAAGAAATCATCCTGATCATCACTGCATGGCCTTAACGTACGATGTCGTGCATTATCGAAAAACAAACTTTAAAACTTTGTATGCAAATACTATCTACAACAACTTGTATGATACAATGCATGCATTATGCGCGCGGGGGCCTACGGCGCTCGAGACATTGCGCGATTCCTTTCATCCCATGACGTCATCGGCAAAGCCTCGAAATTTACGCCGTGACCTGGATTTCAGGGGGGTGACAGGTGTAAATTTTCAAAATCCTCTAACTCCACTTCAAAAAGGCCGTTTTAAACGATGTAAACGACAAATTGTTCTATGTGTCCCACTCTTTCACTTCATATACAATTCTATTTCTTTGGTATTCCCTTTTAATGAATGAAAAAATAAGGCTTTTTAGGGTAAATGGGTATAGGATTGCTGCATAGTTTGACCCAGAATCTATCAAAATTGTTACCACATTCGAGTATTATTTGTTAAACTCTTTATATTTCATAATTTTTCTAATTTCATGGATATTTTTTTTCATGTAACTTTAATACCCTATTTGATTTGTTTCATTTTCACCTTAAAATCTCCTTCGACAATTATGCACACAAGTTTCTCTTATTATACAAATGATGCATAGGATAGTATACAAATATACTTGGCCTTGAGAGTTTCTTGTTAAAACTATGGGCAGAGGTGACTCCAAACTAGTACTATTCACTGAGGGGCGCAGCCCCGAAGTGAATAGTACTAGTTTGGAGTCACCGAGGCCCATAGTTTTAACAAGAAACTCGAAACTAGGCAAAGCATATTTGTTTCATATTTTGGATCAAGAATTTGAATAAAAAGTGAAAATCATTATAGGCTTAGCCTAACCCCGGGACGCGTCGTGTACACAGTTACACTGCAACACTGCATGTTGGACATAGGGGCTGGTCGCAGTTAGGCTTAGCCGCATTGCGGCGGCAGCGCAGCGCCTGCAATACACAACAGTGCGAGAGACCGGAAATTGAAAAACGTAACAGCCGTGGCACCGCCAGAGTTGCCCGTCGCATGTATCCAAGCGCTCGTATGGCCGCTGCAAACCTGAACACTAGGATTCGGGACCGGACGTGGACGGACCACGTACACTTGATAGGCCATGGGGTGAGCTGGTTTTTTCGCTTGTTTCGTTCCGACAACTGCGGCACTAAAATTTCTCCACAGCTACGTGTAAACAAATAACCAAAAAGGCTACAGGAAAAAGTTCGACACAAACCCTCCTGCAGTATTTTGGTAATTTAGGGGGAAACAGTGAACTTTTTTGTCACTGAGGAACTGAATATGTACACCTTGCCGTGTACGATATTCATTCGCGAACGATCATGTGATGTATGTTATCCAATCCGAATCGAGAATTATTGTTTACGAGTCAAAATGGCCGCCCCCTGTGAGCCTGTCGACGCGTCTACGTCGTCTGCTCAGCCGAAACTTTTAAGATGCGTTATTATGCATGTAACATCGATGAAGTTTGAAAATTTCACGGCTATGACAAACCTAAGATAGACGAAACCTATTTTGTGTGCCAAAGAGTGGATCAAATTGAGTGGGGGAGACCGTGAAATCGCAGACCAGACCGAAGTGATTCAGCTGCTCAGGGCCAGGGGGACTGACTGCAACCTACGTAGTAGGATAATTTACAGGTTAGTTTACGTGCGTACAGTCGTAGTAGCAGTCGACACTGCAGTGCAGTCTCTCTCATATGCGTAATGTTAATGACCATGATGACTACAAGTACAACGTTAGCTATGTTAGAACGTTGCTTGTGTATGTTATAATGGGCGCTAATGCAGTAGCTTAGCCGTTAGCGTGTCTGTTACATTTTAGATAAATTATCTTGAATTTCACCTTTGCATGGCATAGCGCCGTTATAATGTAGCCTAACATAGATGTAATTTTACATGTTGTTCTATGTACAGCCCAGGTTAGGTTGATGTAGCTGATCGGTGATATTGAAAAAGGATTGAAAAAGGTCTAAACTGCATGTAAATTTATATTTTCATAATCATGGCCATGGAGTATTAATATTGAAAATCCATCCTGTTTCTCTCACCCCGAAATTGGCGAATCCCCCCTCAAAACACACATTTAGCATCTCATTAAATTAACTTATTAATATTTGATATAAATAGATTTAAAAACCCAACAATGACAATAACATAATTTCAACAATTAAACTCCCTAAAACATATGATTACCATTATGTTGTGCCAAACTATAAAGCAGTGGGTGGTGGTGATAGTGAAAGGCCAAGGATTACTAGTATTAATGATGATAAGGCAGTTGTATTCATGATTATGATAATTGATATTGCATGTGATCAGGTGCTGAAAGCTGTAGATGTAATTTAAAATCAGTAATTGCACTGCAAGTACAAGTTGAAGTAGTTGATGATGACAATGATCATGATGTGTTAATGATTAACTGGCATAGTACTAGGGC
The DNA here is from genome assembly GCF_040938485.1 of Diadema antillarum. Lineage (NCBI taxonomy): Eukaryota > Metazoa > Echinodermata > Echinoidea > Diadematoida > Diadematidae > Diadema > Diadema antillarum. Next base: position 478,383 of record NW_027271557.1, read on the forward strand.
CTATTACAGTATTAGTAATTACAAGATTGAAATATTGGCAGTCAATAGTCTACCGTACATTTAATGATATATTGAGTGTAATGTTCAACCCCTCCCTCTAGCGTTTAGCCTTTTTTTCCCCCAAACAAAATCCAACGGCTAAGCATTGCTGTTCATTTCTCCATTGTATTAAATAGGATTCCATGAAATGTGCTACAAGAGGTTTATAGATAGCAAACGCCTGAATCTCGCTAGGAAACAAAAGCTGAAGGAGGAGCCTGGTCCGTCAACAGGAACATCTGTTTCCTCCCCTAAGACGCTCACATCAAGATCAAGATTTTCTTCTGGAAGCTCTTCAGGTTCTGCTGTGTTGCCTGTAAAATGCATCATTTGCAACAGAGTCAACCTGCTCATTACTTGCCAAGGGAAATAGGTTAATATGATTGATATTGAAGCATGAAAACATTGTCATGTTACTATAAGTTGTCCTTGATAAAAATATGAATGGAGCAATATATATACACCACTGAAACATTCACACACATACACAAAGAACTTCAGTGCAAAGTTCAGAAACAACAGAATGTACTGTATATGCACCAATGCTTTGGTCAATGTGATTGATATTCAAGAATTGACATCTAACCAAAGTTGTGCAGGATAAAATGTCTTTGTAATACAGATTGCTTCCTGTATTTTGAATGCCAATGTTTATGCAACATGTTTTGACTCCTTGCCTCAGTATGTGATTGTTCGCCCTTTAGCAAACATTTCTGCCCACTATTATGATTTGATTAGGGTTGAATTATTCTAAGAACAAAGATGTTTTCCTAAGTGTGTTTTTTTTCATAAAACTGAATGACTACGATTAAAATTTGTTTCTCCCACTCTGGGAAAAAAAATGTAACTATTATTAATACTGAAACAGAATGTTCATGTAGAAAGGTCAGTACAATGTAGGTGTGAGTACAAAATCAGTTTGCTAAAACTAATACACACCAGCCAAATGAAAATTGTGCATAAGTTGAGTCAGGTTTGCACAGATCCTCTGATATTGGAAGTTAATTGCAATGTTATCATAATCTTTAATGCCAAACCTGTTTTATTCTCTCCAAGATTTTCAGGTACACATTGCCTCCAATACAGAATCCAACAGTTTTCACTCATGAATGGGTAAACTATAATTTTGCCTTTATTTTATATATTGGCATTTTTCAAAACTTTTACACCCTTTTAAGGATATTTGGACCATGGAATGTTCCAGGAAATTTATTAAAACTAGAAAATTTGACTGATTATCATTTTGAGCTATCTTACATGAAAGGAGGTAGTGTCCCACCATGTTGTAACCTAATGATAGCAATGAAAACTTCAGGAAATTTTATGAAGATTAAATTTTCTAGTGCTAAAGTAATGTATAATATTTCATGAACAACGTGATTGCTATGTGATCAAAGTATATTAAAGCTTCTTAAGAAGAAGAAGAAGAAAAGAAAAACATGTTTACTGATAAACAATATGATCTGTTTAATAGTAATGTCTCATGTGTGTAAATGAGTTTGTATGTGTGCGTGTGAGTGTATATAATATGTCAGCGTTTTTATGCACCTGTGTATGTGTAATGCACTGATCAATACATGTATTATATCATTGTCTGTGTTCATGTTTATGATAATCTTTTTTATGATGCTGATGTGATAAATGGCCAAGGCATGTAGAATAATATTTTAATACACTTGGGTATATTGAATCTTCATAACTATGTGTGTGCGTATGTGTGTGTGCATGTGAGGGTGTGTGTGTGTGTGTGTGTGTGTACACAATAAGATTCTCCCACATGCACGCGGACACACACACAAACAAACGCACTGATTTTTTTTTTTGCCTTGAATGATTAGTCATTTGATTAATAACATGTCTTTGAACAGAATATAAGGCATTTGCCTTGACCTCTGACGGTCAGTCAGTGCTCTCTCTCATATGGTCTCGAACCACTTTGCTCTTGTCCTCCTTTGCATAGCCAGCATCAGGAAAAGCTGAAACATGAGATATAATGCAACTATTAAACCAAAACTTCACTTTTTTTTCTAGGTATATGGCTAAAAGCAGTGCTTTACAAATGTGTATATGTATTTCAGGCTAGAAACACTATGGGAACTATACTGCGGCTAGCAGCCCCATACGCATAACTGCGGCTAGCAGCCCCATACGCATAGCGTCATGGGGCTGTGAACTGTAGCATACAGGATCATGACGAATGTTTTATCGCGGACAAATATCAACTTAAAATCGGAAAAAAATCTTCAATTTGAAGACTTATTAATGAATTTGAAGTATTGATAACAGAGTTCGTGCAAGGTTTGCTTCTTCAAATAGTTCCTTTCTGTTCAAATTGATGACTAAATGTGACTCGGTCGAGAGGAAACTGGGAGAGCTACACTGAATTGACGGCCAGCGCATGCACACACAGACATCTAATATCCAGTCAATGGATTCGAAATTTGTGCGCAGTGATGTGTGCGCCTGCGCTGACCGTCAATTCAGCGTAGCTCTCCCAGATTCCTCTCGACCTAGTCATATTAAATCATCAATTCGAACAGAAAATGACTATTTGTAGAACCAAACCTTGCACGAACCCTGTTGTCAATACTTCAACCTTACTTGTAAGTCTTCAAATTGAAGAATTTTTGTTCGATTTAAGGTTGACATTTGTCCGCGATACTACCCTGTCATGATCCTAAATGCTACAATCCGCAGCCCCATTACGATATGTGTATTGGGCTGCTGGTCGCAGTTTATAAAATATGGATTTTCGCAAAAACTGCAGGATATTTCGAGGAGAACTTTTTACAGTATATTTAGGATGTACAAAACATCACATTTCCGCATTCAGAAAGTAGTGCCAGTGTTGCTGGAACGAAACCCATTTTCTAAGCCTCTTTTTCAGCTTCACCCCATGGCCTATGATTGTAAAGAAGGGTGATTGTGACATCATTTTGCAAATAGTATATACTATTTGCAAAATGTCGTCATAAAAGTGACGTCATTTTGCAAATAGTACTTCATGGAGTGTCAAACACACCAACATTCTAAAATAGTTCAAAATACCTATAATCACGTGAAGCTCTTTTAACCAATCAATGGAAGACAAATTTTTGATCCAAAATATAAAGTGCATTAGTGGAGATGTAGCGCACTCGAGGGTATTTACAATTGGGAAACATGCACTACATTGTAAATACCCGAGAGTGAGTTGCATCTCCACTAACGCCACGAAATAATCCTGTGCATCATTTGTTTTATAAAATTGGTCGAAAACTAACAACATTTGTCACGTACCTTTGTGGGTCAATACCAGTCAGCTACATGTAGCACTCGCTCAAGAATCGATGTCCGAAGATGTTCGTCCCAAACATTTACGCACGTCGCACTTGGAAATCCCGCACATATAAGTACTGTACGTATAAGAAGATACGTACGCCACACATGTTATGCACACAAGAAAGGCCGGCCGGCAGCCCGAACTAGAAGTTGTTTACAGGATTGACAGCGCGTATAGTAGCGCGTGACGCACTTGTAACAACTGATTGAGTGCGCACTGCTAATGTAAACATTGTGACGTCAGGCCGAACATGTTAGTGAGAAATTAATGCAAGCACACGTGACTCATTTCAGCGCTCCCAATTGGCTACATTCTTGAACCTATTTTATCAGCGTTATAACATAAACTTTTTGGAGCAGCTATCGGACTATTATGGATTTGCTTAATTTGTCTCTTGAACAGCAGACGGTGGTACGCGGAATCTTAATATTTTAAGCGTAAACTGACACTTGTTCGTCTTGCCGATGATGATGAAACAGCATTTATATAGCGCCATTTATCTGTAGAAACATTCAAAGGCATAACACATCATATTCACAAAGTTCCTGGAAAAGATAAGTCAGTTCAGACTTGAAAGTATTGAGGCTGTTGTAATTCCGAAGCTGGACTGGTAGAGAGTTCCACAGACGTGGCGCAACAGAAGAGAAGACTCTATCCCCATACATTTTGAGGCGGATATTGAGAACACGGAGAGTCAGTCCAGTACAACGCGGCCGTAATAAGGCAAAACAACGTAACTCAGAATATCATGTTCTGAGAAAAACGAGTTTGAACATTCAATTGGTTCCCATTTTTCCGTCATAGGAGTAAAACACTTTTGAAGCAGCGAAGTTTCTTAGGCATTGATAAAGAATATTTCGATAAAATTTCAGTAAAATAGGACTTCCCATTTTAGAGTAATTGCCATGTTTAGAATAGATACAGCATTTTAGCGAATCACAGCACTGTGCTGATGAGTAATTCTAGTTTGCCAAAAGAGCGTATCCTTACTTACGTTGTGCGAGAATCCTCACGCGGCAACATATCAATTAGGCAAAAGAACGTATCCTGACTTACGGCGCGTAAGCATTCTCCCGCGAAGCCACTTCAGTATGCCAAAAGAACGTATCTTGACTTACAAATATTTGCGCCTTAACCCTTTCATCAATGTAATTAGGCAGAATGATGTATCCCGACTCAATGGCAACAATCTCTATCATTTATTTATTTGACAATTTTGTAAACTGGATGATAAAAGTCCCGTTATATGTTTTTAAACATATATTAAGAATAGTAAAACACAGTAGCTTGCAAAATTATCGATGCAAGATAACATTTTCATGATTTTTTTTTGTGAAAACTTACCGAGTATGTGCAGAAATGTAATTAGTTGTTATCTACCAATTACCTTAAGTTTTTGTTTTACTTCATTTGCATATACAGTTTATAGTTTATTGAGATGTCCATTCTTTTTTATTATCTTTAAGTGTATGCTTTTTATCCCTTGCTGTAAGATTTTTCATTGGGAACATAATCATATTTGGTTTGTCATTCATGTTGTTTTAACAAAAACATGGATTTGGATTAATATTGACAACTAAAGTACGAGTTTGGGAAAAGTCTGTAAAATGGATTTCATGACACTTCTTATGCCATGTGCTACAATTAAGATGAACTTGAAATATGTATAATTTTTAGTATGACAATGCACGAGTGGCAAATATTATGACTGTATGAGAACTGGCAAATAAAATAGAATAAAATGGGCATTAAAAAAAAATGTATAGACATCTGTACATACACTTCGTTTCAAAGACACATACACGCATTTAATGAGTTAATATTGAGACTCCTATTTTGATTTCTATCTTTTCTTTGATTTATTTAACGATTTCCATTGAGATGAAAGGATTTGAATAGAAGAATGATATTGTGTACTTTGTTTATCGTTATAAGTTGTTAATGTTTGGTTGATTGCATGAATTGTATCCGTAAGGTTAAAACTTCTGATAATATGCCTCAATTCTTTGAACAACAACAATAATAACAATGCTTTATCAGGTAATCATGAATCCAGGTTTTAATGTTTTTTTAGTGTAACTTGACCACTCACACACACAACCAAGCAAGTACAAAAAACACACACACACACACACACACCTCAGACTTGTCAGAGTTGCACACATTCTCTCAGTAGAATAACTTTGAGAAAGACATGACAGAAATGTAGATGCAGAGACTGATTTACATCTTCTGAAAGGTTTATGGGGAAAAATGTGTGTACATCTGTTTCTCAAAGACAACAGCATTACAAAAATCATTCGATTATTTGCAAGTCTTAAAAATATGACATAGATATCTACGCTTTCTTCTTAAAATTTAAGAGAGAGTTTAATATGCCATTATGCTTTTATCACACTGAAAGCAAATCAGCAGTAACTAAACATTATCATGATGGTTATTAAGAAATAGAAAAAAAGATGTAATTTACTTCCCGAGTAGAGTAGCGTACATACATACCACAGTTGAACAAAACCCTGGGAACAAAATTTTCAACAGAACACAATTGTTGTTGTTTTTTTATGGAGATTAGTTATACTATTACCATATCAGACCTTCGCATCAATTTTTACCTTGGAAGATCAGAACATCTACACATTACAAATTATAAATAGCACACATAACAATTTTAATCCTTACTGTTGTTGAAGATCAAGTGTAATAAGAAGTAAATACCTGGGTAAAGAACAATTATTAGGCAGCTTAAACAAAGGGAAAATTTGCAACGGTATTCACTATAAACACATTTCAATAAACGTCTTATCACAACAGCGATTTGCTGTGCTGCAATACATCTGCGTTGTCTGAGAGCTCCCGGAGGGATTAGGCTCAAAATAAAATATGAAAATTTTGTAGGAAATAAGGTTACTATTTCCCTGGTTTTCTGAAATATGTTGACATGTTTCAATCGACATGATATTGATTTTGAGGGCAAGCATTTACAACAATATTTGATATGAAGAAGTGATATTTTTACCTAAAGTTGATAGTCATCATGTCAAAGGGCAATAAGCCGTCATCGTATTTTTTTTTTCGAAATAGAACCTTTAGTTTCATATCAACATTTAAAAAAAAAAGCTTTCTTGTGCCTTCATAACGTGAGAATAGTCATTAACACTTCACAGTTGAGTTTTGCGAGTTCTTAATTTAACTGTGAAAGATTTACCTGATCCTATATAAACAATCCGAGTGTTATTATTTTTCTTCTAGAGTTGACTGATCTAGTGGACAATCCACTCCATCTTTCATGAGATTCTGACGGGCTGTTCTGAAATCTGTATAGTTGCTCTTTTCTCTGCTTTCGAACTGCTCGGTAGACCACTGCAGGAAAATGTAAAAGAAACGGAAGAGAATAATTAACACAAAATAAGGCACTCTGCATTTTCCATAAAAGACACCTATTGAATTTCAACTCTGTTTTAGTTATGTTATGTGATTAAATTCTTCATTAGACATGGTTGTGTGTAACAAATCCTCTCTCACAGACCTCCCCCCCTCCAAAAAAAAGCAAAGAAAATGAGAATAAGTATTTATGAAACACACTCACAATATCTATTATTCAACATCATACAAATAACCCCTTGAGGATGTACAAGGCTGTGTGTTTGTTTTGAGAGAGAATGGTGATTATTTCATCAGTTTTCATTCAATATTATTATTTTTTATCGCTAAGGAATGAACTGTGAAATGTGGTATACTCAAATTATCAGAAAGTCATCATCAAGGATTCTGCCTTCTTTTCTTTCTTTTTTTAATAATTTCTCCAAATGCCGGCTTGTGTCGCAGTGATAATGACAAAGGTTGGGTTCATTTCTTCCCCCTTCTTCTACTTTTTTTTTTGTATGAATTAATAGGTGATTATTCAACTTGTACCTTTTATTGTACTTGATACACTGCATTCCTTTTCTGTGCTGGTCTAGGCTGGCGGTTGGTGTGGACACTGAAAAGAGAGACAAGGAAATAATACTGTATTTCAACACGAATGTTAATATTATCTAAAGTAGACGATTGGGTCTTTATATTTGAACTTTCCATAGTATTTAAAACCACCTAACCTAAGAATAAATGTTTGAATTCCATGAGCTTTTGCCCTCAACATTTTTATGGGGGAGGGGTGGAACGTATAGCATGTATAGGATCTACCATGGCTACAATGCATTTTATTGTATCGAAATGAAAAAAAAATGTTATAAAGAATATGTACAGCTGACTAAAGTTGCACAAAGAATTAAAAAAATAATAAATCAGGCCTCTATAGTGAGCAGGTACAGAGTACCATTAAATATGACTTTATTTCTTAGGCTAATTTTAAGTGGGTAGATTCCTGTATGTATGAAAACGCCACAATCACATTCTTCATCCTTTCAAGGAATAACAAACAAGATCTAAGACTACTTGTGTTTAACCAAAGATGTATACCAAACATTATTTTTTGTCCTTACTTTTCTTGCTAAAGTAATGATGTTAATGACATTATTATGAACACATCGTCTGCCATCAGTTCATGTTGCCACTGAAGACTAAATGGAATTCATCAGTATCAAGCTTTATTGTCATTAGCTTGAAGTCGAGTCTACTGTTTACTATAAAGCTGTTACTTTTTTATACTTTTAGACGAAAACTGAATTTGAGGTAGACGACGTCAAGTCGAATGATGTCAATGATTATAACAGTATATTGGGGTCCACTTAATTTATTTGCGCATAGGTACATTTCTTTTGAGAGTCACTACTTGATCTACTAGACCACTAGTATAGTACGAGTATCCTACATTTACATAGTCCTTATTACATTAGTAGAACCACAACCACAACCACACCAATGAGCCACGTTTTGCCAATCCCACCGAAAGGAAAGGCTGTCATACTCATAGCTCTAAGTTTGCTCTTTATTTTCATAGCTTGCTGTGTTTTTGTTTATTTTTTTTTTACTCATCGTTTTCTTAAATGTTAGTGAAAACTATTATCGAAAGTACTGGACCCTACACTAGCATAGCGTACTGTCGTCCACTCTGTACAGCCCAATCGCCGTACTTCACACGGCGTCTGGTCGGGCTAGATCAAACTTAGACCTGACAAAAAAATAAATAAAACTTACCGGTGTTACCGCTGATTTTCTTTGTGGTGTCATTAACTGGTCAGGAGAATGTCCATTCCATGGCTGCAAAACAGAACAATGGGCATGACTTCATGGTTCACACTGCAGCAAAGCTTGCCTGCCAGTCAACCAGAGAGTACTCTGCTGCACCCAGCTGCTGCCAGCTGTTGTCGCAACCGGCGCGGCAGCAGCGGCGGCACTACATTGACTGCCGCGGCTGAAATGGATCTGCAGCACGTAGCCGTAGGTATTACACATAGAGTTATGCAGCGTAGCGTGTGTTGTGATGGCCACGATGTTGATACGTTGTTTTGCCGTGCTGACTGTAGCGCGCATGGCCCTGATTTTATACAGCAAAGCGCTGTATGATGACATACGTTCTTTTGGCGTCGCAATTTCTTTCTTTTTTCTTGAGAAACCACCATGAAAAAACAGTGTATGTAAAGATACGTTCATTTGCCGTAACAGCGAAAATGCTTTCTTTGTCATTTCTATACGTATCTCAGGTTACGTTGTTTTGCCTAGCTGGAAACGGTAAAGTTGTGAAAAAGGTGTGTTAGATACGCTTTTTATCTCTGAAATGGTAAACATTTGAGAATTGAGACATTCACCATTAAAAAGAGCGCATTTTATTTAGGAGCCATATGCTCATAACTCAAAATGCCCAAATTTTGAGTTACGTTCCTTTGCCTTATCACGGCCGAACGTAGTCCTGGTCGTCGCTGACGTAGCCCCTACACTGATAAGCGCCGACACGTAGCCAGGAGACAAGTTATGGAGAGCCTTATAAGTAAGCAGTAAGATCTTATACTGCACTCTGCGTTGCACAGGCAGCCGATGAACCTCACGAAGTATTTGAAAGATATGGTCAAACTTCTTGGTGCCTGTGAGAAGGCACCAAGTCTTCATGTCTTCGTCTGTTTTATAAAATGTACATCGTTTACATTCTTCTATAAATTTCCTCTATCTAAATACTACTCAATAACTTCATTCAATATACTTTGCGTCATAATTTTGTGTGAAAAGGAATACAGAGCATAGGTTGTAGCAACCATGCTTCACACACACAAGTTAGCCATTATTTTCATTTTTGGCCGTTATTTTCACAATCATAGCTGTGCATCCCCCCCCCCCCCCCGCATTTGATACGATCAACATATGCATTCTATGCAACACTCTATAATGTTCATTCAAAGAAGTGAAAAAAAGTAACAAAAATATCCTTCCCCTCCCTATGACACATTTTCTGATACACCTGCAATGTTTTCCCCCAGCCCTATCTTTTGCCCCCACCTGATCTACATGGTAGACACAGAGAAACAAGAGAACATATCCCTTTAAGCACACGTGAGTAGGAGGGAATTTCATGATTGATAATAACACATTCCCCCGAAACTCCCCAAATAATAACTTAACTCCTCTCACTTTTCATAACCAGATCATATCATGAATGTAAACAGACCAAGCAATGCCAAAATATAATCAGCACCACTGGTTAACATTTAGGGCAAGTTAGAACTTTATTTTGTACTCCTGCCCCCCCCCCCCCCCCCCCCCCCACAAAGCATGCATAAAACACTATTGTTTGATGAATTTGAAAAAAACCCAAATAACGCAATGTCAATCGTAAAGTATATGAGATATGAATTATGTACACTTAAGTACAATAACTAAAAACACTTATGTATGCTTTGAAGGGGTTCGGAACTAGTGCCCAGCTGATGAATTGCCCTGTGTCATTATTTTTGCTCTCCTTTTTCTCATGATCATCAATCAGTTTCATTTTCATTTATTTTTTTAAAACTAAATTCGAGATCATCAATGAAATTAAATGATAGAATAATGATATAAACAATATCAATAACAGTAGGGGGAGGGGGGATGGCAGAGGATGAGTGGGCTTATTCATCCTTCTGAGTGGAGGAAATCCAGCAATAGACAGTTGGTTTTATACGGCCATGGTATATATGACCTGTACAGTATAGCACGGCTGACAAGAAATAGCCCAATAGATGCTCTGTACAGGAAAAAGGGGGTGTAAATGTTTCCGGTCTTTTTTTAAATCGATCGTATCGAAGTTTTGGTTCTGTCGTGGTTCCTATAAAAGAGGGACTGTTGCAATCAAATTCCCGAACTGATTTTGTCGTCGCAAATGCCTTTTTCTTGTAACATAATTATGTTTTCATTTCATTTCATTTCATTTTATTTATCAAGTTTCCACACAAATCATATAGAATTGAGTTTGCAACATCCATCCATGACGATGTAAAGTAACACAAAATTATAAGTTATAATTGCAGTATGCACAAATAGCATTTACATGACACAAAATCAAATGAAATCATTCTCAAGCACATTATATTCATGACGGATAGGCCTAAGTGAAATTGTGTGTGGTGTTGTCAACGAGCCCTGACGAAACATAGAATTCCCTACATTCACAAACAAAATACTGTCCGTATGTAGAGAGTCGGAAGTTGTGTACGCATTGATGGTATATATCACATGACGATTGTTATTATTTAAATTTCATTATCATAATAATAAAAAAAAATCAGCTGGTATGCATTTGTGCCAAGCGCATGTGACATCAATTGTTCTACTTGTTGCACGTGACATTATGTGAATCAAATGATACATCGTTAAGAAATGATTAAAGAGAACAAAGAAAGAGAGAGAATTGAAAAAAATGGTTCAAGGATAAACTCAAAACATTTCTAAAAAAAAAAACATTTCTACAGTGGACTTCCGTTATAACAAAGTTCTCGGGACCGGCAGTTTTCTTTGGTTATATCGAAATTTCATTCATCCATTCATTCATTCATTCATTCATTCATTCATTCATTCATTCATTCATTTATTTTTCATTTCCAACAAAAACATATAAATGTATTACAGAAATTGAATACAAGTACATGAATTCATCATAGTACAAAATAAAGGATAAGTTTACAGAAAATTGTAAGTATATGAAAATGTTGGAAATGGGGAGGAATGCTAAAAAGCTGGGCTTGTAGGGTGCATTCCCCCCACACGTAATACAAGAAATTGTATGATCGATTGACTGATATACATTGAAAATGGATGAAACAAAGAAACTAAGACAAAAAGACCTATTACTAACCTAACTAATCCGAAACAGAAACCCTGAACAAATCCCTACGCTAAGTCGCTGTCATTCCGAAGCGAGAGGAGAGACAGAGAGGGAGAGAGAAATAGAGAGAGAGAGAGAGAGAGAGAGAGAGAGTGTGTGTGTGTGTGTGTGTGTGGTGTGTGTGTGCGTTGTGAGAGAGAGAGAGAGAGAGAAACTTATTACGTGGAGAGAAGATAAAAGACAAAAAAGAAATAGAAGAAGACGAGAGGTCGTGAATTGATGGAGCCGCTTAGCTGTGATTTCAACAGAATATAAGGTTGGATTTTACACTTCTTTGCAACCAATAAAGAATCAACATAATTTTTTAATTTGATAAAATTGATATTCAAAATATTAATTTTCATAATAATATTTAGATAAATTCTTAGAACTGTTCAAAATATTTTTCTTCAGATTACTCTTAAAAGAACTTAAACTTGGGGATGTCCTTAAACTGTTAGAAAGATTGTTCCAATATTTTAGTCCAGCAAATGTAAATAATATAGATTGTGTAAAAATAGTTCTAGTTAAAGGTAGATCGAATTCATCAGAGTGACGAGTCGGATATTCATGGAACGAGCGGTTTCTCGCAAACATGCTTGTGAAAACAGGCGGTAACAAATTATTACAGAGTTTATACATAAATTGGCCAAGACAATAATAATAAATAAATCTTTAAGATTTTGTTTTCAGAGAATAAAACATCGGTGTGGGCTCTCCAAGATACATGACAAATTATTCGAAGAGCTTTTTTCTGGAGACGGGACAGTCTGTCGAGATAGGTTGGATATAATTTCGTTGTAATCGAGCAAACAAACAATACAAAACAAAGAGAGGCTAATCTTGCGGTGTGAGTTTTTATTTCGTTGTAACCGGAACTTTGTTATAACCGTGTTCGTTATAACAAGAGTGCGCTGTATACCCAAACATTCTCTATCTTATTAGGCGGTTGCGGCAGTAATATAGCAACAACATCAAAGAGGTAGGGATACAATTGAAGATGGACCAGGAATTATGTTGCGTAGGTATTCAACTGTAGGGATCTAATCGGTGATTTAAAAAGAAACGAAAGAAAAAAGAGCAAAGAAACTTATCATTTGGCTAGAAATGACCTTGCTCTTTTCATGAGTTAGTGCAATCATCAATTAGCTAAGTTTTTCTTCAATCTTTTTCACCCAGAAAATTGTGTTGAACGAAATTATCATGTGCTTTGTCTTTCTTCTTTTTTAACACGCAAGTCTCCATTCATGGAAGAAAGTTAATTTATGATTAAGGGAAAAGAAAGGAATGCAAGGAAAATTATGTGATCTATTAGACAATAGCCCATAAAGAAAGTACTTTAGCCGGGAATCCCATCACGGGCAATTTCCTCTAGAATTCACAAACCCTGCATTGCGTGTTCGTGACGAGATATCTCGCCTAGACAACAAACTACGTAACCATCCCTTCCTTTTCGTTTTCGTTTTTTGTTTTTCTTTCCTTTTTTCTTTTAGTGAAACCGGACAGAAACGATTCTTTAATAGCCCAGTACGTCACCCGGACCATGCAGTGCATCGTCTAAAGACATCGCATGGTTTATGAGATCAGCCTTTTTACGAAACTAAAACTGATGAGGTAAGGACTGGGACATTCTATACCAAGTTCGTCATCTACATTCTACGGTTCGTCTTCACCATCATGACCATGACTAACTTGTCATTCAGATATAGATATATGTCAGTTTCAGGAACGTTCTAGCCATTATAAACCAACACAACAAAAGAATTATGATTTCCATTTTGGATGTCAAGTACAACTGAAAAGTAACCATGATATATATATATATATATATATATATATATATATATATATGATTGCAATTTGTATATCAACGTAAGTATGTATGTAATCGTAATATATATTTACTTGTAAAAAGGACAGCGTGATCGCAAAGCGAGTTAACTCCATCCTTGTTGAGTTGAAAGATTGCTGAAAAGGGAAGACAACGATAAGAACATAAATGGCATTTTATAGTCATGACTTCGAGAATATTCCGTGCTATGTTACAATAAACTAGTGACGTATCCCTGGAAAGGTTTTATTGTGCTCTCTCTGTATATTTGTTCTCACACCTGAAATGAAAGTATAAAGAGAATTCCACAAAATTTCTTTTCCATAAAAATCACACATTCCATCAACTTGATAACTGACAAATGTTAAGGGTAGCAATTATTCCCCCTGCTTTCTGAAAGCGGCTTAATAGTCAAGTGCTCTTTCATCATGCCACAAAAGTGATTTTTTTTTTAATTCTCTTTATACTAAACATTGTTGTCCAAACATGATATCATAACCTCTAGTAGTCTCCTCATCCAGCGGTTTCAACACCAAAGCTTTACAAATTCATAACTTTTGCATCCATTGTCCGATTCTCCTAAAACTTTCACTGATATCTTCTGATGTTGCTGTTTTCACTCAATCCACATTTCTCTTTGGTTTTAGGTTTCCATTATGTCTGATCTTATCTGTCCTTCTTGATGACTGCCCCATTAATTGTTATATTTCATTCCTGTTTGTTTATTTGTTTGTTATTTTGTTTGGTTTTTATTTGATTGTTTGTTTGTTGCTTTTGTGGGGATTCTTTTTGAATGGGGAGCACATGGGATGTGGTTAGAGTTAGTATAATCATCATAGCTTTCTGATGCCAAAGAAACGGTGATTTCAACCAACAGGAAAAGTGAAATAATATCTCTCAGTAACATACCTTGTTCGCGTCTGTTTGTTTGGATTTCTCGCGCTCTCAGCTTCCCTTCGTCTACAGGTCTACGTATAGCATCTCGTCGTCGCTCTGCCGGTACTAAATGGGAATAACTATTCGTAGCACACACTGAGTACCCGAGAAAATGAAAGGCTCTTTTCATACAGGCGACTGTTTAAAGCATACTAAATGGGGCTATTTATCCTGATAGTGTGTTGTTTTATATCAAAACACAAATTATCAGAAAAATAGATCATTTAACATTTGGGCGAAAAATTAAAAACACAAATAGGGTGGAAACTTTTGAAGATTTGAGCAGGACAAAATGGCGTCTCTGTGTGTTTGATAAATACTGAGCAGCTCTCCATTCTTACTGTCTGTTTACACACGAAAAAAAGAATGATCTCAAATATTATTTCTCATGAGAAAAAAAAATCTTCAGATGTGTTTTGGTATATAATCCACTAACGCGCTTTTGCATGTCCTACTCAGCGAAAAAAAAAAAGGTTTATGTATATTATCCACATTGGTCATTCAACATAGGCAACTATGTTTATGTGCAAGGATAACGAGACAAAGAGTGAGAGTGAGTGAGCGAGAGAGAGAGAGAGAAAGAAAGAGAGAGAGAAAAAAAAGTGTTAAGACCGGTGTCAATGTTATGCGAACCGTGCCATCGAGGACCGAGATCAGTTTATATTTTTTTTTTTTTTTTGTGCATGTTGATTAATAGCTAGGTGCATAAAGAAAAGACAGAAACTAGCTCCAGTCCCGGGAGTGTGTTGTATAGGTTTGTTTGTTTGTTTTTTTTCAAGTCCCTTTACTTGTACCAAATATTTAAAATGCCTCGAAAAGGAGTGCCGTAGCTGAGTGGGCAATTTTACTGTCGCGTTTGATTCTCCCGTGGCAGACATCATTTAGGTTTTCGTCGGGAGCGCACTCATTTACCTCCGTGGCAGGAAATCCACCTGCCACACCCAGGCGCCAATTGGCACGATACTTTAACCGGAGCTCAACTTCGTTTGCGGCCAGGAGCCGTCCACCTTTATACCTTCAGCCTTTATACAGTTTAACCAGAGCTCACTTTTGTTTGCGGCCAAAGCCGTACTCCAACAGCCTTTTTGCAGCTTTACAGCAGACAGGGCGGAGAGGCATTACATTTTGTTCATATTTACACCGGTCATCGATGGCGCCGAGGCCGCGTTTACTCCCAGGCAGACGCATTCCCAGCAGAGCGACTGTGTCCACCCCTCGCTAGGGAGATCTTTCGGACGCCAGTAATTGCGGAACCCGGGTCCCTCGCGACATTTTGGAGTTGGAAAGCGGAGAGTGCCGCGTTCCACCTCAACTTTGAAATCCACGGACGGTGTACCAACGAGGTTATGTGCTGGAAGTGACACATTGTTAACAATTAATTTGTGACTCTTTTGACGACGCAGGTGAGTGATGAACCGGGCGGGTGTATGACACCCCTGTGGACATGATTTGTAATGATGTGAAGATGTGGTTTGAAATTGTGAGGTGAATGCAATGTGAACACAATTCGAAGATTGGTAGTAGCCCCTACTTCCATAATTGTGGGTTAGTACAGAACCCTTATGTTAACGGAAGCAGTGTAACTTGTTGGTAGAATGCTATAACCGCCGTGCGTGTAAGCTGGTCACCTGAGGATCAGCACTACTGTGATGTGAATAATATGACAGTGCTGCGTTTGATAGTGATAGTGATCTGATAGTGAAGTCATTATAATTATTCGGAATACAGTGATAAATCGAAATCACAGGTGAAACCGGACCAAGCCAGAGTCCCGTTCACACAGTTTTAGAACACAGGTCGTGTTTCAAATTAATTAATCTCACAAAGATTTTTGGCTTTATATTTTGTGTTGGTTACAACCACTTGATTTCGGTTTTGTAAGTATTTAACAAATTGTTTTAATAAAGTGTACATAAAAGTCAATGGCACGAGTGTGATCGAGTTATCATTCAAGTCCGCCCATGTGACAGAAAGTTTGTGTCATTTTGTGTCCAAACCAAATGGAGAGCTGCCCTTTAAAGAGGAAAACAATACCACATACATGTATATATACATGTCTACATAACTGACAAGACCGTAGACGTATAATACTCTCACTGAGTGAAAGGCCAATCTGTCGTCCGAGACAGAGTCCGCGCTCAGGATGCAGCGCCAGCACGCGTTCCAAACAATACAGTTCATTGAATGATCGTCTGTAAACTACGATCGAGTACATGTATGCCTTGCGTAACGGTGTTGCCTGTACTCACTCCTAGAAATGGGATATTTGAGGATTATTGTAAACTCGCAGCAATTAACAAGTTAACCGTCAAACCACAATCCAAAACAAAACAAAAGACTGCACCTAAGAAGAGTTGTATTTCTCATGTAAATACTGCCATCACGACCCTTGACCTACCTTGACCTATTTATGCCTTTCACTCCAACAAAGGGTTGAGTGGTGGCATCCGCTTCATGATGTCCTGCCATTCTTGGCGGTTGCTGGCTAGAGGCTGGCTTCTACTAGTGAGCATTTGCTTTTGCTCCTACAATCTGTTCACGACCGCGATGCGTCAATCATAAAAAAATCATCAAAAAACGTCATGTAATGCGTACTAAATACATCCTAATGAAGTCGTAGATACTAAAGGCGAGAGAGGGGAAAAGAGTAAAAGATACAGCAAATTCATGCAGTTTGGTTTCATTGTCCCTCCCCCTCCCCACAAAAAAAAAAGAAAAGAATCCAGTACCTGTTCAGAAATAATTTGTCTTATTCATTTCCAGCACATCCTTTCCAAAATTTCATTTATAATTTCTGGGACTGCAGTTGAGGGTACACCAGATACCCCATATCCTGACACGCCCCTCATCAGAGTTGATTTAGAAGGTGTCAAGAAGTTATTACTAAATATTAACACACAAAAAAGCTATAGGACCCGATATGATCCAGAATCAAATTCTCAAGATCGCAGCTGAAGAGTTATCCCCAATCCTCCATTTCATCTTTCAACAATCGCTGGACACATGCGACCTTCCTCTTGACTGGAGGAAAGCGAACATCACTCCCCTGTTTAAGAAAGGTTCAACCACTGATCCAGCAAATTATCGCCCCATTTCTTTGACGAGCACCTGCTGCAAAATCCTGGAGCACATAATCAATAGTAATTTGATGAAGCATCTCAGTAAGAATAACATCCTCGCCGAAAATCAACACGCCTTCCGGAAACATCGGTCGTGTGAATCTCAGCTCATTCTGACAGTTAAAGGACAAGTTCACCTTCATAAACATAAGGATTGAGAAAATGCAACAATATTAGTAGAACACATCAGTGATAGTTTGAGGAAAATTGGACAATCGATGCAAAAGTTATGAATTTTTTAAATTTTTGTGTTGGAACCGCTGGATGAGGAGACTACTACAGCTTGTGAGTCATATGCGTACAACAGTATAAAGAAAATGTAAAAGAAAATTCAACATATTTTCACTTTTTTCGCATAATAAAAGAGCACGTGACTTGCCTCTTTCTAAAGGCAGGGGGAATAATATTACCCATAACATTTGTCGGTAACGAGTCAGGGGAATGTGTACTTTTTTCAAAAGATGGAATTTTGTGAAATTCTCTTTATATTTTCCTTATATTGTTGTACGCATGTGACATCGTACACTGCAGTAGTCTTCTCATCCAGCGGTTACTGCACAAAAACTTTAAAAAATCATAACTTTTGAACGGATTGTCCAATTTTCCTCAAACTTTCACTGATGTGTTCTACTAATATTGCTACATTCTCTCAATCCTTATGTTTATGAAGGTGAACTTGTCCTTTAATGACCTGGCTAAGAGTCTCGACACAAATACAATAACAGATCTGGTCGCCTTTGATTTCGCCAAAGCTTTTGATAATATCCCTCACCAAAGACTACTTCACAAGCTGGAATTTTACGGCATTCGTCACGACGTAAAGCAATGGATATCGGCCTTCCTGACCAAGCGTCTTCAGCGTGTGTGCATCAATGGGAAGTGTTCCGATTGGCACCCTGTTCTAAGTCTTTAGTGCTACCCCGCAAGGGACGGTCCTCGGACCACATCTCTTCCTTATTTTCGTCAATGATATCCATGATAACGTCAAAAGCACAACGAGGTTATTTGCTGATGACCGTTTGTTGTATCGCCAAATAAAATCAAGTGACGATGAAAACACCTACGACCAAGAAGCAAGTGTCACCCAGCTGCTTAGTCCACTAAACTGGAACTCACTCTGACACAGACGGGAAATACACCGCTTATCCTGTTTTCATAAGATGCTCCGTAGGCCCTATAAGGAAATCGACATACATTACACAGACCATATTTGCCCTAAACCAAATCGAAGTAGGCGGGGGCATTCAAATCAGTTTGAGGTACCAATTAGCAACACAATTCCTTCTTCCCTAGAATCACAAGGACATGGAATAGCCTTCCTCAATGTGTAATCTCTCAAGTTAATTCAGCTACTTTTAAGACCATGCTTTCAAAATACATTCTCCCAAACTGAGTCCACCCTCTGCCGCCACCTCCAGACTAAACTCCGCTTGGCGTCTTTTGGAGGATCATATATGGCTCACACCCGTAAATACAATGGAATGCCCCAGACCCCTTCACAAATTCGTACCAAAGATACCAAAATAAATGAAGAAAAAAATTAATTAAAAATCAATGATGTAGTTTGGCAAAAAACTGAATAGCTGTAGATATTGAGTAATCATTCCTCTACAAATTGCATTTTGGTTGGAAGATGAAAGCTTTTCTGGTGGAATTTGAGGGGACTATATTTCATTGGGTACGTGTAGGGAAAATGGGTGATTTTTTGAGTGACAAGAACTCGTAGTCTGGCTTTGCGTACCCCTGGACAGAATTTGAACTGAATTATCCACCCTGAGAATTTGATGGATGAAAGAGTATATCTAACTTATCCAGGTTAGTGAGGCTGAAACACCTCATTTCTCCCAGCTATTTTACATAATTTTTTGAAATTTGATTTTTTCTGGTGGAATTTGAGGGGACTATATTTCATTGGGTACATGTAGGGAAAATGGGTGATTTTTTGAGTGACAAGAACTCGTAGTCTGGCTTTGCGGACCCCTGGACAAAATTTGAACTGAATTATTCACCCTGAGAATTTGATGGCTGAAAGGGTATATCTAACTTATCCAGGTTAGTGAAGCTGAAACACCTAATTTCTCCCAGCTATTTTACATAATTTTTTGAAATTTGATTTTTAACACATATCCCTACGGGGAAATATTTATGGGTGTGAGCCCTATACCAAGTAGCAAGCACCAAGTCTTGTAATGAATCACGATGACGCTCAGCTGTAATTCGTGGCATAGCGCCACCTAGCTTTCATGAGCTGCTATTAATGGAATGCTGCCGAATGGCTTTTGGATGGCTTTGGTATACAGGTATAATGTATAAGGTTCAAAGAAGTAGAACTTGCATAGAATGAAGGTATTCACCTAATGGAGACAATCTGGCTTTGTTAAGTCCTGTATCCGTTGTTTCTACCCATCCTCTTCCTCAAAAGGGCCAATAATAACTGCTTTTTTATTATGTGAAAATTATTTTGCTCCACGGGAATAAAACAAGATGGCGCTGGGTAGTGTCCACGGATCTCTGTATGATAAGATTTTATATAGAGATCAGTGGTAAGTGAAATTTTCACCGTATGCGCAAAGGCTTTCACGTATAGAGTTCTATTTCCTAGCCATGTGTGTGTGTGTGTGTGTGTGTGTGTGTGTGCAAATGAATGACAAATTTATAATATTGCTGACGTCATCAACTCATCTTAATCATCACCTTTGAGTGTTTGTGCTGGTTGTTGGCTGTGGTACGGACTTATACAATCTAATTCAAGGAAGAAGAATAGCCGTTGATGTTACAGAAATGAAATGAAAGTGTCGATAGTATAACAGATAATAACTGGAGATGATAGTAGAAATGATAGGTTTATATCACAGGAAAAAGAAAAGCTTACCGTTTGATACGGGGAAATATCGAGAGACACTACACTAATGATTATTTTATTTTGCATGATTTTGCAAGAAAGAAACCGACGAGAAGAACCAAACCAAATTTAAGCCATATCTAACTACCATTACACTCGAAAAAAAAAATAATCATGATAATGTATCATAGAGCGCTACAAAATCACATACATCCGAATCAATCAGAATAAGAACCAACACCCATGAAATATCCATTTTAACATAAAAGAACCACCCATGTAGCCAAAGATACCTGCTTACTATGCTGTACCTTCATTGGTAAACATTTAACCCCCGTGGCCTAGACAACTTAGCCTGTGTCAATGTGTTGACAGACAGTACTTGCTGAAGACTAGATTGGCACATTGAAATGAAATGATTATCACTATTCATACAAAGATGAACCCTCAGAAGTTATGAGCAAACTAAATGAATAAAGTATACCAGTATCTATTCAACCTAATATTTTAAGATAAGGCAATCATGCAGGCGTATGTCTTTTAACTGCGACAATTAAAGAGAGATAGTCGCCCTTATCATCATTAAGGAGGTGTATCTTATGCCTTGCCTGAAAGTGTACGAAAATGCACACATTGGGTCTGTCAGTTTTAAAAGTTCAATCACAATCAATAATCACAGTTAAAAGTTATAACCAAGCCTCCACTCAAATTTAGGGACAAATTTCTTCATGTTTCATATTTTTGTTCATGATAATGCATAGTGATTACCAGAGAACACTTAGCATGCTTAGTACACGTGTTTTTAAAATGTGTGTAAGATTCTGTATGATTTGTGTTCATATCTATAAATTTAGAACACTCATGCATATTGAAGTCTTTACATTGACATCCAGTTGGAATATGACATGGTTATTTTGATGAGTCTTTGAATACTCTGAATACTTTTATATTCTGTCTGTGGAACATTGTGTTCCTACTCGCGTTATACATGCGATTATACTTGTTGGTGTATTTTTTTTTCATGCTTTTGTGCTCGGCACAGTCAATATTTCACTTTTTTTCTTTTTTCCTGCTAAATGAAGTCTAGTTTTTATAAATTTCCATGTGTTTGTTGTAAGAAACCTGTGAAAAGAAATCAAAAAGGATTGAGATGTACTAACTGCCAGCAGTGGCTTCATATTGCTTGTTCTGGTATTTCTGAAAGAATGTATGATTTGACAGAAACTTGTAATGACTGGCAGTGTAATATTTGTTTATTTAAGCAGATGCCTTTTTACATTGATTGTGAATCTGCTGCAGATGTTGATTATATGAGGTCAATATGACACAAAGAAATTTGCCTACTTCAGGGGAATTATATCAACGATTTGGTACAATATACCAAAGTATGTAAAGTGCAACTATATGCTGATGATACCCTTTTATATTTTTCTCATTCTTCAGTATCCAATATTGAACTTGCACTTAATCAGGATTTAGAAAATGTGTATAATTGGATGTGTCAAAATAAGTTAAGTGTGAATTGTCAGAAAACTGTATGCATGTTAATAGGAAGCAACCACATGATGTCCAAACAAAACGTTTTACGAGTCTCGTTACACAACACCCCTCTGAATCAAGTACGAGTTTTTAAATACTTAGGTCTGTGGTGTGATGAAAATTTAAACTGGAAATATCATATTGAAAGTATAATGACGAGTATTGGAAAGATGGTAGGTTTTCTCGGTAGACTAAGACACTCTGTGAGTGAATCGATTCTGAAATAAATTTATAAGTCATTGATTCTTTCTCGCTTTGATTATGGAGACATTATATATGGGTCAACGTTTAAGAAGCACCTAGATAAGTTACAAAAATTACAGAATAGGGCCGGCTGAATTATATTAAGAATACAACCCGATGCTCATGTTTCTGTTTTCGAAATGCATAACGCTTTAAACTGGCAACTCCTTGATCAAAGAAGGTATCATCATTCCCTTACCCTTATGTATAAGATTATGAATAATTTAACTCCTTCTTATTTAAAAGATGAATTTGAAATTATAACCCACTCCT
This sequence comes from Diadema antillarum, assembly GCF_040938485.1. Taxonomy (NCBI): domain Eukaryota; kingdom Metazoa; phylum Echinodermata; class Echinoidea; order Diadematoida; family Diadematidae; genus Diadema; species Diadema antillarum. The sequence goes on from NW_027271557.1 coordinate 500,796, forward strand.
ACCCCTCCCGTTTTGGGCAAAAATTACGACTTCCCAAACCTAGAACTGAATATTTGAAGAAGTCATTTAAATATAGATATGCTAAGGAATATAATGACCTTCCCATGGATATTAAAATTTCCCCCAGTGTTCATATATTCAAATCTAAAATAAATATGTTTAAGGTTACTGCTCCGTTGATTTATTTTTTTTTCTTTTTGTTGACGAAAAAGAGTTATTACAGAATTATTTGAATTAGTACAGGTTAGTGAAAGCTATGATTTATTATTTCTCCACGCCCTTTCATTTGTATCCTGCTCTTTTGCTTTTCGCCACTCGATGTTGTTGTTGTTGTTGTTTTTCTTTCTGTCAATTTATGTATACAAACATGTAAATTTTTATAAGAGTTATGTATTTTTTAATTTCACATTGTATTTGTATAACTTCCATGTTCTGGACCCCATGGAAGACCAGCGATGCCATGTTGGCATCGCTGAATATGGGCCATCCAGCCGTTGTTGTTTTATACGTAAAATAAAATCAATCAATCAATCAAAATAATAAAAGAGAATATTAACCACTAATCATCGGCATCAATTCATCGCTTTTACATTTTTACAGCCTGCGTTGTAGAAGGCAAGGGGTTTGGCTATATACTTAATGATGAATGAATATACTTGCTTGTGTACGTGTGCGTGCGTGTGTGCATGTGCGCAAACAAATATTAAGTATACTTATACTCTTGGTGACGTCATCGTCTTCTGTATACAATCACTTTTGCATCATGTGGTTTTTATGACCAACGTCATTCCATTTTATGGGTGAAAATATGCACTTCATGCTACAGCGTTCTTTATCGTTTACACAGCCTTACGTCCGCATAGAACGATGACATAGCCAAGCCGTTTGTTTGATTTGAAATAGAGTCAATTTGAACATGGATTATAAAAGTATAATTTTAGACATTATTACTTATACACACATGGTTTCAATTTTCTCGGAAGTGACGTATTAATGTAATTCAGAGCCATTTTTCGTGCACGTCAGATGTTTTCTCCTCACTCTGGGAATTTTCTTTAATGAAATTTCAAGTAGTGTCAAATTATAGCCTTGAAAATGGTAATTATTTCCATGTATGTTCAAAAGAAAGAGAAAATTAAAGAAACATCAAAGACGAGAAATGGAGAGAGATGGAGGGATAATAAGGAAGAGAACGACGGACATCTAATGAATCTATTAACATGATATGACCAGATTAATGGTGCGCTTTCAGATTTACAATGCATTCGTCATGTGTATGCTGTATGAATGTGCTTGTTTTTCCTTTTCTTATTCTGTACGTTTCTCCACAGTAGAAGTACTTTCTTCAATGTTAAGCTAGCTTATATTTCCAGAGCGCATTACCCCCGATAAGACAAAAAAAAAAATTTTTTTCGAACATTTTAATGAGAGTTAACTCTAAAATTGATTCAAATAATCGATCTGTTAAGCGGGGTTCCCACTATCGTGCGATCCATTGCGAACGCCACGATTGGACATTCGTAACTGATCGTGGAAAATTTGTTGAACTCGTCTGAAATTTCACGTTTGGATACGAGGTTATGCGAGTCAATACGTGTTGGTACGCTTGGATGCGATATGGTCACGATTGGTCTATTTCAAGGGATACGATCTGTCACGATCTGGTCTGCCGTTCAAATACGATCCGACAGGATTGTCCTGATTGAGTTCACGATTGGTACCGATCTAACATGACCATTACGATCAGGATCCCCGATCTGGCACGTGCAGCAACGTACTGATACGTTCCAATACGAATACCGCGAACCAATACGGGCTGCTGAGATAAGATACGATATCTTTTACGATCGGGATCAGAAGCGACCCCCATTTAAGGCGCGATTGGACCCGAATGGGAATATTATAGTCCGGCTGACGATGGATTTCATTGTTTCCCTTAAGTTATGTAGAGTGATTAGGCCTATTAATTTTATCCACAACCATTGATGATGGCAAGGCTTGACAGGTTGACGATGATGACAACGTAACCTTTGCAGTATTGCTAATGACGATAATATTGTTATCAGAGAGGCCGGCCATAACCTCAGATATTCCCTCGTCTAATATTAAACGAAACAAAAATAATAGATTATTAAATCGACATGCTCACCCTCCCCCTCACAAAAAAAAAGAAGAATGAAATGACGAACCCAAATACATAAGATCAGATGATTACCCCTCTTCCCCAGAAAAAAAAAAACCAGTAAGACAAAATTACCTTACATGAAGAAAATAATTATATGATGAAATGGAAGCTGAGAAAGAGGATGGGATCATTTTGAATGTCATGTAACATAGTATTATGTGTTATATACGCTCGATATAAGGAAGTTGGCCGAATGGATAGTATTGCTTATGTGTTCGATTTCATATTCGCAAAGTGTATGTATCATATGCCTTTTTATTTCAAAATGTCGTTATCTCATGGGTTATTAAAATTTTGGTTTATTCGGCTTGATTTAGTGTTTTACTTAACAATGTTTAACATAACTGATACACACACATAACAGAAAAGTGACTCTCTAATCAAAATGATGTCACTTTCTAACAAAAAAGGAGGTTTTACGCAAAATTATTTCGCAGGGGTATATTACTACACTTATTGAATAACTATAGGGCCTAACTGTGAAAAATAGTAAGAGTGATCTTCATTGTCATAATCATACGGGTGATCTCACATCCACGACAATGGTCACTTTTACATTTGTAGTAATAATGAGAGTTGAAAATAACCATTTTCCTCTAAAAGCATGCTCTACCAAACATACAAAAAAAAAGACATTGAACAATGTTGAAAAGTGTCAAAATAGATGCAAAGGGGTCAAACGATGGCTGATGAAACAACAACTCTTAATTACTATGTACAATACACAAACAGCAGGATACTGCACCCCCCCCCAAAAAAAAAAAATACTCTGTAATATACTTTTAAAAATGAACCATTTGCCTTTGATATATACCCATTCAAGCACGATACGTGCAGACATACAATTGCCATTTTATTTTTGCTCATTTTTTGTTTTCGTTACAAAAGTTATCCTATATCCTATTTTGTGTGTCTGTATAATGGTAATAACAACTCATTAATGAAAACATCATTAACATAATGTATGAAAACATCAAAAATCTGTAATTCAACTTTCATTTTATGAAATCATTAAGAAAATGATTTTGATAATGTACCTTAAAAATTATTACAATTAAACCCCACACCGTCATACAATTTACCGTTTGGAAATAATAATCTAAAGATGCAGGCTATCACCTATCAGAATACAAAATGAATTAATTTATGAGTAAAATAAGGGCAAATGGGCAAAAAATAATAATAATAATAAGCGGAAGTGAAGTGAAAAAGTCGATCCCGATCAACACGATTAAGAAGCACGATTAGAAGAGATTTGCTGCGTTTCGATACGATCCTAGACGATCTGATGCGATGATCACGATCAAAAACTAATCGTGTTAATCGTAGAAAATTTTTGAACCGTCCAAAATTTTCCTACGATTAACGCGATTGCCACGATTGACCTTAAGATCTGATACAATCTGATAAGACCATCACGCTTGCTGCACGATTAAGACCACGATTTCAATCGTGGCGCCAATCGTGATAGTGGGAACCCCGCTTTAGTGTTTATGCTCAGTTCACAATTTTGGGCGAACGTATCATGTAAAGCTGGACTGACATTTACGCACTAACATGAAGGTCAAATAGTACATTTTCATTGAAAGGTTTCATTGAAAAGGTAATATTCCAACAATTAACCACTGTGTTTTATGCCACTTTGGGATAGACTCAGTGGTGAACGTATGTTACCAGGACTGACCAAAAATGCGACAGTTTGATTCCCGGTTTATTTCTAACCTAATTGTTTTGCCATTGGATAAAGATCTGGAGCCCATTTCATAAAAGATCTGGAAACTGGATTCTTGTCATTACCATGACAATTGCCATTTCAGCAAGAGTTGCTATCATATCAACTTTTTTATGAAATGAAGCCCTGTAGACCACTGAAAATTATATTTTTTCTATATGCTTGCACATAATGTCAGATATATGATGACATACACACACCACAGTGTTTATATAACCCGTGCACTTCGCAGATTGGTTTTCAACAGAAGAAACAAAATATACATACATATATTCATATAGACTTACATACACCACAGTGTTTATTCAACTCATACATTTCGCAGATTGTCACGAACCGCCTAGTAATCAATCATACCCATACAGCAGTCAGGTGTACATCAGCATGACTAGCAAATCTAAGGACCCCACTCAACAACATAGTGAAATAATGAATCCTTGATATGACGTTGCTCTTATTTTTGCTCTAGTGAGCAAACAAATGAAATAAGAGATCGAAATAGACTAGTATGAAGGCCGAGATAGAAAATGCAGATCGCCCACGCACGGCTAACAGCTAACAGCGATATAGTGAAATATGAAATACAAATGAAATGAAATGAAATGAAATAGTACATGTTTACATTGTTTCTGTTATACATTATCATATTTTGTATTATACGTTATGTCTTGTACTTTTTACAAAATATTACACAATATAATTTGTCAAATGTATGTTTGTTTTCGATGTACAATATTTTGTTTGATAGAAATAAAGTAGAGTGGAATAAATGATTGAATTGAATTATGCACTAATTTCCACACACAAACATGAATTTCCAACCGTACCTGTTGCTATTTGTTTTTTTATTTCAATTCAATTCGATTCAATTCAAATTATTTACCATCAAACAAAAGTATTAAATGATACTAATTTTGTCAACTCACATCGATGAGCAATATGATGTCAAGTCTTGAAATGAAATAAGAATGTAATATACGGATGATTATATGATGGGAAAGGAAATAACACTTTGCAATGGTAACAAAAAATAAATAAAGTGATGGAAATGAACAATCTATACTGAGGAGGGAAGCTTGGAAAATGTAGATCACTCGAAAGGATAATAATATACCAATAACATATACAAGTATATCTAGAGAAAATCTACTAACGTAGAGTTAAAGCATATGGAGTTGATATATCCCTACTGGAAAAAAAAACACACAGTTACCCACAGTGTGTTCACAGTGTGGGTCACAAAGTCGACTATCTTGATGAAAACGCTCGAATTTAACATTGTAGAAATGATTTTACACTGTGGTTTGGCTGTAACAGAGTGTTCATATGGTAATGTTCTGTGACATGCACGCTGTGAATTGATGATTCAGAATGTATTCACACTGCTAAAACGCTCGAATTCAACAGTGTGAAGAGATTTTGACACACACAAAAAAAAAACAACAATATAAGATTTAAGTGCAGGGAAAACAAGACTATACTTATCCTGGCGCAAATGAAAAATCATACAAACGTACTGGTAACATGAAGTTTTATTTGTTTAGATTGATTAATTGATTTTCGTAAAAGGTCACTTTAATGGCACATGATATTGAAAACAGTTGTATCGTTATTAAGGTTAAGTCGACAGAAAAAAAAAGGACATCAAATAGATGAGGTGTCAAAAATAAGACCTTGACAATAGATAAGTAGTGGAATCAACCCCCCCCCCCCCCCCCTTTCACAAAATGAAGGGAAAATTATACGTGCACACACTTGCCAACTATTAGGTCTGCTTCTCTGGTGAATTCTTCTTTTCAACATACAGTTAAAGAATATAAATTTGTATTTGCCTACTTGTTTATTCATCGAAATACAAAGTTGATATTACTTTTAATAATTGTATCCATGTTTTGTTGAAGCTTATGTGATTCAAAATTCGTATTCTTTAAACCGGAAGATGATACCTTTTAAAATACAAGTTGTAATGCCTGTCCGACTCATCAGCAGTATAATGACTCAACAGCCATTCCATTTTCCGTTATCCATTATATAAGTCTGGTGGGATTTGGGGAAAATATGACTGTTAGAGGCATTTTTTAGTAAAAGTTGGGAACCGGTCTATTTTGTATAATTCAAGTACGCTGAATCCAAAAATTCCGGTTCCCAAGCGGAATTTTGAGTCTAAGAGCATCTAATTTGCATAAACAAAATGGCCGCCAATTCATTGCTTTTTAAGGTGTTTCGATGATCTAATTTTCATAACATCTCCCTAGACATGCAGAAATAGTAGTAATTTCAGAAATTAAGGTGCAAAGACAATATCTAGGTCATTATTTGTTCATAACTTTCACTTATATATGCAAATTAAGAAGTGAAATATGCAAATGAGGCGTTGCCGCTGATACAGTAATGCATTACCGCATATATATGCACATGTATAGTACCTACGTGTTCACTTTTGTTTTTAATCATTTTAACAAGTTACCGGGCAAACAAAAAATACTTTGTGTCGCCGGAATGGAATCAAAATAAATCAATTCAAAAGAATTCAATCAAATCAGGAATTGAATTACACTTATACAAATATCTATTCAAATTGGTACACAAGAGGATACATAACTGGCAGGATTCTAGATTCTACAACGCATTGCTGCAATATATGGATCTGAATCATAATTCTGAAGATAGTTGTCATTGTATCAAGACCGGTTCACGATTCCTAGTGCGCTAAAGAGATACAAGAACCAACCTTATGTATTAAAACAAAACATGCATCTCATTTACATAATAAATTATGCAAATATTTTTCCATTTTCTCGACATATTTTCCCCTAAAACGAAGTTTTGCTATTAAAATGTACCTTGGCGTAGTGAAAAATATAGATATGCTATCGGTCAAACAAAGTGTTCATGGTGTCATCTGAGTCCGAGGAAACTCGAGTGTTGGAATCAACCAATTCAGAATAAAAAAATGAATAACAATATTTGTAATAACGTATGCAAATTGGTACGCAAGAGGCTTTACTACGACAGGCTTCGAGATTCTACAACACATTGCAGCGATATATGAATCTGAATCATTATAGTTATGATATCAAGACGTATAAGTTGATGATTCTTTTGTGATAAAGGAGATACAAGAAAAAAACACAGTAATTAGAAATACCCCAATAATCTAATTTGCATATAGATTATACAAATTTTCTATGGATATATTCCCTAAAATAAAGTCTTGCTATCAAAATGTACCTTGGCGTACTAAAATACAGCTAAGATATCGGGCAAACACGTTGCACATAATGATGTCGTCAGAGTCCGAAGTAAATCAAGTACTGGAATCAATCAATAAAGGAGAACTGAATGATGCTAAAATGAAATATGTTTGCAAATTGATATTCAAGAGGCCGTGGACCAGGCAGGTTTCGAGATTCTACAACGCACTGCCGCAATATATGAATATGTTTCATAACAGTTATAACAATATCAAGACCTGTTAATGATTCCTGGTGTGATTAAGAGATGCAAAAATTAACTGCAACTAGTAAACAACACACATCTATTATCTCATTTGCATAATAAATTATGCAAATATTCACCCATTTTCTATATGCATATTCACCACCAAAACAAGGTCTTGCCATCAAAGTTATCGAACAATCACATCACCCTGTACTTTGTCGTTTTCATTGGATAGATTGGTTTATAATTATTTTCAATCTGTTGAATTTAAAATCAAGTGGCAACTTTCATAAATCTCGTCATAATTTATAGGTTTTTTTAATCTATCTCTTCACCCACTCTGCAGGCTCAAGCAAAAAAAAAAAAATTGTAAGAAAAATCCTGGTATCTCGGACAGTGTCGGAAACAGAAACGTAGGATGACCTTTGTAATTCTAGTCATCAACACCTTTATATTTTGGCTGAAAAGAAACATAATCTGAGTCAAAAAGTCTATTTCTCAATCGAGCTAAATTGATCAGCATTCATGCAAGGTTTGCATCATCACATTGTTGCTAACATGCACACACTGCTGTACATCGTAGGCCTAATTTGTGACATTTGCATCGAAATGTTCTGCAATGCTTTCGCATGCACATGAAATCACCTCAAGGCAAATTTGCAGGATTGGAGCTACTGTTGTACAGGCTGTAGATCAGATCAAAACGTTCCCATCCAACGTCTACTGGTGAAGAAAGATCAGGTCTGGCACAGTGAGCAGGATTTTCTTCCTTTTTTATTTTTTTTTAAAGATACTGGAGTATTGTCGTTGGACTGCTTTTCGAGCATCCAGTATACTTTTGTCGGTAAAATGGCCGAACATATTTTGTGCCAAACGAGCTTGTGTGATGCATCTTTCGAATCGAATATAAGTTTATTCTTATAAAGACGACTGATAACAGCCATGTTCTTGGAACCCTTTAGTTTTTTTCTCGTACAAGCAGCATCCTTGATGATTGTGAGTCATTGTGAGTGCTACTGTCAGTATCAGTCTGGCAGAAAAAGCACAACTCCAGTATCTATACGGAAGAAGGCCTCTTTAAGGTAGCTATCGGATAGATGTTATCTCTCAAGGGATCAAAAGTAACCTCATGTTCGCAAGGTAATGGAAAACCCAGGTCCTCCATAAAAAGATCCATATCCTAATTCTTGGGCAGAAATTCAAGTGACAATGTGGATATTCAAAAACTATACTTGATAAACCATATAATGAGAGGCAAAATGGCGTCCATTTACGTCTGATATGAAGTGGAATCATCTGTATGTAACATGGTTTCTAATGAGTATTCATTATTCCTTATTTCTTACAATCTACTGGCCCATAAAGCTCTAGAGGCCTGTTTGCTAAGAATGTCATTTCTATGATCTGATATCAGAAGTCAGACAGACAAGGGAGCGTGGCGTCGTCCAGTTAAGAATAAATTGAAATGCATCATACATGGTGGTTATCACTGGCGGCATGTTATCCAAGTATACTGAAAACAAAAACAAAAAGGAACAGGAAGGTGTAAACCCCTTATTCCGCAGATTGCACTGGCTGATGCAATTTCAGAGTTCGAACTGTCTTGGAAGTTGACGAAGTTACATTCTTATAACAGATGTAGAAGGATATAATATAGGTGAATGTGTGCCACACGTCTTTTTTTTCCATTTCTTCTCCCTCACTGCTGTTCTAACATCGTTATTAAAGTTTATCATGATAAGGCGCGGTCAGAGTGGTAAAAGATCGCAAAGTTTAAGATCGCGACGTCTTCATGATCTTTTGTTGTCCGGTCACACTGGCAAGAGATCGAGAAGTTTGGAGAGGACAGCATTATAAAATGAAATATTCCTAGTTGTAGTGGGAAGTTTTGCGGAAAGTTTGTAGTCACACGCACTTGAAAAACTTCAAGATCTTAAAGACTGCGATCTGAAACTTTTCGATATTTTGCCAATTTGGCCGCGCCTTTTGAGATCTTGGAGATCGCGATCTTAAACTTCTTGATCTTTTGCCAGTGTGTGATCGCGGCTATTCTACAAACTTAACTTTCCAATGGATCCTTCTCCAGTGTTATATATCTAACGGACTTGCAACATAATGTTGTTTATTCATTGGGGCATCAGTAATGTTTGTTGTGACATTAAAGGTATTTTTCGTCGACTTGAAAAAAACAAACCAAAAAAAAAAAAACCACTTCATAAGACAAAATAGAATAAAACCACCTATCCATTTCAACCTATAGACGAATGTTTGCTATATATAATCATATATTATCTTTATTATCATATATATATATATATGATTGCCATGCTCTGGTTAACTGGGAAATAGAATTTCCGTGCTAATGCTATAGATTTGCATATTGGAACAATACAATAATGGATGTTGCCTATGAATAAAATGGCATTGTTCGATGACATCCCCCCCCCCCCCATAAAACGTTGAGTCATGATCCGTGTAGAGAGAGTTTTCATCAACTCGTTTTGCGATTATCAATGTACTAAAAATATATTGCATGATATTAACAATTTTATGGCAATATTGCAGCTATTTTGTATGTATTGTGCAAATTAGATTTTAAAGTTCATTCGCTTGAAAAAGACCCGTTTTTGTTTTGTTTAGTTTTTGTTTTTTGTTTGTTTTTAGCCCTAACGCAATCATTTTTGGTTAAGAATCGGTTTCCTTACTTGAATTCTTTAAAAAAATCCCAAAGGGCCATTTTAAAGGATTTGAAAAATAAAATTTTACCAGGGTATATAGACTATTGAATGAACTGCATGCGCATAAAACTCATGAAGCCTGCATATAATTTGCCTACCGATACAATACATGTATTTGCATTTATTTTGATACCACTGAGAAGGGATTCAGATTTCATCAAACCCTCCAAACCTTCAAGTGTATATATCTAATATTCTTAACATCCCTCTCAAGAGAAAAAAAAATATAAAAAATCTTCCAGTGTTAATATATATTTATCTGCATATTTCAGTACTAATTTGCATAATTATGAAAGAAATATATTATTTAACACCTGAGAAACGTTTATCCCTCAAGTTGGTAATTCCATTCTATGTACATAGATTTCAAATCACTTTTTTCCAGCTCGTTTACAAAAAAAAAAAAAAAAAAATCTAGAAAATGCGTGTCTGGAATTCACAATTTCTGTGGCTGGGCAGCCATTTTGTTTATGCAAATTAGATGGTCAAGATCTGTGACTTTTGCTTGGGAACCGGAGTTTTCCTAACCCTCAAAACCTTAAAGTTTACATCTTTAGTGTTTAACTTGCTTCTCAAGAAAAACATTGTAACAATTACTCTTCCAGTGTTAATATATATTTATCTGCATATGTCAGTACTAATTTGCATAATTATGAATAGAATATACTATTTACCATCTGAGAAACGTTTATCCCTCAAATTGCTACTTCTATTATATCTACAAAATATCAAATCACTTTTTTCCAGCTCGTTTGCAAAGAATTCCTAGAAAATCCGTGTCCGAAACTGAATGACTGACAATTTCTGTGGCTTGGCAGCCATTTTGTTTATGCAAATTAGATGGTCAAGATCGGTGAATTTCGCTTGGAAACCGGAGTTTTCCTGACCCTCAAAACCTTAAAGTCTACATACTTAGTATTTGATTTGCCTCTCAAGAAATGAAAAATGTCCAAATTACTCTTCCAGTGTTAATGTATATAATGTTATCTGCATATTTCAGTCCTAATTTGCATAATTATGAATAGAATATACTTTTTGCCACCTGAGAAACGTTTATCCCTTATAAATTGGTAATTCTATTCTCTGTACAAACATTTCAAATCACTTTTTCCAGCTTCTTTGCAAAGAATTGCTAGAAAATGCGTATCTGAAACTGATAATTTCTGTAGCTTGGCAGCCATTTTGTTTATGCAAATTAGATGGTCAAGATCGGTGAATTTCGCTTGGGAACCGGATTTTTCGGATTCAGCATACTCAAATTAGGTAAAAGAGACCGGTTCCCAACTTTTACTCAAAAATGCCTCTAACACCATTTTAGAGAGCCCTTTTTCAGAAATCCCACTAGACTATTAACCTTTCCGCCCTTTGAGTAAACGCTCCCCCTACTCATCAAAATGGTCTGGTCCAGTGTCAGCATCCTAGCATTTATACGTTTACCATAACGCTTGTACATGTACCAATGGTACGGCAAAGTGCACACACTTGAAATCAAACTTATCATATTAATTTCCTCCCCATTTTTCTTTCAATTCAAATGAATTAAGTTTATAAGGAATTTTCTGCATAGAATATATATTGCAAATGTAATACAGTCATTTCTTATTGTTTTCAAGACAATAGAGCATACAGTGTGAACATCCGAACATAAATGAGACATACGTGTACAGATTAAAGGAAAGAATAAGAGAACATATCAATTGGGAACCACTCGGGATAAAGTGAATCATAATGATCGGACTGAATTATGGCACATTATTGTATTGGAAGTGTGAATGCAGAAGACTGAATGGTCCAATAAGCATATAGCTTAATGATACGACAGCCTTGAAAGAGAAGAAAAAATGGACAAAACATACATCATGTATACTAAATGTCTTATCGAAAACAGAAGAAAAGACAAAAAAACAAAAACAAAAACAAAAACAGAGACATTCTGTCGTCACATTGCGACAACAAAAAATGTATAGACATTGTGTGATTGATCGTCTTGTTTGCTGTATGCAAACGAAGTTTGGATGCCCTCTGCCCTCAAGCTTACTAGTGGTCGCAATGCCGCCATTTCTTCTCTTTTATTGCAAATTCGGCAACTGCAATAAGTATTCGGTTGAATATAACGCAGCGTGTATGATCCTTACTGGGATGGTGAAAGGTTCCTAACGGATCGCCTGTTTCTCCTCGGTCGGGCTTCAGCAGATGACCGTTACAAATGTATCTTTAGCACTGGTGACCAAGGTGGATTAAAACCAGCGTAATCATACGCTAATCATTCCGATCGTAACTGAACATTATCTCTGGTGTCTTTCAAAATGGCGGGAAGGAGACACTGCGGCCCAACATGGATAATCGGTCTTTTAATCACGTGTGCTCTTCGGACAATACAAAGTGTCCAACGTGAGTTATTTTGTTAGACATATTTCTACCAATCTATTTTGTTTCTTCTTCCGTTCTGATCTTATGAATGTAAATCAAATATTCATTTCACCGGGATAGTACAGAGAGTAACATTTCTGTTAGTTGCTGTTGAAACAATTGTTCAAACAATCTTTGCTTGTCATCTTTCCCAATCGTCATGCAACGTTTTTTTTTTTCCAACCTTCTGACCATTAACCAATATGGATTTTATTTTACGTATTCCCAGCTTATGTATTCACGCAACTTTGAATACAATACTACTTATCTGCGAGAAAAACCACGCCTGCGTTTCCAGGACTATATAAACGTGCTGTATTCGAGTGATATAGCACACGATGTCTTAAAGAATCAAGCAATGTTTACTGCATTGGAGGTTATCAAGCGAGTAGTGGAAACCGTTACGCTTTGTGATTTCGAAATATGATTCCATTCCAATCACCATCCAGAATTCATTACCAATCACTGGCAACCTTTCAAGATTTCTAATTAGTATTCTTTGCAAGATACTGAATTAGACCTATGTCGTAACGTAGTATAATTACAGTGACATGTTGCAAATTATACCTTACGACGCATAAATGTCTATCAACTTACTTTACCGATATTCAAATATCCAAGGGTCAGAAGATTAAACAACATTGGCTGTGTTTATCAACTTTCCCCAGTTTAAACGACTTTCGAAAGCCCTTTCCATAGCCCTTTCGAAAGCCCTGTCTACTCCCTGTACTATGTGCCGCTTGTTTTCGTCGGCTGCGTTTATCAACTTTCGATAGCCCTTTCGATAGCCCTTTCCATAGTCCTTTCGAGAGCCCTTTCCAAAGCCCTGACTGCCTGTACTATTAATGTGCCGCTTGTTTTCTTAAGGCGGTGTCACACCTGTCCGGGCAAGCTACGCGGGCTTGTGGCGAGGAGGTAGTTTAAAGCACGTAGAAGATTTCCCGCGGGCGGACAAGAATGTTTGCAATTTTCGCACTTGTTTCTTACTTACTAGACGCGTGCTACTTAGCTTCTACTTGCGTGCGTTCCGTGTGACTCGCGTGAGAGCTTTGAAACCGATCCATTTTCTGTTACGAGCGACTTACGGGGATTGCGAAGTACCTGCTTTGGAGTTGCCTGTGAGGTGCTACCGGTAAGGGTTTCCTACTTGTGTTCTGCGCGTACCTCTACGGGCAACTCCCGTGACTCTTCCGGAACAAGTTTTGAGCATGCTCAAGGCCTTGTCATACCGTATCTGGGGAAGTTTTGCGGCTTGACTCGCGGGGAAACAAATTTACTACCCGGAGCTCTCCGCAGTTGGCCCGAACTTGACAGTACCTAGCATTTATCTCGTCCTTAGTTGCCCGAAGGTGCGCACGCTAGTCCAATTTTCCCGCAGCAAAGTTTTGAGCATGACCAAAACTATTTCCGGATGAGTCGCGAGGATTGCCCGAAGAGTTCCACGCAGAACACCCGTAGGAGGGCCGTAGCCGCCGCAATTCACAGGCATTTGACCCACATGAAGTAGGTAAGTTGCCCGCTGATCTATGCCTATGTGAAGGGAGTGCGTGCCATTTGTGGGCTCATTCTTTTCTTTGTCCTCTGTCCTCTGTGGCGTCGAGGACTACCTGGTCCCTTTCGGACAGGACTTCATCCGCCGAATGGACTTCAGCAGCAATTTGATGCATTTGCTGTGAATCTTCCGGGCTTTGTGGCTGTCCATCCACTGGACGTTCTCTGCCCTTGTGCACTTTCCGTCTACGGGGCATCTTCACTTCTTGAAAGCTAATTGACAAAATAATGATTGTTTGCCCATCCACTCGAACCAGCCTATTGTTCAGGCTAGCACTCACCTCGCAGGCGACTAGTACGCAGATAACACGCAGTTGTGGCGCAGGTACTTTGCAGAGACCGTATGTCGCCCGTAACTGACATAAAATAAACTATCACGAAGCTATCACGTGACACACACGCACCTAACATGCAGTTCAACGGAATACACGCAAGAAGGACTTAGGTATCACGCGCTTATCATGTAATACCCACGCCAAACTCGCCCTAAACCTTGTCCGGCCGCAGAAATTATTCTGCGTGCTGAAAAATCCCCGTACGCAATAAGCCCGCTTAGCTGGTGTGACAGGGCCTTTTTTTGGCAGCGGATAAATAGAGCCAGCGTGCGCACCTCCGGGTAACTACTTTTGAGATACATGCTAGGTACTGTCATGTGCGGGTCATCTGCGGGGACCTCCGGATAGCAAAAATGTTCTTGGGAAGTCGCACGCAAGGCTGGTGTGACACGGACTTAAGACGGGACGGCGAAAAGCAATTACCATCATAAAGACATATCTTCCTTTGAGAGTGAGGAGTCATGATACAATGCCACATGAATCAATTGTCTTCCTATCTGTGAGGCAGCTCCAGTTTAGCACATACTTCAAATATTTCTGAGTGGCGGCATAAGACATGGGATCAAGACTGTTGTTACTCTATTTCTCAAACCTTGTTGGTGAAAGAAACACCTCCTTTAGTCCATGGGCCAGGCCAGATATTGATACCACCTGAGGTGGCAATACATTTTTGGTGTCATTTTGTTTGTCGGGCATAGATATGCTTATCAAGCTATGATAGCATTTCCAAATGAGTAGCTTAGTCATAATAAATGAATTTAAAACCAATTTGGTCTCGTTGTTATATCCCTATACTTCTGAATCGAGACCAACCGCTATACAAAGAAGAGCACTGTCTTCTGTATGTTCACAGGTGTTCTGTTGTAAACGCGGTGGGCTTAGTCTTTATTCAAGGCAGCGAAGGGAATATCCAAGGGTTATGATTTCTACAGCGCTTAGTCTAATATTCAAGACGGCGAAGGGAATATCCAAAGCTTATAATAAAGTGTATATCCCTTTATCTAAAAACAACAACAACAACAACATCAAAAAAGCAATTCCTCGTGAATGTTACCGTATTTTTCAATTATTTATCATTTTCCGGTGAAAACGCTACGGTGAAAACGCTAATACCACGCCAATGTCGCTTTATTTCCATCCAACAATGAAAGATAATGGAAAAACAATGTACCGGTACACTAAAATACATTAATAATGTTGTAAATGAACAGAGTGATTTTTGTTTAAAACTGATGTATTTGTTGAGAGGGTGGTATAAAAACAGTATAGATAATCCCTGTTATTAGGAACTTTAGATATGATAACGGTACATTGGTCTAGATAAAGACTAAGCGCACCGCGTGACAGCTGTGGACACCATAACCCTTGGATATTCCCTTCTCTGCCTTGAATAAAGACTAAGCGCACCGCGTTAACAACAGAACACCTGTGGACATACAGAAGGCAGTGCTCTTCTTTGTATAGCGGTTTAGTTTCGATTCAGAAGTAAAGGGATATAAAAACGAGACCAAATTTGTTAAAAATTCATTTATTATGACTAAGCTACTCATTTGGAAATGCTAGCATAGCTTGATAAGCATATCTATGGGTGCGTTTATCAACTCCTTTTCTCGGCAGAAACAGGTTATCCAAACAGCTTTCAAGGAATTTTTACGAGTTGATAAACGCAAAGCTGT
This sequence comes from Diadema antillarum, assembly GCF_040938485.1. Lineage (NCBI taxonomy): Eukaryota > Metazoa > Echinodermata > Echinoidea > Diadematoida > Diadematidae > Diadema > Diadema antillarum. The sequence goes on from NW_027271557.1 coordinate 516,863, forward strand.
TTTGATAGCCCTTTAGGAAAGCCTTTTACGAAAGGGTGCGTTTATCAACTCTCCTTTCTCGGCAGAAACAGGTTATCCAAACAGCTTTCAAGGAATTTTCACGAGTTGATAAACGCAAAGATGTTTTGAAAGCCCTTTAGGAAAGCCTTCTCGAAAGCCCGGAATTTGTGACGATCCAAACAGGTTTCCTAAACAGGTTATCAGAAACCTGTTTGTAAAAGCCTTTCGAAGTTGATAAACGCAAAGCTGTTTTGAAAGCCCTTTACGTCGCCCTATACTGCGGTTGCGTAACCATGCGTTTCCAGTTTCTGAAAAGACGCGCGCCACGTAAAGTGCACACGAGTACGTGTACACAGGTGTATACATACAGCTGTGTGTAATGCACGTATATGCTTGAACAAGGAGATGTTTCTCTCACCAACAAGGTTTGAGAAATAAAGTAACAACAGTCTCATTCCCTTTGATCCCATGTCTCATGCCGCTACTCAGAAATATTTGAAGTATGTGCTAAACTGGAGCTGCCTCACAGATAGGAAGACAATTGATTCATGTGGCATTGTATCATGACTCCTCACTCTCAAGGGAAGATATGTCTTTATGATGGTAATTGCTTTTCGCCGTCCCTTCTTAGAAAACAAGCGGCACATTAATAGTACAGGCAGTCAGGGCTTTGGAAAGGGCTCTCGAAAGGGCTATGGAAAGGGCTATGGAAAGGGCTATCGAAAGTTGATAAACGCAGCCGACGAAAACAAGCGGCACATTAATAGTCCAGGGAGTGGACAGGGCTTTCGAAAGGGCTATGGAAAGGGCTTTCGAAAGGGCTATGGAAAGGGCTATGGAAAGGGCTTTCGAAAGTCGTTTAAACTGGGGAAAATTGATAAACGCAGCCTATGTCCGACAAACAAAATGACACCAAAAAGGTTTTGCCACCTCAGGTGGTACCAATAACCCCCTTTTCGGGTCTAGGCCCATGGACTACTTGTTCCAAGCATGATGCGTGCATGACACAGAACTGTGTACACGTACTCGTGGGCACTTCACGTGGCGCTCGTCTTTTCAGAAACCGGAAACGCATGGTTGCGTAACCGCAGTAGGGCGACCTAAAGGGCTTTCAAAACAGCTTTACGTTTATCAACTTCGAAAGGCTTTTACAAACAGGTTTCTGATAACCTGTTTAGGAAACCTGTTTGGATCGTCACAAATTTCGGGCTTTCGAAAAGGCTTTCCTAAAGGGCTTTCAAAACAGCTTTGCGTTTATCAACTCGTGAAAATTCCTTGAAAGCTGTTTGGATAACCTGTTTCTGCCGAGAAAGGAGAGTTGATAAACGCACCCTTTCGTAAAAGGCTTTCCTAAAGGGCTCTCAAAACAGCTTTGCGTTTATCAACTCGTAAAAATTCCTTGACAGCTGTTTGGATAACCTGTTTCTGCCGAGAAAAGGAGTTGATAAACACAGCCAAAGTCTGCATGATTTGAAATTACTTTGATCACGTGTGTTAAGTTCGATATCACATCTCTGGAGGCACAAAGGCGAATTTCCAACATTTTATACTTCGCCACGCCCACACGCGGAAGCTGTCTACGTTCAGCACAGACTGACAGGCACTGCTTCATTTGTCCCCAGTTCAGTAAGGACGAACAGGTTGAAAAAGAAATAATGAGAGAAGAAGAAGAATAAAAAAAAAGAAATGAATATCTATGACGCTTACCATATCATATGCAGATAATACATGCACTTGTGTATAATAATAGATGGTCTTTGTATGTTAATGAAGAAAAAACATTTACTCTATGAATGTAATCATATCTGTGCACAATGCTCAGATTTTGCACATAAATTGATTTGAGTTGGATCTGTTTTGTTACTATCATCAACAGAAAAATACAAAATATTTTCATGAACTGAAAAATAACAAAAAAGAAGAAATATAATAGATTATTCAAACTATATCATCTGTTGATGAATGAAATAGCCCTAAAATGCACATACAAACGCAGTTCTTTTTTTAATGCTCATAAGTTCATAGTCATCTGTATTACATGGCCATGTAGGCCTATACTGCATCATTACACCAAAATCTCATTTGCACCAAAATGCGAAAGGAGAGCAAGTAAACAGAGACATAACAAATATTTCCAAGATATTTGTGTGTATTACAAAAAAAAAAATCACAATAGTTGTTACAATGATTAGTTTAATACAGAAATTAACATAATAGTGTATTACACATGTCATAGGAACACTGATTCAACACCAACACTAAACCCAAGTTTATCTATCATTGCAGTCTGTTCCATCTTAGGTATAATGACATAAAAAAGGCACAGCGTATTCACAGGTCAATAGTAGTACTGATATTAAACCTGTAACCAACTATCTATTCGTATTTCCGTTCATTTCTGGAATAACGTTGATATCAAATTTAGCGCTAAATTTACCTTCAACCATATTCTTCCTTTGTTTATGTTAGCCTTCATGCAGGAACGATTTGCATTAACTTCCGCGTTTGACATAAATATGTGAAAGGTCGCTTTCGTCAAAAGTCAACTTACGAGCATCAAACATGTAAAATGATGCGAACGTTTGAAAAGTAATTTGCATTTTACGCCTGAAGAAATGTAAGATTTCTTGAACAAACCCTGCTGACATTAACAGGCGCCATCACATTTCGAAAGGAAACAGAGAGAGAGAGAGAGAGAGAGAGAGAATGGGGGAGGGAAGAAGATTGGATGAAAACACCTTTTTAAGTTGTGCCATGAATTCTTTTTTTTTCTGTTATGTGGCCATGATATTAATTAAACCTTCGATAAGCTGAAAGACGCGCAGAGAGTTCTCACACAAATGTGAATGAGCGGGACTATTATTTGGTTACAGTAGACTTTTCCAGTTTTTATCTGATACAGAGCACATTGTGCACGCTAAACAGATGTATAAAACTTGAAGTTTGGACTCTCTTCCCTATTCATACATGACATGCATATAGTTTTAATATGTTTTTGGTTTTATGTGCAGTGTATTTCACTGATCGATTGTTTCCATGATTAATACACCTGCAACTCAGAATTTGCAATGGTATTAGATTCAAACAAGACTGTGTTGTGCTGTCTTGCATGAACTTGTCACACTGTAGACTTTTTTTCAGTCTTTACGAACATACATGGATATAAATTTGATAATTCATCATTTATTGCTCATTGTTACTGTAACATGATTTCAGCTTAGTGCAAAAGAGAGAAAAAAGTAATATAGGTTACGGAATATAGACGTACATTCTAAAAATTGATAAAAGATTTGCTTGATTTCAACAACAACAACAAAAAAAAAAAAATCACTGGCACTTTCCTGCCAGTCTATCAAATAGACTGGAAATTAGCTTTACACAGTTTTCCGAAGTCATAAAATAACGTGAAATCGCTGAGTGATATCACGGATTCAAAAATAATTTGACACTTGACAGCACAAGAGAAATTAACAATGTTCACTGTTTTGCTGGAATTTGCCAAGTAACTTTGAATGCATACCTGAGTGGTGATGACTCATTGCATTTGCACCTGTGTAGTCACCATTTTCATGCCCTAAAAAACCCTACCTATTAACTTTATAAAAAAGTATAGCATATAATCCAGCAGGTTTCCGGCGGCAATGAATTTTATAGCAAGTTGCCCATGAATATTGTACACAGCTTGTTTTTATTTCATGGTACCATTCAATATTTGTTATCATTTCTTTCTTACATCATACACTGAATAGTGGGTCTGTATAATTGTCTCGTACTCGTGGTTCCCTAAATGCATTATTCTACATCGTCGTTAGTCGTTAGTCATTGACTATGATGTCATGCCTATCGCAAAAACTGTCATAGCCATACACTAAAGCAAACCAATATAATATATGAACAATGGCCAGGAGCGGATACAAAGGCCCCAAAGTAAGCCTTTAATCAATGGAACATTTATCGTTTGTTTGTTTCATTTTTACAGTGTATCCCTATGGCACCTCTGAGGGGGATTCGACTATGGCCAATAGCAACGACATCTACCAGACGCTTGTTTTACAGCAAGATTTCCCTTTTGGAGAAAACTTCTACAATGAACTTTTGGTAGGTGGCTAAAGTACAGTGGAAACTCAATATAACGAGATCCTTGACAATTTGTCAATCCCAATAAAGCACTTCCGGGGTTAAAAAAAAAGTTGATGGGGGGCTCAAAGTGGTGACACCTTATGTATTCCTTTGTATGGTGTAAAAAAGTAGCCCCCCGGCCCCCTACCCCGGTTCCGCCGGCCATGGTTTGTGTGTAAACCACATATATCAGAACGCAAATGTGTTTAATGCTGATTTCTTGTAGCAGTTGATCTTTGCTTATTATGTGGAGAAACTGATGAAAATGATAAGATATTGATCACAAAGCTAACTGCATTACTGTAAATTTGAGATAACATTATGATAATAATTTGCGACAAAACATAACAAGACAATAGGAATTCTTAAAATCATAACTTCAAGAATGAGTTTTTAAATGTCAAATCTGAGGTATCACTGCAAAGGCTTTATTTCGTTTTCTCTGCCGACAGACCTACCTTAAAAGGTAAAGAAATTGTCATTAATCCGTTCTGCGATTAAACTCTTTATATCACACCATAATTTCCTATTTTCTCTCACAGATTAATGACAATGGCATCTTGACGTTCAACGAGCCCGCCAATCTCGAATATTCTGGAACTTCTCCAGCTCCAGCCATATTTAGAAACTTGCCATTTTACTACGACCTTGTAAGTACAAAGTTGAATTCGCCAATATATAACGTCTACATCGTTAGCGTTACCATAGAGGCATTCTTTACAATATTCTAAGGATTTATTCATGTTTGTAGAGATTGAGTACTTCTCAATTCTGTTTACTTTTTGGATTGTACAATTTTTATCCGTTTGATATGCTTTGCTGGGATAAAAAAAAAATGGTTACATATCAAGTCAAGAAAGAAAAACAATGTTGCCAAGATATACTGTGAAATAGAGAAAAAAAGTCGCTAAAGATGCTTGACAAGAAAGAATGCTATCGTTTCATTTCATTTACACTCGCCTATTGAAAGCTCTGGATTACACTTAAAGTTAAGATTGGGTGACATAACTAATCAAGCTCCCCCCCCCCCCCCCCACCTTGTCCACTGAGGAAAAACATAAAGGAGATGCAACAAACCGTAACTTGGAACAAAATTCAACCAATATTCCACTCCCTATAAACAATAAGGTTCCCAACACAAAATCTTTCGCGATAAAATCTCATTAGGAATTTATTCATTTCTAACATGAGAGCTTTATTCATTTCTCTGCATGTTTACTTTTTTTGTTCCGCTGAAAATCGGACATTAGTTGAGACAGACGTCATGTTTGCCACAGTCACCATCCCTTCATAAAATTGGTTGAGCTACACCGAAGCATATTCTGTGTAAAAGGACATTGATCTTAATGTTGGACCACTACTTTTTGTTAATCTGATATTCTTTTGCTATACGATATTTTACCCTTTTCTATTTCAGAGTGTACCCTACGGAAAATTATATACATCCGTGAGAGAGTCCATGCACTTTATACGGATGAAAAACCAAGCGATGAGTCGATTTCTAGCTCAGAGCGTGTATGACTCGTGGGCTGCAGGGTAACTCGTAAGTTGTACAACTCATAGGATATATAACTCATGGGCTGTATGACTCGTGGTCTGTGATATGACTCGTGGGGTATGTAACTCTTGGGTTGTATAACTCGTGGGATGTATGACTGGTGGGATGTATAGCTCTTGGGCTCTATGTTTCGTGCTCTGTAGAACTCGTGGGCCCGTGAGCTCGTGACGTATAGACCCATTTCCGATTTCACATATTTGTAGGATGGCGATGGAAACAACGATGAACAACCAGATGCCATTTTGCCCTTCTGGTCAGACGTGGACATCACCACGCAGGGAAACATCTTTTACCGGGAAACGACGGATTCGGCCGTCTTGACCAGAGCCACCAGTGAGGTGCAAAGTTTTTTCCGCAGCAACATGAACTTCGAAGCCGGTGACGTCATTATCGTCACGTGGGAGGACGTGTCGTTCTTTGGCTACCAAAACGGCATAAATCCGGTAAGTTGGTGGAAAAAAAATAATTCGTGTTCTATATAGGTACCGGTGTCGATGCCTTATGCAGAATGCTAATATCGTCCTTGGACAAGTTGTTTTTTACCCACCACGTTCCTCTCGACCCAGGTGTAGGGCTACCTACAGGCCGAAATGGGTACCTGGCAACGAGCGGGTTATATGAACCTCTGGTAGAGCAGTGGCAGCACTGAAGAGGTTGCCCTGGTTAAAGAAGACCTCATTAGTATTACTGTTATTGTTATTTTTTCTATCATTATGAGTATATTATCATTATTATTATTATTATTATTATTATTATTATTATTATTATTAATATCATCATTATTTTCATTATTATTGTATTGATTTGAACAGACGGACACTTTCCAGGCCGTGCTAGTGACAGATGGCCAGGAATCCTTCGTGTTCTTTCTCTACGACACCATCGAGTGGACAATAGGCACCAAGATGGGAGGAGATGAGCAAACTGGTCTAGACCCGGGAGGAGCTGGAGCAGCACTGGTGAATAGTTCTCTTATTCATGCTCTCCTAATTCTTTTTTTTTAGATATGATTTCACTTGATTAATGTCAGAATTCAATCAAATACATTTTTTTTTTTTTTGGGGGGGGGGGGGGGGGGTCTGGTGCTTACACTTCATGCCTCTTCGTATATTGACAAGATACAAACCAGTTCGTAATTCCACTTTGTGCATGAGCAGAAAAAGGTCATTATTTTGTACCAATTAGCATTTTGGTTTGTTAATTCACTGATTTGAACACCTGTGATGTAATGATTATTAATATGATTTTTGCCAAAATGGTGCTTGCCAGCACATCCACCTGACAGCAAACCTGGTATTTGGCAATATAAAAAGAAACAAGGCTGTTATTGCATTCAAAAAAGGTCATCTGTACCATTGCGTGCACGAACTGATTACGAACTGGCTTATTGCCTTTGGTCTCATCAACTGCTCTAGCTAGTTCCTTACATAACGTCCCAGCTATTTCCCGTATCTGTGTCCGGCCCCCAAAGTTTAAAACACATGTTCATTTTAACATAAAAGAGCGGAGTAGATTCAAACAAACGGAGCGGTAAAAGTTTCAGCCAGTTTCATTCACTACAAAGAAAACGAAATATATCAAAATTGAAATTAAAGATTCACACGTTTTCACTTAAATAATGTGTACGTCACAACCTACATGACCTCGTACTTTTCCCGTACAATGAAATATATAATGAAATCTCTTTGTATTTCTTTATGATTATTGTCGTCCATAATGAAGCCATCAACTGCAGTAGATTTCTTATCCAGCAATCTATGACCGCACCGAAAATATACAAGTTCATAACTTTGAATCAATTATCTGATTTTCCTCAAATTGTCTCTGATGTCTTCTACCTATATTCCTGCTTTCACTCAAACAGCATTTATGTGTGGACTTTGGTTCCCTTTAAGTACCTCGTCCAAGAATCCGGTGCCTCAAAATTGCTTTCCAACTGAGCCACCACTACTTTAGTATCAGGCTTTCATAACGCATTCCTCCCTTTGTTGGTCTATCTCAGATAGGCTTTAACATGCAGTTGGGAACAAATTATTTTGTTCTCGAACCGTACTCTCGGGACGATGCTCAGCTCGTAGATTTGCCCACGTCTACAAATGTAGACGTGGACGGCCAGTTTGCTTTCAAAGTGGACGGTAACAGCGTCATAGACCCAACATGCGGAAACGATAAAGGTATGTAGCTTTTACACGGCGATTTGTCATCTCGCCCATAGGCGTGTTGTCTATGAAAGAGAGAGAGAGAGAAGGGGGGGGGGGGAGAGAAGGCAACTGTTATAAACTTGCTACTGCACCTTGTTTAAGTAAGTAGTGACTAGTTGGCGAATTTTAAGAACTTGATGCGCAAAGAGGTCAAAACCAAGTAGTCTTCTCACCTTCTTACAAGGCAACTTGCAGTAAGTGGCTTTCTCTCCGCAGGCACTTAGTGGCAGGTTCGCGGTTCCATACAACACCCTGGTGTTTTCCTAAGATATCATGTGTTTTGTGTTATAATAATAAATGATCAATGAAAAAAGTAATACAATGGGAGAAGATGTCCTTTGAGTTATGTTGATAACAGATTCATCGGGAGATTGAATCGACAATGATAGACACACCAAACATGCCTAACGTGGAATGATAAGTATGGACAACGAGAAAGAAGGAAGGAGGAAAGGAAGAAAATTAAAAAGAAAATAAAAATACAAAAGAGGGTAGAAAGAAAGTCATGGGGTGGCAGAAATAGAGAGAGTATTAAAGAGAGAGACAGAGTGAGTGTGTGTGTGAAAAAGTGTGTGTATAGGTGAGAAAGGGAGAGAGGTACAAGGTTGCACGTTGAATTACTAGTACAGTGGAAACTCGGTATAACGGGATCCTTGGGATCATACGACTTTTTGTTCTTTATGTCAGATACTTTGATATATTAGTCGTAAATAAACCATAAAAAACAAAGGAAATAAATTCATTTGGACATGAAAAATTAGTTCGTTAAAGCAGGTTTTTATTTTTGTTATAGCAGATCTCTATTTATGTCGAGTTTCCATAATAACTGTATATTGCTCTGACATGTCAAACTTGTACTCTTGTGATAGATGAGTTCAGCTTTGTTCATACTCAGATAGAGTACTCAGATGAGGGTTTAAACATTTCCCTAAACTCGTTGCAGGGCCCTGTCTCACCAATATAATATTTTATGATCTATATCGAGCGAACCAATATGGCAAAGCTGGTACAGATTCAGATCAGATCTTGTTGGAACGGATACATAAAAACATTCAAGATATATTCTATAATGTGCCAAAGTGAGCAGAAATAATTCTTCGTAAATGGCTTTAAAATAGTGAAACAGTTCTTACTCCTAAGGATAGACTGACTCCAAAATTGTTCCTAAGATCACGGAATGATATAGGATAAATTGTTAGAGTTTTCGTGATGCAGCCTCTCAGAGTCTTTCTGCACGTGTCTTGACCTACACCAGATCTTACGATCACGCCAACTCGTGGTGGGATGCTGGGAGGAGAGAGGGTCTACCTATACGGACCTTGCTGGGATTCGATGGAGACCACCTCGTGCGTCTTCATCTTCGAAGGCCAGGAGGTCCAGCGCGTTAACGCCACCGTCGTGTCCAGCGAAGAGGCCTACTGCATCCCCATGCCCTTCTTCCTGGTCGGCGAAGTCGAGGTGGTGGTCATCGAGCACGATGCAGAACTTTCCAGCGGGAAATCAGCATCGTATTCACTAAGTAGGTATCACCCCTTTTCCCTCTCGATCCCGTTGATCTCTCACCCACATGCCAACAGAAGAAACCGTTACTGGTGGGGCCGTGGTTCAATGCAGTTTAACGTATCCGGGTAATTACCCCAGAGGGTAATTACCCCCAGAGGGCAACTATCCCCAAAGGGCAATTACCCCCAGAGGGCAAATTATCCCAGAGGGTAATTACTCCCAGAGGGCAATTACCCCCCCCCCCCCCCCGGCTAAATACTGGTTAGTGGTAAGGTTAGAGTAAAGATTACTTTTGGGTTAGGTTTAGGGTTAGGAGTTTGGGTTAGAGGATTAGGTTCAGGATTAGGATTAGCATTAGGGCCAGGGGAAGGGTCCGGGGTAATTGCCCAGGGGGTAATTGGCCTAGACCCGACCCAGGCAAGCTTGACTGATTTCCAGCTCTATTAATATTACAAAACAAAACATTCTTAATTTTCTTTTCTCGTGGTCTACTTTCACGCCGTAGCATTATATTTATACTTTTTTGACACATTTTTCTCTGATATTGATATGACTTCTGCCCAACAGTTGAGAGCGCTAGAGTGACCCCTACCATCACGCGACAAAACTCGACCTCCAGCTCGTGGCGGACAGCGGGCAACGCCCTGACGATCACGTGGACCCCCGACACATCCAGTTTCGACGCCAACGATCTGCTAACCGCCAGCGTCCTGGCCTATCGCGAGGACGGAAGCGCCGGGCCGCGCTGGGAGACAGTCTATGTCATCTCAGATAACACCGGTTTCCAGGACGGCCAACTGAATTTCGAGCCCACCGCACAGAGCGTGGTGACGTCAGGAAACGCGTTTGGCGTCATCAAAATGACCACTACCTCAGCAGAGTTCGTTGTCCTTTCTCACGTCTTATTTGCGTAACGGGCTACTCGTGGGGATAATAGTTTATACCTGCCAGAATATAGAGAAAGAAGTCATTATACGTACAAAAGCATTTAATCATCAGATTATCGTTTGTTCACTTTACCGGTAACTATGGCAAAGATGGGAATCCAATAACCATTTAATTCATTGAGGTTTTCCTTTTTTGGGGGGTGGGGGAGGAGGGGGTGACAATCAACGTTATCTTATAAACATACTCAACATCATTGATTATCTACTTTTCTTTCTTTAATTGAGAGCAAAAGTCACATTCTGCCATATAATTTAAGACGCATTGGCAGAAGTAGTCAGAGAATAACAACAAACTGATAGGACATGGCACTTTGTGAAACTAACACTCTCTACTCTTTGTGACGAGTGGTGATGATATACATTTGTACAACCTCTGAATTGAATATCTCTTCTCTATGTCTATGTAGGTTCTCTTTATTGTCCAAAGACGTCTCGTATTCCTCAATATACAGTGCACTCCCGTTATAACGAAATGCTCGGGACCGGCAGTGTTCTTTCGTTATAACGAAATGCTCGGGACTGGCAGTTTTCTTTCGTTAAAACGGAATTTCGTTATAACAGAATTTCGTTATAACCGAACAAACAATATACAACGAAAACAAGGAAGACACGCATATATCATATTCTGTTTGTTGAATACTCGTCATACACAGGAAAGCTATGTGAACAATACAACAAATAGTTATTCAATAACAGATTATTGTATTACAATACCGCAAGTTCCCCTCGGAAACTGTGCGTGACACACCAAGCGAACACACAGTGATGTGACGCGTTCGCCCATGCAGAGACGCTATATAGTGCTTGTCCCGCTACGTATTTTCGAAAGCGATCCTTTTTTCGCTATAACGGAGCACATTTCTTTTGTTTTTCTTTGTCAGTGGCTCTCGGAAAAGACTTCGTTATAACGAAAATTTTGCTATAACCGTGTTCGTTATAAACGAATTTTTTACCATAGACTTTAATGGCGATGATTTTGGGACCAGAAGTTTTACTTCGTTATAATGAAATTTCGTTGTAACCGTGTTCGTTGTAACGGGAGTGCACTGTACAATCATCTCTCTTAGACAAACAAACCATTGTTTAATCCTTGAAAAACCCAATATCTTTCCAATAAAGAAAAGAACAGATGTACAATTTTACACCTCATCGTCATTTTGCAGTGTGACGCGAGTTCTCTGGAGCGACATCCACACTCTGGGCTACCTCTTGGAACAAGACTACCAAGACGACCCCGAGCTGTGGGCCGTGGAGAAATGCAACGATTGGATCACAGAAGATGACAGCAAGGGCACGTCGTTTCAAAACGTAACATTTGAACTTCAGTTTTGCCTATGTTTTGAATTTGAGTTCAAGATTGAATTTGAGTTAGAATTTAGATCTCTTTTGGGTTTATATTTGAGTCCAAGTTTGGGTTTGGTTATGAGTTTTGAGTTTGAGCTTGAGTTTCAGGTTGAATTTGGGTCGCGTTTGGGCTTAGATTGAGTTTTGGTTTGTGTGTGAGTTTGTGAGTTTGTGGGAATTTGAGTTGCCTATGGTCTTGAGTTTCAATATGCGATTTGTGTGTGTGTGTGTGTGTGTGTGTGTGCGTGTGTGTGTGTGTGTGTGTGTTATAATGAGTTTCATACTAGGAGTTTGCATTTGAATTTTCGGTACGTACTAGATTTTGAATTCAGTTTTATTTAGAATTTTATTTCTTATGATATCATGTGTGCTAAGAATACACAAAGAATTAACGATGTGTAGTATCTTTGAGATATTAACGACTGAACTTACTCGACCATGTTCATAACTGTGACGTTGTATATTCTCTAACATTCGTGTGAACGTGGTGTCATGGCTGGCAAAGTTTTGAATCCATTGAAGTGTTATGTTGAGATTCCACTGAAGAAGCGGAATATGAGAAAAGATAAACTTCGGAAGAAAGCAATACCATTTGTATAAAGTGGCTGTTGGTAGTGATCTTTTAACGGTTAACAGGTTTAAAACAGTTTTTGAACCATGTGTGTGTGTGTGTGTGTTTCCTGTGAATAAGAAAATCAAGATTTAAATCTGTAGAGATAAAAAAATTGCGCATTTTCCTTAATATCTGCCGCACGACAGGGCTTACCAGCCTGCCCATGTGACGTTGAACAAGCAAGGGAAGACATTGGCGCCTTCGTGGTCGACATCGACTGCTTCGAAAATGGTGAAACGTGGGACTGTGAAGGACACGGGGAAGCCCAGTACTGCATCGTTAGCTCCTACGCCTCGTAAGTATGAACAGATTTATGAATGATCGACCATTTTTTCCTAATCGAGTTCTGTTTTTAAGTCTCTTTATCGTCAGTAATCTGACAGTGATGTTGAGAATATATTTTGTTTTACAAATTTATTGATATCCTGTTCATTTCACAATCTCATTTTCTCTATTATGAAGGAGACCTCTGCTGCCGCAAATTATGGGGAATCTCAAAGAAAGATTGACAGTATTGAATGTCACTGTGTTAATGTCCAGTTTAATCTACGCGTCAAATTAGAATAACTCTACAAAATAAAACTGATTTATGAGAGAAAAAACCGAATTCAGCCAACGTCTTCCAGTGCTTTCACGTTGAAAAAGTCCACGAGTCATACAGCCCATGAGTCATACAGCCTACGAGCTCGACACTAGGTGAAAACGGCTCACCAACTCGACACAAGGCAAATGAGACCCACGAGACCGACACTGTAGCGTACGTACATCACGCCCCTTGACGTAATGTCGGTTTATTGGGCCTTGTTTTCCTAGTGTCGAGCTCATGGGCTTATTTTCCTTATGTCGAGCCTATGGGCCTTGTTTTCCTAGCGTCAAACTGGTTGACCGTATAGCTCGTGGGCCTATTTTTACTTCATGGTCCCTGTGCACTTAGTATCTAGCTCGTTGGCTGTATAGGTCGTAGACACCATTTTTAGTTTCCTCATCTTTTCTCTGGCTCACTCTCTCTCTGGCTCTATCTCTCTTTTTTCTCTCATTAGGAATGAAGGAGCGGGAACGAACTGTTGCTACGACGAGAACGGCCTGTTGATGTACGCCGGAAACACCAAGGATGCTGGGATGTCCGCCCGCTCGCACATCCGGGGAGCCATCCCGTACAGGCAGGCCGACCTGGTGCCCGAGTTGTCTCACTGGACGAACGACCTGATCGCGAAGGAGTTCTGCTGCGAGTGGGCCACCGAGACGCAGTGCTACGAATACCGCACCCGAAGGCCTACCACGGACTGTAGTGGCTACGAGCCCCCAAACATTGGTAAGAGAAATCTCTTCTACTTCTCATATGACAATGATATGTTACTATATAATGATGCCTACTAAGTGACATGCCTCTCATTTTTACCAACCGTTTGATTTTGTGTAATGAGGTTTTGGTTATTCAAATCAGGGAGGTGAGAGTCTCACCTCCCTGTTCAAATTCATGAAATTCTTCCGTCGAGATGTTTTCATTGCAACTGATGACAAATTGCCCTACATCGACGGTTATCAGGAGGTCGTAGGTTCGAATCCTGCTCGAGTATGTACGCCCATGATTTTTTATCATGGCTACTACTAAAACATTGATCAATTCAATGCTTATTTACGTCGATGTAAGGCAATTTGTCAATCAGTTGAAAGAGGTTTTTGTTCTTACATCACAGAAACTGAGAAGTGTTGCAGTACAGTATAGAGATAATATCAATATATCTGTATGGAACACCGCAAAATAATGGAGTAGGGCCTATATAATAACGAACGATGGGGGAGGAAGGCTTTACAGATTGCAATGTCGTTCATTGTTTGTTCTCTTATTTGTTTTGTTAACGGTTTTATTTTTCTAACAGCTTTGTCATTTGGCGATCCCCACTACATTACGATGGATCGGTTCAACTACACGTTCAACGGTCTAGGCGAGTTCACCTTCCTCCGGTATGCCTCGTCCTCCACTGGGGCGTTCAGCTTCGAGCTTCAGGGTCGGCAGGTGCGATCGCAGAACGTCAGTGGTAAGAGCGTAATCGCTTATATTGAAATACACACCAGCTATAACGAGGCTGTTCTTACAACGATCTTGGGGGTATGTCTTCTCGTGTCGCTCAACATTCAAAGTAGAATCAGGTTCAACATTCACTGATTGAGTTTGACACGCAGAGTAAACAATAAGTGTAATGAAGTATTCTTCGCTGTCAACAATCGTTACTTGTCATACACGTATGGAAGATGCTAAAGTAACCAGGTTCTGACTGAAGGTAATCTGTTTTTGGGGAGCATGCACCATGAAATTGCTATAAATGTTCCCTGCGATACATCTTCGCTGCTAAACGTTATTATGGTATTTCACTATATGTGACCGTGCACCTCAAAACGAACATAAAGTCGCACACACTGATTTTGCGTGAGGGCTGAAAATAAGTGAAATGGGTCAACCTTGCCGAACTTGACTTTTTCATATTTTCTGAAAGAGCGGGTCTTCTTTTACATTATGCTAAAATTTGGTATCATAAAACGGGCAGGTAAGTGTGTTTTTGTAGCAGTTTATCTCAAAAATTTTTGGTAGAATAGTGTGATAAGGTGTGTCTTTAGAATCCCTTTTTCATTTCTGAAAAACCTTGTCCACACTTTTCACTTTCAACTCTAGTAACTTTTGAAAGGATAGGGCTACTGCTTTGAAAGTTGGCATTGATTATGGACAGAATGTGTTGATGATGCGTGGTTAATTTCAGTTTAATCTGATAATCTCTTCATTGTTGTTACTCCGGTGGTTTACTTCCTGTTTTTGTCCCATTCATCGCACAGCCAGCACGGTTTGGTAAAGATTAAGCGCTTGAATAGACACTGTACTTCAGAGCCTCTTTTCTCAGTTCACACTTTTCCTGAGTTTGTGCTTTCTTTCCAATATTTAGATAGGTTATGAGAGTCCATTTGATTTGAGTTATACATCATTTTATAGCTTAAAGTCTGCTCTTTCAGGATATGGTCTTAACTAAAAAATTCATGTCTGGCGACTTTTTGTTTGTTTTGAGGTGCAGGGTCACATATTTACTTGAGTTTAGTATGCTTGCAGAATAATGTCTCATCGAAAGAAAATCACAAATAAACAACGAAGTAAAGAAATTATTGCTCCAGAATCACAAATCAAACCCGTCTCTGAAGATATTCAAGGCGTGAACATGGTGAACGTTACGATTGTTTTGCGAAACATTTATTCCCATCATGAGATACATCTCATCCTATATCAGAAATCGTTCGCAGCAAATAAAAAAAAAACACCAATCTGAAATAACATGTAGACCTAATCATAATCGTCATTGACATTAAAAAACACACACACACACACACACACACACGCACATACACAACTAATTCGGGTGGTCGCTGCGCTCACTTTGTGTCACCAGGCAACCCGATTGACGTCACGCAGCTTTCGGCGGTGGCCATGCAGGCGGAGGACTCGGACGTGATCTTCATGGAGGCCAACCCGAACAACGGGATGTCCATCTACCACAGACCTCCGGGCGAGACGTCCACGTTCAGCAAGGTCTCCTTCTCACAGCAGACGCTCTACGACCTCCAAGGTAGCGCAGTGCTCTATTATGACGTCAGGATTTGATTGAGACACGCCTTCCTCCCCATTCTTTTGTCTTCTTTCCTTCCTGCTGGTTGATAACACAAAAATAGTAGGCCAGAAATGTGTTGGTTGATTAAATGAGCGAGGTTTCACATGCCGACTACTTTAAGTAAAGGAGATAAACATTGTCATCAGAAAAGTTTAAGACATAGATAAACATGAAAGACAGCCCAATATGTGAATATCTGTAAAGTACATTGCGAAGACGTGTTAACATGATGGGAGTGTAAGAATATTACTCGTCTACAGGCTGACAACATATGGCCTTGTAAATGAAAATGAGTACTCTCCAGAATATGATATTTCATAAATTGCACCTAATAAGGCCAAAACAGAAATAATATTCATGTAACTTATTCATTCATTTGATTCAAGCTTGTGAAATCACAGCCTGGAAGAGGCATGCCCTTGTACAATTTGTATGTCGGGAGATATTGAACGTCCTAGACTTGTCTTCGCTTGTTTCCTAGGCTGTTCTGTCGGTGCGACAGAATTCGAGCGAAATGTAGAGATCATCGGGGCCATTGCAATGTTCAAAACGACTGGCATCGGAATCTACGTCTCCTACAGAGAAGGCATGCTAGCCGTGAGACCAATCCTACCATCATCGCTAAACGTAAGCAATTACGAAACTTAAATTGCTGAATATATGTGATGGATTTATGCTGTCATCTCTTTTCTTTCTTTTTTTTTCTTTTTTTTTGCTTAAGTAGCAATATCGTCCTAAGCTTAGTCAATACTATCTCATAGTATAAGATGGCATTTATCAACAAAAAAAATCAACATCAATACAGATATTGTTCAGTAAGTACAGACGTCAGATGAATGAATTGAGAGGAAGAAAAAATGATAACGAAGGGAACTTAACAGATACAGGTACTGATGAGAAAGATGGTACATATCGGAAGACAAGAGAGAGGGGCAGCAAAGGCAGCGAAGTGGAAGCTATTCATTCTTTCATTCAAGCATATGGAACAATGTGCCTGGGAGATACCGTTTGCTGACTATACTTATTGCTAGTCACCTGGGGCCAACCGCGAGGGGTCGGCATCATTCGCCCATTTTCTTGTGTAGAAGGGTAGGGGACCACTACACCGGGTTAGCATCCTGCTCTCTGCGATAAATTAATGAAATAGAACAATTTCTTTTTTTCTTTTTTTTTTTTGGGGGGGGGGGGAGGTGAAGGGGGCATATGATAAGTATGAAATGTTTTGACATCATCCGATTATGATGTGAAGTGATCCATGTATTCATTGTGAGCTCTTTAAACAGAATACAGTAATATGGATTTTGGGGTTAACTAGGGGGCTTACATGGACGGAAACACGATTTCGGTGAAGGGATGGAGTGTTATTGAATAATCAATGTTACTGTTTATCTGTGATACTAATCATTCTCTTATTCCCCCCCCCCCCCCCCCCCCCCATTCAACTTTTTAAACAGTCCAGCTATTTGCATGGACTGCTCGGCAACATGGACGGGATCGCCGACAACGACCTGATGAGACGCGACGGCACACTCCTTGGCGACAACCCCACCGACCAAGAGATCCACAATTTCGGCCTCACCTGTAAGTACCCTATGTGACGTCACTTAGTCACACAAGCGATGGAGAAATAAAAGAATCGCCCAACACAGAAGAAGAAGAAGAAGAAGAAGAAGAAGAAGAAGAAGTCGATATCCATAGGTTACGGCATTCAATATTTTGGTAACAGACCATTTTCTTTTCAAAATTCAAAGTTCAAATTATTTTCATTTCCATTAAATAAACAGAGAAAATCATTTATTATACAATGTACAGAAACGTAGAGTAACAAACTACATGTGATGATGAGTAACAAAATGAAGAAAACGTAGTTTCATCTGTAAAATATACATTGTATAAATGCATAATACGAATTAGATAAGGATGGGAAAGGTAAAGGAAATTCCCACGTTTTGGTGTTCTAGCTCTTTAACGCATGTTCTAGCTCTATTATTTATTGTTCGATTGGAAGGTTACCATGCTTACTAGCCAGGCTAGTTCATATATCTAATCTAATACGGCTTATAACCCCGAAGCGCTAATTAAGATATTCGGTGCAGAAAGGTGTTTTCGAGCACTGTGTGTATAGGTTCCAAAAACATCAAATGAAAATGCCGATCCCAATACACTTGGAAGAAAGTACAGTGCACTCCCGTTACGACGAACACGGTTATAACGAAATTTCGTTATAACGAAGTTAATCTTCTGGTCCCAATATTATCACCATTAAAGTCTATGGTACAAAATTCGCTTATAACGAACACGGTTATAGCGAAATTTCCGTTATAACGAAGTCTTTTCCGAGCGCCACAGACAAAGAAAAACAAAAGAAATGGCTCCGTTATAACGAAATGCTTTCCAAAATACGTAGCGGAACATGCATGTTTAGCTTTCTGCATGGGTGAACGCTTCACACCACTGTGTGTTCGCTCCTTGTGTCACGCACAGTTTCTGAGGGGAACATGCGTTTATTATTGTAATACAGTTATCCCATCACATTTCATATAGCTTTCCAGTGTTTGATGAGTATTAAGCAAACATAATAATTATGATAAATATACGTGGTTCCTTGTTTTCCTTATATATTGTATTTGTTCGGTTATAACGAAATTTCGTTATAACGAAAGAAAACTGCCGGTCCCGAGCATTTCGTTATAACGGGAGTGCACTGTATTACTATTCTTAAGGTGTGAGTTTTTCTTCAATTTGTCTCCTGCTACAAATGAAATTTGTAAGATTGCAACTGCTGATCTATGATATTAACGAATATGTTGTAAAAGGATAGGGAGACAATTTGAAGAAATACTCACACCTCAACCTTCATCCCTCTGCTTAATAATCGCTTCCTTTAACTACTATTCTTTCTAGATAAAAATGTGTTTCCCCCTCCCATCCCTGAACATTTTACTTGTACTCTCCAAGGGGAAATCGAGGAGGATTATCAGCTCTTTTACTACACGGGGAACAATGAACACAGCTCCTACCAAAACAATTCCTTCGTGCCCGCGCTCGGGGTAGACCTCTACAGCTACGACGAGTGCTACGATGTCGAACAGTGTTTGTTCGACTACACCGTATCTCTCGACCCCACCCTGGCCGATGCTACCTACCAGACGTACACGGCGTTCCAAACCAGCTACGACACTATTCAGAAACGTGAGCAGTTGCCCTTTGTTCCACGTCATCGCGTGCAGTCGGTTTAATAAGCAAATTCCCATCACGTGATCACGAAACAGTTCCGCTCGGTTGAATTCTGCGATTTGATTGGTTGCTTATTCTTTTTAATAGCTGGACCATTCGCTCACTCCTTTATCCAAAGAACTGCAATAATTTTGACCACAAGGATAAATTTCCGAAATTATATGTTGAGTGCCGATGACAAAACATTTCATGGACGTTAAATCACGAGCAGTAATGAAATCGTCTGGCTTCCGATTGCTATTGGCATGATTGGTATGACTGGTAAATAGGGACAACTTATAGTTTAAGATCTTTTTTCAGTATTGCCAAGGTGACTATATTTAAAAGATCTGGGCCCCATTTCATAAAAGATGCTTGGATAACAACTTTTGCTAGTATCACAATTTTCCGTAGCACCAGCCAATCAGCATGATCAGGAAGCTGGATTCTTGTTGTTTCCATGTCAAGAAGAGTTGCTCTTACATCATTCTTTTTTTTTTTTTTCAAAGGATATGAGGCCCATCTTGTAGACTCAGTAGTTATATTAATATATACTTGCTGTATATCAAGACAAGTGCGTGTTGATGCCTTTCTGGGAATAAGCCATCCCTTAATCTAGACATGAAGAAAGAGAGCAAATTGAACACAAAAAAAAAAGTTTCAGTGAAATCATACATGAAACAGCATTCACGGATCCTTAAAGCTCCATTTGTTTCCCACGAAACACCTCTATTGGTCAAAACCACACAAGCTCGTTACATGAGATGATGTTGTCATCGCCATGTAATCTTCATGTAGGCTTTGGTCAATCAAAAATACAGGAAGTATTAATCATTATTAATTCCTTGGCAATCTCACAGTCTGTTAGGTCAGCGAAAAGTCAACTTAATCGTGTTAGTGATTAGGGACTCATCGGTCTAGTATAGCAACCAGCTTTCTGTTTATCACCTAATATCCTTATTTTGTCTTTTATTATTCTAAATGGTAACCTATACTAAAGAATTCTGGTTGCTGATGAGTTATATATTGGATCACTGCAATTGCATAGTAAAATGGAAATTTCCCTGATTACTGCCTTTGATAAGAAAGGGGATAGGGGTTTATTGATGGTTCATACACAGCTCAGTGGAAGACCAATGAGTGAATGACGTCACCATACCAGTCAATTCGCATACAGACGTAGATGCAATAATGACCTATAATGATCATTGCGTGGAAACTTGATGAGAAGGAAAATCTAAAAGTTAGTGTCTTTAATATCTGCTCCTCATTATGCTGAGAATGCTGCCGTCATGCAATACCCTTTATTGATAATTATAATCTACATAAATCAGCCTAACAAGGAAATAGAGACCATTTCACACACGCACACACTTTGCACATTACATCCGCAGGAGATGCGTGCCCTAATATGCCAACTCCACTGAACGGTACGAGGACTCCGTCCGACCCGACCAACTTGTACTTCGAAGATGCGGAGCTCATCTTCGGTTGCCTTGGCAACCTCATCCTGACAGGTTCGGTGGTGAGGAGGTGTGAGATGCAAGAGAACGGCACGCTGGGATGGACTGGAACCGAAGGAGAAAATGAATGCATAGGTAAAACAAAACAAAACAAAGCAAAACAACTGCTGCTCAAAAAAAGCAAACAAAACACAAAGAGAAAAACGACGATTTTTTGGGGGGTGAATTATGTCATGTAGTATTCTTATATGATGCTTTATGTAAAAACTCCCTTGATTTGTACTGGAGTAGGCTATATTAATTGCGTAGTATAGTCGATAACATGAAACAGCTGTTTACTCTCACTCAATTCATGTTGATAAGGACATTAAATGAATTATCGTTCAATGATGATATTCAGCTCGTGTGAGAACGACCTATTTAAGCGAGGCCATCTGTATTATGACTATTATGCTGTAATCTCAAGTGCTCATGCCTCTGAGAAATAGGACAATTTGAAACATGAACCAAGGAAAAAAAATCAGAACATAACTGTATGCAGTAGTATCGCTGTTATTGCGCTTACTACTCCTTGCAACACATAATCATACTCGTCCTTTGGGTAGGCATTCTCCATGAATATTCCGTCCGTGCGTCTGAGCGTGGGTCCTAACCACTACTTATACGCTTAACAGCGTAAGTTGCAGCTCAAGTCAGTGCTACATTAAGTTCTCCCTGTGCCTCAATGTCTTTGTCATGTTTGTGTTCTTTGTGCAGAATCAGTATGTGGCCGCCTCGATCCTCCAAATAACGGGTCCATCACGCTGGATGAGACGGGCCAGGTGGCAACGTTCGGCTGCGACGAGGGATTCTTCCTGAGTGGATCCGGGCAGTCCGAGTGTCTCGACGGGCAGTGGTCTAGTGAAACGCCATCTTGCATCAGTAAGTGTCAAAGTTCAAACGGATATGACGTGTACACGCTGCACGCTTAGAGCGGCCCGATGTTAGACGAAGCTGATGAAATCATGAAGAATGAAAACACATTCAAATGACAGATATTATCAGTAAGAAAAAAAAACAGAGTTAAAAAATCACAATTTTACTGATTTGCGGTCATTAGAGTTATGATTCACTTGGTCCACTGCAAGGCTTCAATGTGCTGGTCACATGATGGAAAACGAAGGAATTTTAAACGAGAAATATCCTGGTTAAAGACGGAACATCACCTGAGTGCATAATATGCAGCCAAAACTAGGGCAAGTTTGTGCCCTGAGCTACCCCATAATGTATATAAACCTCTGCTCTGCTCACGACACCTATAGGTATTGGCGATACTGAGAATTATGTAGCTTTGTCGTCACGATTATGCAGTAATTTTGTCCAAGAACACTCTGAATTTCATTTAATAATATATGCAACCTATCTTATCTATCCAAATACAAACGTTATAAAAATATGATAACGTAAAGTGTTATCTACGTCAGATGAATATGTAACAAACATGAAGCGTGAGCTGGGTTGGGAACTGCTGAAATATCGACGCAGAGTAGGCCGCATTGCCACATTCCAACGCATTCCGTGAAGCATTTGCGCGTCGCCTATCCATCCGAGTTCGAAAATCCCTGCGTCCAGTCCGAAGGGTTCTCCGGAAATCATCATCTACAAGTTTCTTCCCAATTGTCACAAACAAAACCTGCTATAAATACTCGTCCATCATGAGAAAGATAACAGACTGGAACACACTCCTATCGACATTTACCGACATCACATCCAGGAGCAAAGCAACTAGATCCTACACTTCTCTCTCTGCGCAATAAACACCAGGGCACCCCCTGTCCGGTTGGCCCCTTCTAAGGGGTGTTGGACAGAGTTCAAGAAGAAGAAGAAGAACCGAAGAAGCGCTGCGCCAAGTCTGAGTCTCCATAGTTCTACAGTGCTAACTTCAAATTGTACCTATCAAATGGTCAATTGAGTCATAAAAGAAAAATAAGCATAACAAATGTAATATGAACCTCGAATGATGACAAATTGATTTTTTTTTTCATCTAGAGATTGTCCACGCTGTCGGAATTAATGGAATAAAAAAGGAACTTATTGAAAGTTTTGAACCATAACACCTATTGCTCATGGCCTTTCCTGGTTTACATTCATTTTTACAAAAGGTACCTTTTGCAACTTCTTGAAAGTCTTATAGAAGATACTGGTGTCACTAGTGTCCCCAGAATAATATTGGTGTATTATAATGTACATAATTATCACCTGCTCTTTGGTATCATGGAGTCATGTAATTTTCGTAATTTGTTGCTGTCGCTTATACCTTTATCAGTTGGGTTATAAGTAGCCTTGAAAATAAAGCTCCTTGAGCGGAAGAGCGGAAGAACGTGTCAGGAACTTTGTGGACCGATCAATCGGTTTGCACGCAAGGTTTAACAGGAGGTACGGTGCCAACCGTAGCTATACTATAAAATGAAACAATTACTATCAATGATTGAAAACCTACAAGTGCCTTAAAACTGGGAAATTTTACTCCGCACAACCAATGAAATTTCTTCGAGTGATTGTGACTGTCTCGTTCTAACTTTATTGAATGTTATTGATTCTGGAGTATTGTAGTTTGTAAACTTCTGTCTCCGTTGCGTAGATGATGGAAAAGTAGGCAACTTAGGTATAGGGGCTTTTGAGGAATGCGTGTTTCCCGTGTTTTACGTGTTTATTAACACAAATCGTTGTCGTTAATTCTCCCTCATCAGTTCTTACCGAGGTTGCTACAACAAGCTTCACCACAGAGAACGCAAGCCCAACACAGATTCTATCAACTGTTTATACTACAGAGAACGAGAACGCAAACCCAACAGAGATTCTATCAACTGTTTATACTACAGAGAACGAGAACGCAAACCCAACAGAGATTCTATCAACTGTTTATACTACAGAGAACGAGAACGCAAGCCCAACAGAGATTCTATCAACTGTTCATACTACAGAGAAAGAGAACGCAAGCCCAACAAAGATTCTATCAACTGTTCATACTACAGAGAATGAGAACGCAAGCCCAACAAAGATTCTATCAACTGTTCATACTACAGAGAAAGAGAACGCAAGCCCAACAGAGATTCTATCAACTGTTCATACTACAGAGAAAGAGAACGCAAGCCCAACAGAGATTCTATCAACTGTTCATACTACAGAGAAAGAGAACGCAAGCCCAACAGAGATTCTATCAACTGTTCATACTACAGAGAAAGAGAACGCAAGCCTAACAGAGATTCTATCAACTGTTTATACTACAGAGAAAGAGAACGCAAGCCCAACAGAGATTCTATCAACTGTTTATACTACAGAGAAAGAGAACGCAAGCCCAACAAAGATTCTATCAACTGTTCATACTACAGAGAAAGAGAACGCAAGCCCAACAGAGATTCTATCAACTGTTCATACTACAGAGAAAGAGAACGCAAGCCCAACAGAGATTCTATCACCTGTTCATACTACAGAGAAAGAGAACGCAAGCCCAACAGAGATTCTATCAACTGTTCATACTACAGAGAACGAGAACGCAAGCCCAACAGAGATTCTATCAACTGTTTATACTACGGAGAAAGAGGAACCCACTGTCTGCAGCCGGGGCTATCAGTCATGTAAGTTTCAAGAGAAAAAGTTGGGAGATCTCTTTGAAGTTTGATCGTTATTTACTATGTTGCTGCTTTTTTTTTTCTTTTCATAACTTTGTTCATAATTTGAATCTTGGCTGTGAAGGTTTCGTACATGACACATTAATTATAATGTAAGAAAATAGACATGAAAGTAGACCATTACTTTTATCTCTTGTTTCAATAATTGTTTCCTTTTCAATGCTTTTGTATATCAACCATCCATGTATTGTTATATGAAGAGGCAAATGTCTAACGCATTATATACTCCTCAGATGAAGATGTTATTTACTTTCATCACTATTACTTTTACATGTCATCTCAGAATATGTTCAAAGTTCGTCAGGATGTAACTACTTAAAAATACGTTTTCAAAGCTTCACGGTGCTTGCACTTTGCAGAATCTATCATCTCTACACATTACCAGATGGTACTTTTTTTATTACTCCGGGGTTTGTTTTAAGGACATTGGGAGGGAGAGGGGAGGATTTCATTCAAAGACAGGGTTGCGTTAAAGTAATGACTGTAATACATTATGCTGTATCTTATGAAAGCTGAGGTTTCTGGGGATATTAGGGGTCGTATCCTAGTTGTGTATAAGAAAATAAAATGATGACAAAGCTAGTTTTGATTATAGAGTTAAATCAATCTCTATATTTAAGTTTTAGTTTCGATTTCTTTACTTCAAAGAAAAGTAGGCAGCATCCATAAAGGATATGACACTAGATGACTCGCCTGACTAATTTATGAGTTAAAAGGTAAGTACAATGTACAAAGTCGGACAGGCCATGACAAAGACAAATCAAAACACACAGGCACAAACAGAATATACGATGTCTCATAGCATAAGGGGTAATTGAGTAACACTCTTCAAGTCAGTGCAGTTATAAAGCTTGGGTATAATTATCAAGTATTATTTTCATAATCAAACTGAAATAAATCTAAATATTTAAAATTACGTATTGCACAGGAGAATTCCACAGTTAGATAAGAACAATGTAATTGCAGATGGTAAGTAAGTAAAATGAAGTTCGAGATATAAGAGCACGGAAAAATCACTCGCTAATAGTCTATAGGCTATAACTGTAAATTGTATCATTAAATGTACACAATTCTTTGAAAACAGGATCCGACAAAGGTAGGAATTTCACATCGTAGTATTTAATATGTACATCGTTCTACAGCAACATCTTCCAGGAAAAAGTGATAGGTATGGGCAAGAAAGGAGACATGGGATATAAATCGTATATCGCAAATCTTTGAAGGGTTAGACAACTCTGAATGTAAGATTCATTAGCTTTGATCCATAATCATAGGTCAGGCGGAACTTGAAATGGACAAATGAGGTAAAAGTGGATTAAGGTATCATATGTATACATATAGGGCCTACAGTATTTGTTATTATGGAACCACCTTTGACCTTTAGGGAGACATTTCTTGTATCTTCTTTAACGTTTTCAATTATATCATATCCCATGCAACCGCATGCTTTACTGCTGAAATAGCTTATAAACACAATGTCTAAAGCTGGATCCAGAGTTACATGATATCATATGAATATTTTACAAACATATCAGGACTCAACACTAACTTTGTTTTTTTTTTTTGTCTGGTTGTGGCCTAAAAGTAACACCAAAAGGAACAATTTATTTTTGATCTTCGTTGCCCAATCAGGCCTCAAAAGGTGAATTTGGTTGCCCGACGATGTCGAGCCCTGTATGATATGTATTTGTGTACATAATGATATAACCCAAAAGTATTTAATGTCCAAGGTTCATAAGATATTCCACTTTTATTCCACTTTCTCCTCAGATGCAGTGGCTGTATTAATAGGATTCATCAGTGCTGTGGCATTTACGGTGGTGTTCGTTGTGACATTCTTGGCGTTTCTACGATACAAGAGACCAAGTTGCTTATTCAGTGGCAAGTATATTTTATACTTGGTTTTCATAAATAATGAAAGCTGTTGCATAAATTATATCTGTATTATCACTTCTTCTACGGAGGAACGTTTGTGGGGTTTACTGTAAGATACAAGAATTTACGTGTTTATAAAAAAGAAGCAGCGATTATCGTCAAGGCTTTTTAAAAATGTATCCATTTCTTGATGTTTCAATAACAGTTACTTAAGGTTGTACCTGTTCATCTCATGTTCCGTTATGTCTGTCTTTGTTGCAGATTTCTTGCAGATTTTCGAGAGTACAAATAATTTGTTTAAGTGCCGCTTCACACTTCAATTCCAAGTCAGATACAATGAAGACCACTATCATCACATAAGATTGAAGATCTTATAACCAATGTGAATATCGTCTATTTCTTTTTCTTTATTGGGGGTTATTGCTATCATTGTCATTGCTTATAGCCGGGATTTTTCAACACCTTCAAGAATGTATTAAAAATAAGACAGTGCCCTTCGTCTTGATTGCAGACCGCAGACGTACCCAAGATGTTATATAATAAAAACATCAACATAAACTCTCGTACGAAAAATAATTCAAGTTCGTCTACAGAAAATGTTCGGATGGTATATCAGTAGAAATTTCTATTTTTTCATTTCTTTTTTTTTTCTGTGATTTTTAACTTAACTGAACCAGCAGCTTAACTGAACCTTTTCCATTGTCGTCTTCTTCTTGAAAAATCCACGACGGATTTTCACCAAACATGGTAGTAACATCCTTTGTGAGATAGGATCCCAATTATTTAAATGGGGCTGGGGGGGGGGGGGGATCTTTCAAATCTTCTCTCTGCAGAACCAGAGGTGATATATAGTTATTGCTTCGAGTGATGAGTAAGTACATCGATGACTGTAGTTTCAACTTTGATCATGGTGGATTCAAGGGTACCCACTCCCCGACCCTGTGTGAGGAGTGTCCAATTTGGACCTAAATGTCACAGTTTCATCTTCTTGAACACATGATCAACCTTTCACCAAACTTTGCAGATGTTATTGCTATGACGATAGAATAAGTATTTGTACCATTCAAAACCTTGTGACTTCCTGGAAAATTATGTCAGGGTGAGTCATTTGTTTGTTTGTTTTCGGATCCGCTCTACAAACTGCCTATCATCTTGGCTTTCTTACAATTTTGCATAGGGTGACCAACTGCAGTTTAGAGAAAGACACGCCATTAATATCTTTTGGTGGCTCTTTATCTCTTAAATTGTGACCGTGCACCTCAAAACGAACATAAAGTCGCACACACTGGTTTTGCGTGAGGACTGAAAATAAGTGAAATGGGTCAACCTAGCCGAATTTGACTTTTTCATATTTTCTGAAAGAGCGGGTCTTCTTTTAACATTATGCTAAAATTTGGTATCATAAAACGGGCAGGAAAGTGTGATTTTTAACAGTTTATCTCGAACATTTTTGGTAGAATAGAGTGATTAGGTGTCTCTTTAGAATCCCTTTTTCATTCCTGAAAAACCTTGTCCCCACTCTTCACTTTCAACTCTAAATAACTTTTGAAAGGATAGTGCTACTGCTTTGAAAGTTGGCATTAATTATGGACAGAATGTGTTAATGAGGCATGCTTAATTTAAGTTTAATCTGATGATCTCTTCATTGTTGTTACTCTGGTGGTTTACTTCCTGTTTTTTGTCTCATTCATCGCACAGCCAGCACGGTTTGGTAAAGATTAAGCGCTTGAATAGACACTGTACTTCAGAGCCTCTTTTCTCAGTTCACACTTTTCCTGAGTTTGTGCTTTCTTTCCAATATTTAGATAGGTTAGTAGAGTCCATTTGATTTGAGTTATACATCATTTTAAAGCTTAAAGTCTGCTCTTTCAGAATATGGTCTTAACTAAAAATTCATGTCTGGCGACTTTTTCTTTGTTTTGAGGTGCAGGGTCACAATTAGTCTTTTGCAGAAATACGAATTCACCTTCACATGGTGAATTATTTGTATTTCATTTTGAGTGGAATAACCTTGCTGTGGTTTGATGCATTCTATTCAAAATCAATTATGTATGGATGTTTGATGTGATTGGTCGCTTCAAATGTTTTACTTTTTCATGCATAAACATGATTTCTATATAGCCTTTGTAGGCAGCATGTGTACTTTATTGTCCGCATTACTCGCTAGGATTCAATTAAATCTATTATGTAGGTGTGATTCGGGACAAGACCTATTCATTTCTTTGACAGCGTTATCGTTGATCCGAATTCTAAACCAGATATGAATAATTCCTGCAGTGTTTCTGCTATTAGATGAAATCTTACGTATGTGTAGCAGAATTTCGGTTGGTGCGATTGATACGTTTCACAGCGAGGCAGCGAACATTTCTGAGTGTTATGTTTATTTTTATTTTTCCCACTAGGGCAAGAATCATGGCCCACAGGCAGAGATGGAGATACGAAGAAAATCGTTAACGACGAAGATACCGCTTCCTTCAATCAAAACAGCCAACACGTTAAAGAAAATGCAGCCTTTGAAATGGAAAGGGTGACATCTCATAATATCTAGCTTCGTCGAATAAAAGAAACCACGATAATACACTTACTGTTTGGCGTCTATCTACAATGGTGAACTATGGAATGATAAATACTATTGAACACTAGCAGTTGAATATCATGTGCAATGATACTCAAGGGCATTACATTTGTTTTATGTTCAAATGAACGATCATTAACTTGACAATCATAATGTGTACTTATGGAATAACTATAAAATCCTCACTTGTGTAATCATTTCAGTCAGAAAACAGCTGCAAAGTCTTTAGAATTCATCAGAAGGGTTTGTTGAATGATAAATTGAAGATACGAGTAGTAACATTCCTTAGGCATTATGAGGCCTTCTGTTTGTACTGAACATTAAAGATATTATATATATACTATGTGTGTGTATGCGTGTATATATATTATACATTAATACAATTATCATTACAGCTAACAATTAGTTTTAGTTAAATCTTTACTTATGAGTAAGTCAACATAAGCTATGGTGGTACAACTGAACACAAGTTCAGTTTTGGGGTACTTTTTGATTTGTTCATGATATGAATTCATTTCGATTGCAATTAACCTTAAGTTTTAAAGAGTTATGATATCCACAAACGCTTGTATAAAATGATATTCATGGTTCGTTTGTATGTATGTATGTATGTTTGTTTGTTTGTTTGTTTTGTCTCCAGGCACGTAATCAAGGCTCAACTAGAAAATTAATTGATTTTTCCTTTCTTCGAAGGTTCTTTAATCCGAATGAGAAAAAAAAAGATGACTCCTTAATCCGAAGGTTCGGAATTCTAAAAATGAAATAATGTTCATAAATCTGAAAATGAATAAGAGCAGCTTAGTAAAGGAACCTCTGGGATTACGAACCTTATTTTCACGTTTTGATGAACGAATCTTCGGAATAAGGAACATTCCCGTCATTTCAGGATTCACAAACCTTCAGAACAGAATGTAGCTGTTGTAGTGTCAGTGGCGGTATAAAGTCATAATAATAATAGTAGTCCGTCATATGATATAAATGGCGCAATAGTCACATTGTTATAACACTTAAATCACATTTTAATTGATAATCAGTATATTGTAGGTTTCCGACAGGACTTAAAAATGTGCTCTCAGAACACCATACTGAAATCGCATGTACGGCTGAAGACAGCAAGGACTGAAGATTGAAAAAAAAAAAAAATTGCAGGTTCCGGATTGAAAGCATGAAAGTTGAATTGGATATCTGAAAGATACTTTTTATTTGCACATCAGATGTTATTTTGGTTACAGGGAACAATGACTACTTTAGAAAAACGTTAGAGTAGAGCAGTCATGATTAGATAATTCCGCAGTATATAACTTTAGTTTCTCATCTATCATTTCTTCCTAATCTAAGAACGCAAAGAAACCCATGTAAATCAGCTTTGAAATTAATGCGTGTGAAATGATAAGCCTCATAACAATTTTGTTAATGTGAAACAATCTCGGTGCCAATCATAAAGTCATGGTGGATTTACATTGTTAGATGATTATTTACGTTAAGGTGCATTAAATTGTCAAAAAAAAAAATTATTGTTGCCAGTCCATCAGACTGAAATTCATGCGTTTTCGACGTTTCTGCATAAATCAAAACAGTCTCCTCCATCATTTATGTGGTAAGAAAATTCAGCGAATAAACCCTGTCATTGCAATCTCGAGACATATCTAGTCGTTTTGACCATGTTGAAACTGCTTGGATTTATGAAAAAAAAAAACTGTCGCATTCCAATCTTTAAGAAATATCAATTTTTATAATATCATTTTTGAGCAATAGTTTATATTTTGTTATAACATTTTGTAATGATATATATTTTACAATATTTTATATTTTATGATAACATTTTGTAATATCATATTTTTAAAGGCAATAATTACAAATATGTTCTACTAAAGTATACATTTTGTATACTTTTCTGTGTTTATTTGATGGAAATGAAAATAAATTTGAACTTTAAACTGTGTACTTTGACCAATCACTGACCAGTGTTTTATCTATAGATAATTTGTGACCGTGCACCTCAAAACGAACATAAAGTCGCACACACTGATTTTGCGTGAGGACTGAAAATAACTGAAATGGGTCAACCTAGCCGAACTCGACTTTTTCATATTTTCTAAAAGAGCGGGTCTTCTGTTACATTATGCTAAAATTTGGTATCATAAAACGGGCAGGAAAGTGTGTTTTTTAGCAGTTTATCTCGAACATTTTTGGTAGAATATTTTGATTATGTGTGTCTTTAGAATCCCTTTTTCATTTCTGAAAAACCTTACCACACTCTTCACTTTCAACTCTAGTAACATTTAAAAGGATAGTGCTACTGCTTTGAAAGTTGGCATTAATTATGGACAGAATGTGTTAATGAGGCATTCATCGCACAGCCAGCACGGTTTGGTAAAGATTAAGCGCTTGAATAGACACTGTACTTCAGAGCCTCTTTTCTCAGTTTACACTTTTCCTGACTTTGTGCTTTCTTTCCAATATCTAGATATGTTAGGAGAGTCCATTTAATTTGAGTTATACATCATTTTCAAGCTTAAAGTCTGCTCTTTCAGAATCTGGTCTTAACTAAAAATTCATGTCTGGCGATTTTTTGTTTGTTTTGAGGTGCAGAGTCACATTTTATAAATTAGTGCAGCTGTTTAATTACGTGCAAATAAACATTTCTTATCTTAGTTGTGTCTTATCATCTATTTTGTATCATTGCTTCACTTACGAAGAGTACATGTAAGTCAGATAGTTTTAATAAATGGAATATAATTTTTAGCTCGAAATTCCCATAGTATGTGTAGTCATAATCATTTCATATTGACGGTGCCAAGTGCTCACACTCATATTGTCATCTATCCCTTGTCTTCCATTTGGGGACAGGTGGTGCAGTGGTGATTTTATTGATAATGAAAATGATGTATCAAATATATATATATATATATATATATATATATATATATTTAGTACTGAAACTTGATAAGGTAAATTTTCTACAAAATTAAATGAAGAGTATCATATAATTATGCTACATTTTTTATAAGATTTACTATTGATTTACTGTACTATCAAATGAAATTTCCTAAAATATGGAAATCAAACATGCAGAATCTCAAGCAAGTAGTCACAAAAAACAGATAGATAAGTATACTGATTACGGAGAATCTGGTGATTGGCAATGTCAATCAATGATCTGCGTAAAGATGTGTGATGGGTGGAGAGGTTAAAATAGAGGGGTAAAACTGTGTTGCAATCAACAAGAGGTAAACTCTCCATGCTCCATTCACCCGTATCCTCTCCTCTACTAGAATGCTAACAGACATACAAGGCTTATCATTGTCACTTCCACTCGTGGGGGTAATGAAGCTTTTGATCATGTGAAGGTGTCATGCTAGACAAAGGAAAATGCAGTCCGTTCCTCCTGGAGTACGGTTTGCTTAACACAGCATATCCCTTTAATGTCCAGCTGCAGAAATAACAAGCATATTTCTTTAATTTCTTCTTCTGTTTTTGGCCTTTATCAGGGCATCTCTGGACTACCTTCCTTTTTATATTTTGATAAAATCAGAACAAACAAACTTAGAGAATTTTCATTTCAAAAAATCTTAGAGGGTGCAGACATTGTTTCCAATTGTTTATATAATATAACATACATCATATAAACTTAACGATTGCTACGCTTTTAAAAGAGGAACAATTAATAAACCCATAAAGGATATAATGAATAGTAATTACAAAACCAATGAAGGCGAAATTCGTTTGAACACAAGCAAAGTAAACTATTTACCTTGCGTGAGCTTTCGCCTACTATCTGCAGGCTTCATCAGACTGGCGTTGACTCGCCGTAGATGGGGTGTAAGCAGTCTTACAGTCCGAGAGAAGCCTACATACAGTAGGCGAAAGCTCACGCAAGGTAAATAGTTTTCTCTGGGTATGTACAAATTAAATGTCGCCTTAATTAAAGAATTACCAATCAGATGAACCTCTTCCAAGAATTATGAAACTGTTACAGGACCTAACATATTAGCCCTTTGAGAACAGGCAGCAAGAAGCACTCTAATATATCACGCACGTTGCGTTAATGGTCCTATGAAGGTACTTTGTATCGCTGTCGTAAACGGAATATTATTTTAGAAGAATAGCTTTGAAGATGAAGCTTAAAAAACGCAAAATATTCACAAGACGCGTTGTCCGTGAATAGGCTGATTTGTCTGTGCGTAGTCTCATTGATATACGTGCTTTGTCTATCACAGTTTCACAGGTATTGTAGTTACATTTGATGTTCATACAAAGCAGGCCCGACGAAACGGAAATGGTAGGTAAATAGGCCCGAAATATTGTCAAAAGAATTGACAGAATGAATCTAAAGACAAGAAACAGACCGTGGATACTGATTACACATTCTTTAATAAGCAATCCGAGTACAGGGTACGAGGTGAAGTGCGTATGCGCCTATACAGACTCGCGAGAGCAGAGTCATGAGAGTTGCAATAGAAAGACATACAATCAACATGCTGAAATCACATGATACCATTCGATAGAATACAATGCTATGAAGAATTACAATGCTCAAACATTACAGTTGAGCCATCAGAAAGGGTTCACACACTCTGGCTTCATAACCTTTGAATTTGTCACTGTCATTTATCATTGAAGTGTAAATAATAATAGTTTGTCTGAAACATCACCACGGATGACGTAATGAATAAAGTACAGCGCTTTGCAACTCTGTATGCTGTCAATTTTGAACAGGAGTGTAAATTGCAGGGATATAAACTCACAACTGTTGACCATATACTCAATTGAGTGACAAGAAACGTATCAACTTCTGATGACGGCATCAGAAACATTAGTAATAATTTCCTGAAAACATAAATAAGAAAAAAATAACAATACAGAGAGAAATCTACAAGCTTACGTTCTCTAAATAGCGGGATTCACTGAAATTTTGCAATTTTATATGCATAGCGCGTTTCTGTAGTGGAACGTCTTTTTTCATTAGATTTAACACAATGACTAAGAATATCTTATGGATCCTGTCTTAATCCGTACAGAATCCCCATTTTATCGCATGCATGGTTCTGGTTAAAAGTATTCGCAAGCATTCGCTACTCGACGTTGTTCATTAAACATGTTACAGGAAGATAAATACAGGCTTATCATACCTTAAACCATGCCTACAGTCGCGTGGGGTAGACGCTACCACGCGTGACAGCCCGTGAGCCCAAGCAACCGTGGTGACATCTTTTCATTCCTTCTTCTTTGGAAAAAAAATGAAATGTCAACAAAAAAATAGCTACCTGAAAAAGGGGAACAGGCTGTCGTCCCCCGTCCATAGATATGGTCGTTCAAGTTGAACCGATACATACAATGTATATACGGAAATGGTTGACATCACAGCTAAGATACATCTTTCTATGTCGTAACCACTGCAGGCAAAGTGTACAAACATTTCTAAGAACAGCATACTAGTAACTTATAGCATCATGCATTTAAAATGTAGGTGTGTATAGTGTTGCTAATATCTTTAGCTAAGTAGTACTTTTGTAATAGCGCAGCAACAGCAAAACAAGGTAGTTATGTTGTTTAAATACAACAACATAATTTCAGTTTCAATTTATTTTCATAGTTCTCATGGAAATGTCATCAGAATACCATTTTTTATTACCAACATCACAAAACACAGATTAAATGGATTAGGTGAAACTTGCCCGATTATACAACTATATCAATAAACACAAAGGTTTGTTTACAGAAGCATAGAGCTATGTTCAAAGGACGAGAAATATGACTGGACCTATAACGTTTATAAGGAAGCCTGTTCAGTCCTAGGTCCCAGGATAAAATCAGGTATCAATAGGGAAATATATTGAAAACATATGTCACCTTAGACCATACAATTAAAGGGAAAATGATCTAAAGAAAAAAAAACACACAAACACATCACGCTATAAGAGACACAGAGAGTGAGCTCCAGGCAAAATAGCACTATAACCGATTTTCTATTTTTATATTGCAAAGATCTCCAATAAAATGAAATAATAACAAGAAAACCACCTTACACAGTAGTCAGTGACAGAGTCAATTGGCTGACTGCCGAGTCGTATGTCTGTTGATTGCCTATAGTACAATGTTTATGTTGGTGAAGGAAAAAAGCAGAAGAAAATGTAGGTAGGGGAAAGCTTCGCTGCCTCATTCCTGTATAAGTCTAATGCTCAACAGCTATTGTCGCTTATAAAAGCAAATATGACAATGGACATGGTACACTCCTTCACACACATGAACACGCCGGCACACTCATTATAAAACACACGCTCGCATACACAAACAAACACATAGAAACGTACTCCAATATAATAGATCGGGTTAAATGAATCAATAAATCAATGAACGTTATGACATTTCAAGATTTTATGATATTCATTTTGAGAATCTTGTTAATCGATATTGCTGGCAATGAAACAAAAAAAAAAAATGTTAAATAGGCTCACATGAGGTGATAAAGTCATTGCTTCAAAAGTCTTTCATTAACCCGCCCAGAAATCTTCACTAAAAATTAATTTTCTGAAAAACGGATCGATGAATAAAATTGACACATGATTTGACGCAAAATAATATGTCTTAATGAATGAAAAATTATGACTTTTAAGGGTAAATGGGTATAGGAATTGTTGCATAGTTTGACCCAGAGTCTATTAACATTGTACACACATTCTGTTAACATTTCACTGTTAACATTTCATAATTTTTCCGATTTCAGAGACAATTTTTTCATGTTACTTTAATACCCTGTTTGATTTGTTTCATTTTAACCTTAAAATCCCCTTCGGCAATGATGCACACATAATATTCTCTTATTTAGCGTTATAACATAAACTTTTTTGAGCAGCTATCGGACTACTGCGGACTTCCTTAATTTGTCTCTTGAACAGCAGGTATGCGGAATCTTAATTTGTTAAGCGTAAAATGACACTTGTTCGTCATCGTTTCTTTTATAAATAAAAACAGTGCTGTACATTTAAGTCAATCATTTACATTCTTCCATGAATTTCTTCTTTTAAGATATTACTCATATTACTCAATAATGTTATTCAATTGACTTTGCGTCATAATCTTGTATGAAAAGGAATACAGAACAGAGATTAAATGAAATCATATGAATGAAAAAAAGACTTCAACGATTTTTGTGTAGGCATACTTGTGTACAGTAATGATGGGATGTCGTACTCATCGCCTTATGAAAATGTCTTTCAACTCGATGATCCTCCTTTGAATGGAATTCAATTTCAGTCTTTTCCATTTGTAATCTTCAGGGAAAACCTTGTATACGCAAGGTGTCTTGGTATTGGCTTTGAGGCTGACATAGCATCGCCATCGCTAATTCCGTGTTAAGTTAGCGCGTCGGGTCAGGCTGACAATTGAAGACCTGAATATATGAACGACCCAAGTCCAACTTTTGGCCAAATTCAGTTTGACATGGGAAATTGTAGCTTATGCATGGACTCATCTTGTGTACAAATGATAAATTCTAATTACCCCCGGAAGTGCCTGAAATGAATGAGTTAAATCTTATATGAATGTAAGAATTAAGGACTTGGGTGATTCTTACATTCATATTATTGCGTCCTCTCTCATCCTTCTCTCATCTCTATAGCAGAATATCATGTATATGATTC
The DNA here is from genome assembly GCF_040938485.1 of Diadema antillarum. Classification (NCBI taxonomy): domain Eukaryota; kingdom Metazoa; phylum Echinodermata; class Echinoidea; order Diadematoida; family Diadematidae; genus Diadema; species Diadema antillarum. The sequence goes on from NW_027271557.1 coordinate 553,241, forward strand.
AAAGAACGATCCAAGTCCATATGATTCAAAGAACAACCCAAGTCCATCACATAAAATGGCTTCTCCACAATTAATGTAAATGTTAATTGTCATAATGATATAAGTGACCCTGCATCTCAAGACAAACAAAAAGTCGCCAGATATGGATTTTTAGTTAAGAGTAGATTCTGCAAAAGCAGACTCCAAGCTCTAAAATGATGCATAACTCAATTCAAATGGACACTCCTAACCTATCTAAATATTGGAAAGAAAGGACACACTCTGGAAAGTGTGAACTGAGAAGGGAGGAGCAATATGGCGGCGGGTAGAGCGACACGTGCTGTGACAGTGCTCTGAGGAAATTTCATATCATGCCCTGATTTACGCCATTTCAAGTAATTAACATATAATCATATGGTCAGACTATCATTTAGGATCCTCTTGGTTCAAACATGGACTCTGGTTCAGTCTCCAACAGCCCAGTGAAGAAAAAGTTGAAAACTGACAGTGGAAATATGGTCGGCGTGGCCGAAGGTACGGAAATCGACAATGACGCTCCCCGGTGGTTTAAGGCGTACGAGGCTAGGCAAATCGCCCGTTTTGAGCAACTTACTGCTCAGTGCGCGGATACTCATGGCGTGCTGCAACACAACATAGACGAAGTAAGTGCCAAAGTTGATAGTCTGTCGGTGGCTTTAGCCAAGGCTGAGGACCGAATTGACGATCTAGAAAATAGATCTAGGAGAAATAACATTGTGATTTACAACCTACCCGAAGGGGATAAGGAGGAGAATAACACCACGCAAGTAGTGAAGCAGTTTCTTCAGATCGCCAAAGTTGATGTCGACATTGATAGATGCACTTCAAGAGTACACCGAACGCCCACCTATCGTAGCAACAGGCATGATGCACATCAGAGACCCAGGCCAGTGCATGTTGGATTCAACCACTACAGGGATAAAGAAAGAGTGAAAAGGGAGTTGATCCGCTTCGTGTCGAGCAAAGAAGAAAGGGAGAGGAAGATCTTCATCAGTGATGATCTGTCAAAGCGTGTTTTGGAGCGAAGAAAAGCTCAGATGTCATCCTTCAAAGCGCTCAGGGAAAAGGGTCTGAAACCCTTTTTCATTTTTCCCGCTATACTGAAAGCCAAGGACTCTAGTGGACGGATCATAACACCATCAGACCCACCAGCTGTTGCAGATCAGAAGCAATCAAAATAAGATACCAACAAGAATCCTCGTTGGATTTCAAATAGCGGTGAAGAATCAAGAGTACATCATGGTTTTATTTTGTGTCCGTGATAGTGATTTTTAACAGATCATTGGATATAAATGTAAAGAAATCTGTCATCCAAATATGAACGGGATCAAACAAGAGGATCATATTGTCACAGCTTTGTACAATATTTTGGATCGTGTCATAAAATGTTATGACTATTCCATGTTTGCTTTTAAGTTTGTTTGTTTTCATAAGTATGTTTGTTTTTAAATATGCTTGTTTTAATGTCTGACTATAGTAACTGGATAAAGGGCATGAAAAAGATGTTGCCCACAAACACCAAGCCAGAGAAGTGTGCATTGTGCAGGTCCGTGGTTTGATTTGAGGCCTGCATTTTTCATCTTGCACCACATTTTGCTCAGTTTGTTCTTTCATGATTACACCAATGCTCGGTTTTAGTTCTTTTTTCTTTTATTGTTTTTTACTTAATTTTTTCTTTTTGTTTGGCAGACATTGCATAATCTATTTTCAAGGCAACCTAGGAATGTATTATATATTATATATATTTTGTTTGGCTTTGAGTATTGTACTCTTTCCTTCATGGGCTCGGCCCTTTTGTTTTGCCATATATGTTTTAATGGTATTATTAATAGATGTTTTTTAATGTATATAAAACTACATTCGTTCAATTGTCGAGGGTTGCAGGATTATGTGAAAAGGAGAAAGATTTTTCATTACTTTCGCTCTCTTAATTGTGATATTTTGTTTCTCCAAGAAACGCATTGCAGTAGAGAGGATGAAAAATTGTGGCACTCTCAATGGGGTGAACATGCCTTTTTTGCTTCATTTACCTCCAATAGCCGTGGGGTAGCAATCCTTATTAGGAATTCAATAAATCTTAAGGTGAAATCCATTTTTAGAGATCCCAATGGTAGATTTTTAATTTTGAACTCCACTCTCAATGAATTCCCCCTAACTCTTGTAAATGTATATGCTCCTAATAATGACGATTCTGAGTTTTTACTTCATTTGTTTGCTGAAATTAATAAACTTGATGTTTTTTCCCTGTTAGTAGCTGGTGATTTTAATACTGTTCTTGGCCCTCTTGATTACCAAGGTTCTAGGAATAAACATTCTAATATAAAAGCAAGTGAAATGCTTTCTGCATTGATGGACGAATTTGGTTTGTGTGATATCTGGAGACTTTTTAATCCTAATTTGAAAAAATATACAAGACACCAAAAAACACCTCAAGTCTTATCTAGGTTGGATTTTATTTTAGTCTCAGATAACTTTGTAAATAACTGTAAAGAAACTAAAATTTTGCCTGGAATTAATTCTGATCATTCAACTGTTTCTGTTTGTTTCAATGATAATCAGCCTCCCAGAGGCAGAGGATATTGGAAACTGAATACGTATTATTTATATCATGATACAGATTTTATTAATTTAATAAAGGAAAAAATTAAGGATTTTAAGATCATTCATAAAGACTCCCAATGTGATTCTAATATATTGTGGGATTCTTTAAAATGTTTCATCACTGGGGTCGCTATTGAATATTCTGCACGAAAAAAAAGGGATAGAAATAAAGAGAAAAATGAATTATTAGAAAGCATTGACAAGATTAAATCAAAACTGTCAAACAACTCTGTTTTACCTGACGACCCTTTGTACTCACAACTTGAAGAATTGGAAGATAAATTGGATAAAATTTTTGATTTTGAAACAAAAGGACTAATAATAAGATCAAGGGTGAGATGGTTAGAAGAAGGTGAAAAAAGTAACAAATATTTTTGTAACTTGGAAAATAGATCTTGGCAAAAGAAAAATATAAATAAATTGAAAGATAATGATAATAATGTGATTACAGATTCCAAAGATATTCTGAATAATATTTATGAATTTTACAGTAAGTTATATTCAGTTCCTAATACTGATTTTGATAATGAAGCATGTGAAACATATTTGAATAATATTTCCATACCTCTCTTACATGAGGATGACAAACAGTTATTGGAGGCTCCCCTTACCAAAAATGAAATATTTAATGTGGTCAAGTCCATGAAAAAGAATAAAACCCCGGGGTTAGATGGATTGCCTATTGAGTTTTACATTGTTTTTTGGAGTGATATTGGTGATATGCTTGTAAATTCCTTTAATTTCTCTCTGCAAAATGGGTTAATGTCAGCCTCCCAAAGGAATGGTATAATAACCCTTCTTCCCAAAAAAGATAAAGACCCCCTGTTAGTAAAAAATTACAGACCTATTACTCTTTTGACCACTGATTATAAAATTCTAGCCAAATGCATAGCCAACCGATTGAAACGTTGTCTGGATTATCTCATTCATGTGGACCAATCTGGTTTCTTGCAAGGGAGAAATATTGGGCACAACATCCGTTTTATTTTAGATATTATTGAATATGCTGAAGCTTATGACATTCCTGGTTCAATTATTTTGCTTGATATTGAGAAGGCATTTGATAGTGTTTCTCATGATTTCTTATTTAAAATCCTTGAAAAATTCAATTTTGGTCATAAATTTATTGATTCTATTAAAACCTTGTATTCAGCTCGTCAAAGTTATGTAATAAATAATGGGTTTTTATCCAGTCGTATTTTTATGAAGAGAGGAATTTTTCAAGGGTGCCCAATTTCACCTTATCTCTTTCTTTTCGTAATTGAGATTATGGCACTGTCCGTACGACAAAATGACCTAATAAGAGGTATCTCATTTGTAGATGAAGAAGCCAAAATTTCTCTTTTTGCAGATGACTCTGTCTGTTTTATTGATGGGTCTAATATTTCTTTTTCTCAGTTATTTGAAACTCTATCCAATTTTGGCCAGTACTCTGGATGTAAACTTAATTTTAGTAAAACGGAGGCTATATGGATTGGCGCAAAAAAAGGATGTTTGGATTTCCCATTCACCAGTCATGGTGTATCCTGGCAAAAGTCAGAATTTAATTGTTTGGGTGTTAGATTTTCTTTGAATGTTCACCGTATGTTTGATTTAAATTTTAATAGTAAATTGAACAGAATTGAGCAAACATTAAACTGTTGGCGAATGAGGAATCTTTCTCTAATAGGTAAAGTGTGTGTTGTTAAAACTTTGGTATTACCACAATTGATATTTCTATTTTCTGTGCTTTGTATTAGAATCCCTCGTTCCTTTTTCCAAAAGTTAAATTCAATCTTTTTTAGATTCATCTGGAATGGAGGCAAGGACAGAGTCCAGAGACAGATTGTGTGTAATAATTATGCTGAAGGTGGTTTAAAAATGATTGATCCTTTATCTTTTGCCAATGCCCAAAAGTTGGTTTGGGTAAAACACCTCCTTGATGTAAATTTTGTTGCCCCTTGGAAATCTATTGAATTATCCTTTTTGCAAAAATTTAATGCTGAAATTTCATTTTTGTGGAATTCCTTTGCTCCAGAAAATATTCTTAATTCACTTGGCAGTACACAACTTGCAGAATCTCTCCGTGCATGGTATATATATCGAGAAGTAGCTACTGTAGAGTTTTATGGCCATAAATTTTCAGATTTAAGTGCATGTCAGTGTCTTTGGTTTAACCGGCTTATTCGTTCAAAATCTAAATCGTGTTTATTTTATGAATCCTGGTTCGATAATAATATTCTTACCATGTCGGATTTATTCAACCCTCCTTTAACAGGTCATAAATTATTCGAAGAATTAGTTTTAGATTTTGGCATTCCTTTGAGTGATAGAAGAAAATTTAATTTCTTGATAAAAAATATACCTGAAAAATGGATTAGGAATTTTGACAAAGATATTTTTGGAGTTCATGAAACTATAGTTCAAAAGCTTTTAAGCACAAAGAAAGTTCCAAAGAATGCATATGATATTTTAATAGGCTCCCATGTTCCAGATAAGAGATATCAGTATTGGGGTGATAAAATACCCGTGCCTGTTAACTTAGACTGGGAGAAAATACATATTTCTAATTATTTTTGTACCATTGACACAAAATTGAGATCATTTTATTTTAAAATCTTCCATAAGGCAATTGCTTTGAATCAATTTCTTTATAAAATTAATAGAAGAGATTCTCCAAAATGTTCATTGTGTGATACTGGGGACGAAACAATGATTCATTTATTTTGTGAATGTGATAAAGTCATTTTAATCTGGCAAGGGGTTTTGGATGTAATCTCACAGAAATGTGAGAATGTTTGCAATGTAACCAATTTTGAAAAATTATTTGGCATTTGTAGTGATAAATTTGTTACGTATTTGTTTTTGCTTGTAAAATACTACATTTATACTTGCAAGTTTAATAACAGTCTCCCCAATTTTACTGCATTTAAATGCTTTGTTAGGAAACAGAAAGAAGTTGAATATTTTTCTGCTAAAAAAAGAAACAAATTGCCCGTGCACTTTAAGAAATGGCGATTTGATTTATAATTTTCCCTCACTTTTTCTTTCTTTCTATCTCATCAAATTTGTATATGCGAGCCATATTTATTTTGGATGATGGGTTTTGATATATTTTACTTTGTTGTTTATTTTGAGTGATGCGATGTACATGTATGCATTACACTTTATATTGTAGTTCAATGCCTGCTCCTTTTGCTCATTTATATTCATCCCTACACTTGTACTAAATGATTTATTGCCTGTGCTGATATACTTCTGCAACCCTCGACAAAAGTGGTGCACACTGCCACTCTTCCTTTATTTTTTTCCTTGTTAAGATCTTGTTTATGCTATGTACCTGTAATAACATAATTATAAAGTATAAGTACAATGCTCAGTGTTATACTGCATATTCACATACTATAGTACCTTTAATTCATTTATACTTCCAAGGGCGAGCTCCCCGATTAATTAAGACATCTTGACTCACAAGGCCTTTGCGAGCAAATAACAATCTGCTTTTAAAATGTCCTTTGAATTCTTAACCTTCCAATGGAATAATACATCTATATACGATTGTACATGTACGTATTTTGGGATATTTGGATGGGGGAGATCGGGTGGCGGAGCGATTCCTTTTATAACAGTGATTTCGAGTGTTGTTTCGGGATGCAATGGAGGTTGAATATACATGTATGTTAAATGTGCATGGGGGTGAGAGAGAGAGGAGGGGAGAGAGAAGGGGAAGGGGGAGAGAGTTTGTTTCAGGTGGCTGCGTTAGCTAAGAAAAGTTGATCTGGTGGTGTAAACTCTATTATGTAGATCGCTCCGCTAGTCGACCTTCAGACTCCAATCGCCTTCAGTACATCAAAGGAATGCCAGCTGGTTGCGCACATCAAAGGATGTTTTGTAATTTATTGGGGTCAAATGAAGTGCAGGGCCAAAATACCAAACTGGAAGTTAAACATAAGACATAATGTGAATACCTTAGCTTCTCTTCCTGTGTTTCGGAGCTCAGCTCTTGAATAATACATGCATTTTATCTTTGTTCTGCCCTTTATTATTATTATTATTGTTATTATTTCTTCTTTTATTTTTGTGATTTGTATGCTAATCTTGTAAAATCATTTGTAAATGTGATTTTTCATTGATTTTTTGAATAAAAACAAAATTATTAAAAAAAAAAAAAAAAGTGTGAACTGAGAAAACAGGCTCTGAAGTACAGGGTGTATTCAAGCGCTTGATCTTTACCAATCTATGCTAGCTGTGGGATGAATTGAACAAAAAAACGGATGTTGACCACGGGAGCAACAATAATGAAGGGATTATCTAATGAAGGGATTATTAGATTAAGCTGAAATTGACCATGTTTTACTAGCACATTCTGTACATGATTAATACTAACTTTGAATGCAGTAGCATTATTCTCTCTAAAGTTATTGGAGTTGAAAGTGAAGTGTATGGACAGGGTTTTTGAGAAATGGGAAGAGGGTTCTATGAGAAACAACTAATCACACTATTCCACCAAAAAGTGTCTGAGAAAAACTGCTGAAAACACAATTTCCTGTTTGTTTTATGATCCCAAACTTTAATATGATACAGAAAAAGACTTGCTCTTTCAGAAAATATGAAAAACTTAAGATTGGTTAGGTTAACACATTATTTTCACCTATTTTCAGTCCTATCACAAAATCACTGTGTGCGACTTTTTGTTCGTTTTGTGGTGCACGGTGACATATGTTATAATTTGTATATGCAATGCTGCCTTCCCATCACTGTTAAATAGAATATTACTGGACAAATAAAAAAAGATATGTAGTTTTTTTAAGTTTATGAAGAAATGGTCTTCCATGGACTTGGGTCGTTCTTATATTCAGATACTAAATTAGCTGCCTATTGCTGTGTAACACGTGAAGGAATACAATATCAAGACGAGCTACTGGACGCAACCATGAAACTCCGCTGATGGACGCTTGCAGTTCGTGTCATCTGCTGCTGTAGCTGTCTAGCATACACTGGCAGAATAGTCGTACCCATCACCAAAAGACCTCTTTAACATCAATAAATTGTGATATGTTACTTCCTTATCGTTTACCGAGGGATCCATGTCTATGCAAGCTTCGCTTTTCAGTGATTCACTCGTTTCCATCAATTTATTCACTTCTTAGTGCCATTTCTGCAAAGTATGCATAGTCCTTATTTGTCTCACACTTTTATACTGTATGATATTCATTCCCATACTCAAGTTGTACTAGGCCTATACTTCATAGAGTTTACTTCTTTTCTTTTTGTTTATATAATATGTATTATGTATCGCTTTTTGTTCTATGGAAATAAAGTAAAATAATTGAATAAGGCCTATTTTAAGCTAACGGTATACCCACACATCACATCAGATTCATCTTTGGTCTATGTTATACTTTCTAACACGTCCTTCACACAGACTCAAATATACGTGTCAGAGTATTTTGGCTCCGTGTCCTCGTTGTGAATTGCGTACTTCAGCGCTTCGCTATACGAGGGCGGTGGATCGACGCACATGACCTCCAGATTGTGTTCAACTACATCGGCCATTCCGCCTCCACCACTGCCGCCAGCACTCCATCTTCTTCCGACAGAGCCTGCAGTCCTTTCCGGCACCTGCTTGTTAAGGCATCCCAGTCCCTTGGAATTGTTGCAGACGTTCCAGTAGGTAAAGCAAAGACAGCAGAAAAAGCAAGCAAGGATTAATCCAGCGACGACATACAGGAGCAAGTCCTCAGTGCCTGTACAAAAACGATAAACACGGATACATGCATTTCATGTACTATAATGTATCATTTTCCCTTGCCCACAAAACAACAACAATAACAACAACAATAACTGACAAGAGGCTATAGGCCAAGGGGAAAAATTCGCATCTTACTTATTGGTTATAAACACTTCAAAATTTAGGCTCCCCTATTTCCCTCATTTCATAGCAACCATGTTTGCCCACAAAGTTGGCCATCATTTTCATTTCTGTCCGTTATTTTCACAAGCATAGCTGTGCAGCCTATAGTATCGACGTTGTTATAAAAGTATGAATTTCTATTTCTTCTCATTCATTGAGACAAGCCGAGAAACTATAACTATTTGTGACCGTGCATCAGAAAACCAACAAAAAGTCGCACCCCTTGATTTCACGCGAGGACTAAAAAAAAAGGGGTGAAACGGGTCAACCAAGTGTCAGTTTTGAGTTTCCCATATTCCCTGAAAGAACTATTCTTCTTCTAGATTATGCTTAAGTTTGGGATCATAAAATATGGGAAAGTGTGTTTTCAGCAGTTTTTCTACAACCCGGGGCTCTTTTTGTAGAGGAGTGTGATCAGGTCTGTGTTAGAGGTCCCTTTTCATTTCTTGAAAATCCTTTGCACACTCTTACACTTTCAACTCTAATAACTTTTGAAAAGTTAATGCTAGTGATTTGAAAGTTGGTTTTCATCGTGGAAAATTATGTTAAAGAAGCATGCTCAATGTCAGCTTAATCTGATAATCCCTTCATTGTTGTTGCTCCAGTGGTTTACATCCTGTTTTTTGTTTTACTCATCGCACAGCTAGCATAACTTGGTGAAGATTAAGCGCTTGAATTGACCCTGTAATTCAGAGCGTGTTTTCTCAGATCACATTTTCCAGAGTGTGTGCTTTCTCTAATAGAGGCGATCAAGTCTACAGAGATTTACCCCCAATTTCTCATTTCATTCCATCATACAACTGTCTCGTACCTTCAAAGGACTCTTCACTCTCTATATTCTTTACCTTACCTCCGACATTTTTGTAACAATAAAACAATAACATCAAAGTATAGTTTCCATTTCACTTCTTGTTTAGGGTGAAAACGCATGTAAAATCACATTACCATGATTGAGCGTTTATCATTTGTAGAGAATGCATCATTTGTAATTCCTCTTCAAAGTGCAACAACAAAACACTGTGTTCAAACTCTGTTTTCTCTGGCCAGATGTTTGTGTTATTATTATTGTTATTATTATTATTATTATTATTATTATTATTATTATTATTATCATTATTGCAATAATCCAGGGTAATTTTTTCAGTTTCATTTTTTTTTATTTATGTGACCCCGCATCACAAACCAAGAAAAAGTCGCTAGACATAAATTTTTAGTTAAGGGCAGATTCTGAAAGAGCAGACTCTAAGCTTTAAAATGATGTATAGCTCAATTGAAATGGTCTCTCCTAACCTATCTAAATATTGGAAAGAAAGCACACACTCTGGAAAAGTGTGAACCTAGAAAAGAGGCTCTGAAGTACAGGGTCTATTCACGCGCTTAATCTTCACCAAACCGTGCTGGTTGTGCGATGAATGGGACAAAAAAAAAAAACAACAGGGTGTGAACCACCGGAGCAACAACAAATAAGAGACTAACGAATTAGACTGAAATTAAACATGCTCCATTAACACATTCTGTCCACGATTCATGCCAACTTTCAAGGCAGTAGCTAAATTTCTTCAAAAGTTAATAGACTTAAAAGTGAAGAGTGTGCTAAGGATTTACAATAAAACAATGAACAGGCCAAGGGGCCTTGCGATCCCACTACTCTAAAAAAAAAAAGTTGTAGAAAAACTGCTGAAAATGCACATTCCCATTCATTTTATGATCCCGAAATTAAGAATAATGTAGAAGAAGGGTAGTTCTTTTAGAAAATATGAAAAATCAAATATTGACTTGGTTGACCCGTTTCGCCTTTTTTGAGTCCTCACGTAAAATCAAAGGGTTCGACTTTTTGTTCGTTTTGTGATGCACGGTCACTTACAGTAAAACCTGTCAACACTCATTTTCTGCTGTTAACTGTTCGCAAAAATCTTTAGTCTCATTAGTAAAAAATGCAGTAAATCTGAAAAATCAAAACAAAGTATCTGTGTTCTTCCAATTTTCCATACAATTTCTGTAATAATCACTCATTTCTATAATTACATGTATTTCATTATATATCTTTTCTCCCTTTATTAAAAAGAATAATTCAATTCCACTTATATTAAAGCAAGTCTGAAAAGAAGGAGTAAAGTTTTCCAAGTAAAACAGTCAAAATTTGATCGAAATGTGATAGAAATTAGGGAAATTGTGAAAAAGTCAGTTTTACTAATTTCAGCAAAACAGTTTTCGTGCAGTTGATAGGAATTTACAAATGAGTGAGGTGATGATGCTATCACCTCATATTCCATTAATTATATACAAAGGAAATGAGGCAGATTCAATGCTTATGTTATTGAAGTATAAAAAAAAAGAATGTTATCCCTGGTTGAATAACTTTAGCATAAAGGTGAGCAAGATATATCAGGATTTGAGACTGAGGCAAAAGTGCCTTTGAATGAAAAAAAAATGGAGATTTATGTATATGCAAACTATATACGGTAAGATGTTACGGGATGACATCGTCTCTTCGCTATTTGCATATTTTTACTGATTGTCCAAGAATTGCTTTCTGAAAAATTTCAAAATGTCATAACTTCCTTTTCTCTGATCCTATTTTTCACACCTCTTTTCACACTATTACCTCAAACTGCACTGGAATTCCCCTTTAACATGTTTTTAGTAAAATACCTTTTTTTTTTCTAGTTGATTGTAATAGATAAACAAATACAAATAAATTTGTATTGTGTAACATATCGCACTTTGATCCCTTTCTCCTCCTTCATACCAAGAAACATGGGAACGAATCTTAACTCCTTCATTATCATAATCACCGCTGATTTGTAATTCCCGTTTGCTTGTTTTTTCTTCAAATATCACACACGTTCCCTGATCCGGCTGATCCATCAAACTGTCTTCCACCTATGTAATCTCTTTTTTTTCCCAAGGTTTCCTATGCTCTGTTTTGCTCTCTTCTATTTTTGTGGAAAAGACAAAATTAATGTAAACTGATGAAGGTTCAATTTCCAAATCCAAAACATTTTTTTAGAATGTATACTGATAAATCCTTCTTTAAATCTAAAAAAAATCTTTTTTTATGTTCTTAACATGAGCAATGTCATACTAGTATACAAGCTATGAATTTCCCATTAAGAGATTTTATCTTTTATCCAGTTTTCACATACATCCCAAGATTCTACAACCCCATTGCTGAATTATCATGAACAAGTTAAAACGTTCTTACATAGTTTACTACAAAATCTGCTAAATATTCTGAGACTATCGAGTAAATAAAGCGACTTTGCCTTAATAGTAGTATACTCTCTGTGTATTGGTTCATTGTTGTCTAACAAATTCAATATTTCCATATTTTTCCGCCTTCAAATTACAACTATTATGACTAATTTACTTATATCTATCTAGTACAATATTTCACTGCATTTTTCATTCTCCAAATTATATCTATTATGACCTACTGACTTATTATTACCCGCATACAATCCAACTTTTATGTTATAATCATCCACTGCATGATAAAAAAGAGTGTCTTTGTTTACCTCTGTCAGTAGTTCATTTTAATTCTGTAAAATCTGTAATTCTTTTTTTTCCTTTCCCTGTAACTCGAAAATACGCATTACATCAATTTACACCTAATCCTTTCAAATACAGTCTATTAATACAGATCTTTAAGAAGGCATTCTAAGAAACGCCCTAAAGAGCTCCAAAATAAAGCAAAATAATGAAGCTCTGCAAACACCATGCAAAACCTAAAGTTACTGTTCTGCAACTCCTTCTCCTTCCCCAAACGTTTTCAGAACCCCGCCCAGAAAGCTCAAGAGAAATTAAACTGACAACCTACTCTCCCAGTACATCTCGTGGGTTATATGGCTTTCACTATATCCCTTGCACGTAGGCTCCATCCAATCATTGAGCCTGTGACATCACCTTCAAAAACAAACAAACAAACAAACAAACAAACAAACAAACAAAAACAGTATCGCTTCAACCCTTTCTCAGAACCATTCTACCAGTGTATGTGCTTATCTAAATAACACAACCTTTTTTTCAGAAGGCAGGGATTATCCAATTAACATGACCCTTTCACAGAAGAAGAAACAAAATGGTCCAATAGACCTCTTGTCAACTGATAATCCAAAAAATTCATGAATTCACGATTCCTCCTTTAAGGACGTTCCTCCGTTGAGTTTGTGCGCATCCTAGCTGCGCAGGTGTCACTGACGTAACAAAGAGCGTAAAGCGCACGCACGAGTGATGAGCTGAGCTAGCTGAGCTGAGCAGCTGCTAGTAGATCGAGCTAGAGTGTGGTACGTGTAAGTACGGATACCCGACAGCTCCCCACCGCGGCCGCGCCGGGCAGCCGCGCTGGGCGGCCTCGCTCGGCTCGCGTGCCGACTGTACGCGTTACAATCTGTACATACTACGAAAAGTTCAGCGGTCCGAGCCGCATATACATGGTCATTGTAGCACAACACTGATTGACGGAATCGCGAAGTTTGGAAGTGGAACAGAAGAGCTGTTTCCATTTTCAATCCATAGATCTGTTTTGTGACATGAAGTTCATTATCCGGTCATCAACATGGTAAAGTCTAGTGCTATGGTACCAAGGGCCTGCAGGCCCTAGTCGGGGTCTAAGGCTCGTTAGTCTATTGGACTAGGTGTTAAAAACAACAACAACAACAACAACAACGACAACAACAATAACAACAACAACAACAAAACAAGCATATGACACGCACATTTCATCTTAAGGTCTAGCAGCTAAAACAATCTGATTATCTCTGTTAAAAATTAATCTAAATTAGATCAAAACTTGTCATTACATGTCAATGGAGTTTTCCACGCTTGCATCCACATAATCATTATGGCTGTGTAAGGGAAATAATAACAAAAACGCACATGGACCTTTCTTTCTGAATATTTTTCACCACATCACTGCAATTGTGACACGTTTTTTGTTTGTTTGTGTGTGGTTTTTCTAAAAGAAAATGGGGTTTCGAGTGAACCGCATGAGATTCATGCATCCTAGCATGGGTATATCCCTGCATTGGTTCCTGACCAGATTTGGGGGTCTTACGATGATTTCTGTAGCAAGGAGGCTCTGTTAGCACTAAAACGAGCACATGAACCCCCCATTTTTACAATTCTTCTGCATTAAGTAACCCTTCTTCTACAATTTGATAAAGTTTCGTAAAAAAAAAATGACATGGGTTTTGAATGTACAGCATGACATTCACGAAACCCACCTATAATCAGGACACCCACGAGAGGTTTATAACCAGATTTGGGGGTCCGGTGAGGTGATTTCTATCATCTGGGGATGCTGCCAGCACAAAAATTAGGACATGAACCCCCCCCCCCCCCCCCCATTTTTTTTTTATTGTTTTTCTGGAATTAGTAAGCCTTCTTCTATAATTTGGCAAAGTTTTGTGAAAATGACATGGGTTTTGAATGAACAGCTAGCATACGTTTTATGAACCCACCTCGTCAGGGTATCCCTGCATAGGTTCTTGACCAGATTTTGGGGACTTATGATGATATATGTCGCATGGGGGCGCTGCTAGCACAAAAACGAGCATATGAACCCCAACTTTCAATTATTTTTCTGGAATTAGTAAGCCTTCGTCTACAATTTGGTCAAGTTTGGTGAAATTGACATGGGTTTTGAACGAACAGCATAAGCCTATAATGAACCCATCTTGTCAGGGCATCCCTGCATAGGTTCCTGACCAGATTTTGGGGACTTACGATGATATATGTCGCATGAGGGCGCTGCTAGCACGAAAACGAGCACATGAACCCCCACTTTTGATTATTTTTCTGGAATTAGTAAGCCTTCTTCTGTAATTTGGCCTAGTTTCGTGAAAATGACATGGGTTTTGAATGTACAGCATGAGATTTATGAACCCACCCTGTTAGGGCGACTCTGGATAGGTTCCTAACCAGATTTTGGGGTAGTACTATAGGATATGTCGCATTGGGGACTGCTAGCACAAAAACGAGCACATGAACCCCCACTTTTCATAGTTTTTCTGGAATAAGTAAGTCTTCTTCTATAATTTGGTGAAGTTTTGTGAAATTGACATGGGTTTTGAATGTACAGCATGAGATTTATGAACCCACCCTGTCAGGGCGACCCTTAGGTTCCTGGCCAGATTTGGGGGTCTTACGTTGGTAAATGTCGCATTGGGGCTGTTAGCACAAAAGCGAGCACATGAACCCCAACTTTTCATAGTTTTTTTTTTTTTAATAAGTAAGCCTTCTTCTACAATTTGGTAAAGTTTCGTGAAAATGACATGGGTTTTGAATGTACAGCATGAGATTTGTGAACCCACCCTGTTAGGGCGACCCTGGATAGGTTCCTAACCAGATTTTGGGGTCTTACTATAATATGTCGCGTGGGGTCGCTGCTAGCACAAAAACGAGCACATGAACCCCCACTTGTGATTGTTTTTCTGGTATTAGTAAGCCTTTTTCTACAATTTGGTCAATTTTCATGAATTTGACATGGGTTTTGAATGTACAGCATAAGTTTTATGAACCCACCCTGTCAGGGCATCCCTGTATAGGTTCCTGACCAGATTTTGGGGACTTACGATGATATATGTCGCATAGGGGCGCTGCTAACACAAAAACGAGCACATGAACCCCAACTTTTGATCACTTTTCTGGAATAAGTAAGCCTCTGTCTACAATTTGGTAAAGTTTCGTGAAATTGACATGGGTTTTGAATGTACAGCATAGAAGTTTTATGAACCTTGTCCTTTTGCTCACCCCTAACAGAAAACGTCGATGAGAAGGATTTGAGAGATTTTAGTGTTTTCTGCCGCGTGAGGGCGCTGCTTGCTCAGGAATTAGAGTATAAACCCTAACTTTTAAACGTTTTCCTCGTTTTGGTACCCTTTTCTGCAATTCTTGCAAATTTGGAGAAAATAATGTGGATTTTGAAAGAATTATGGGGATTTAAGTTTGTCATTGCAGATTTTGTTGCCAATCATGGTCTTCATCCTGTAACGCTATCATTTTGGTACAGGACGGCAGATTAGTCATATTCTTCAAAGTCCCGTAGAAGAAAAACAAGCACATGAACCTATGGTTTTATTTACATATTTGGGCTTCGGATGGGTCAAAGTTACGGTATGGAACGTTTCAAGAAAATGACATGGATTTCACTTTAACTGAGGACCATCCTTAAATCTCTCCTCTTCAGAAGAACTTGTGTGATTAAGCACAATCCTCAGACAGACAACAACATCAACAAAACACAAACACGTTCAAATCTACAGAATATGACTCGACAGACGTATATGTGTCTAGATACAAACAAAAGAAACCATCACCTGTCTTATAGAGTAAACATTATCATGACAACCTGGCACAAACAAACTGAAGAGAGCTTCTCTCTCTCTCTCTCTCTCTCTTTGCGTTTTTATTACATTTTTCCTTCTCTTCTTTTTTTGTTTTTGTTTTTAGGCAATTTGCCTTAGTTTTATTTCGGTAGTTCTTGTCCACGAGGAAATTGAAAATTACAAACTTCGCTTCCCAGCATTTCCCCCTATTTTCACCAATTTTATAGATTTGATTCGGTATAATCACAAAGGCCATAGTATTTATTGTTAGTTTACAATATTTCTCCTTGTTACAAGATTGCACTGATAAGGTGTTACAATGTGTACGCAAATGTTTTTTGTTGTTGGAAATTAAAAGATAGGAAATGAAATGTACTGAACTTGCTAACTGCGTGATTGGTACAAACGTCGTGCCTTTAATACACGGTTCGTCTACTAAACATGACCCTTTCACAGAAAAAGCATTGCCCCATTCGAAAAGACCACTCTATCAAATCGTTCTCATTTCATGAATACAAGCTTCCTCCTTCAAGTCTCCCTAATATCCCATCAATCACAAAACGTGTGTGATTTAGCGTAATTCTTACAAAGAAAAAAAAAAGAGAGAAAAAGAAAAACACCCAAAACCCTCGCGCATTCTAGTCTACACAATTTGACTGAGAGATATTATCGTTAACAAAGGGCAAAACGAATCATCCACCTGTCTTGTACAGTGCACATTTTCGTGACAACTGGGCGGAAACCGACTTGTTTACTGCGTAATCGTTATAATGCATACATTAGAAGCTTCGTGCCTTCTTAGGAAGAAAGGAATATTAAAATGGGAATTAATGATGAAGGAATACATATTCTTGTTTGTGTTGTGGCTATGCTTTCCATGTTTCATTTATAGTTATTATATGTTATGTATGCATGTTCATGTACTCGTTTCCTGTCCTCAGTTTTTCATTGTACAAATGATACGTTTTTTTTTTTAAATGAAACAGAATAAAGTTCAAGTTTCAAGTTTCAAGGTTGAGCAGGGTTTTTTTTTTTCTTTGAATAAATTGTTACATCCACATTTGTTTGTAGTGTACTCATTGACACAAGATATCGTCTTTTGTACAAATAAAATCACAAGTGAATTCAGGAAAAATGGGAATGCATATTATTATAGGAGTGGTGTTGTATCTAGCTACATGTTGGCCAGTCAACTCTGTGTAGTATTGATCAGCATTTGGATAAACATGATCTCGGAAAGCATTTGCTGCAGAAATGTCTATTGTTTGCTTTATTAAACGCGCTCCTCTGAAAATTATCACTTACTGCATTTATGACACTAGAGGAATATTAGATGGAACTGAGGGAAACAGAAATCAAACCGCACATATTCATTTCAAAATTTACCTACAAAATACTGCTAACATTGCCAATATCATAGGGGAGAGACTGAGAAATTTATATCCTCTTTATACCGAGTATAGATATACTACTATGATATTTTGTATTATATTAATATAATTGTATTCATGTTTACTTGAAGCTTATGTGATTCAAAATTCCTTAAAATTTTTGTACTTATGCAAGCATTATATATAATTACTTTGTATTACTTTATATGGAAGTGAAATCATTTGAACAATAACATTGAATAGCAAAATGTTTTATTTTTGAAAAAAAAAAAGATACAGCAACTAACCACAGAAATGTGGCTCCTGAAACGTAGATAAACAATCACAGTTATTTCGCGTGAAATGAACAATGCATCACTTTGTGTAAAGCATTGGAATAATGCCATTTAATGCCAGTATACATTCCTGAGGTTATCCTTTAAAAAAATATCTTTCAAATAGCTCCTTTCCAGGGAAAATCCCGTAGCATTCGTGTTTTGTTTGTGTGCGTGTGTGTGTGTGTGTGTGTGTGTGTGTGTGTGTGTTATAAGTTATACATGAAAAAACGCTGGTTGCATATTGTTATTTTCTCAGATGCGTTAGTTTGCAACGCTTGCTTTTGTCACTAATTTCTTTCTTTCATATTACTTCTACTATTTCTATTACTTTGCAATGCTTAATTGCTTTTTATCACTGATGGTTTTTTTTTCTTTTCTCCTGGATGGATTTTCAAAGTTTGCAGGCGGTGTAGATTTTTTTTTCCCTAAAAGCTCCACTGTTTCGTAGACTGTGTTCCATCCCTTTGTTTACCTCTGGCACTATCACCATGTGTGCATTGTTTTCTAATAAATGGATAATTAATCGTACCTAAATTTGTATTGCACTTGATGACTTGTGCTTCTTTCAAATTGCTTTACAATATGAATTGACAAATGCATACGTTGTATTATGAATTACTTTGTGTCTGATGGACAAGGAAGTATAATTGAATTGAATATAACTGAATTAGCTTATTCCTATCTCCGTCTACGTCAGTTGATATTTCTCCACATGAACCGCTTCTCTTTGCGTTCCCACGTCATATTAATCTTCTTTCCCTAGTTGTAACTGTCTATTTGCCTCTCTTTGAATATAGTATGTTTTTTTACATCTTTTCCTATCATGAATGTACTTTAACATTATCGAAAAGAAGTTGAATTGAAATTGAATTGAATTGAATTGAAATGAATACTAAAATTCATGTAAACTCGGACTGGCCACAATATAGATTACTGGCTTTACTTACCAACTGAGCCGAGCGACGGTGTGGAACGTAAGTCATCCGAGACTGTGCAGGGTAAATCTAAGAAGTGAATCACAGAGTTGCTCTCTTAGAGTTGTATACTATTTCTGTAACTGCTTCTTATCAATGTATACTTATCGTATATATTCTGTCTTGGCTATATGAGATGTACTTGCATACATTTTGTATGCACTCCTATTTTGTGAACACGCATGAAATCTTGAATAAATAAATAAATAAATAAATAAATAAATGAATAAAAGACAAGAAAGGAGAAGAATAGACTAGTTTTCTCTATGATAATGAAAAGGCTCAAAGAATGAACTTTTTAGTTTTTTTCTTGCTCCATTTAGATTCTGAAAAAAAAACAACAACTATAACTGGCATAACAACTATCAAGAAATCTGTTGAACAATGCTTCCAGTTTAAAAACATTTGAGCTGCACGGTCATGCGCGTGTACAGTTCTCCTGAACTGTTTAGAAATAAACCTGTGGAAAACGAAACAAAAACAGCTATAGATATTGTTTTATATGATGAATATGACATGCCACATACTAATTATGAGTTGTTATTATCATTGTAGTAGATAGCATCGTCAGAATAAACAACTTCATAAGTGAATTGCATGGTTGTAGTAAATAATCAAAACATTGATATGGCAGGCTTCAATGTTAAACTGTCAATATAAAAAATGTTTCCTTGCCTGCATTAGTACCCTTTTCCCCCCATTTAGTCTAAAAGGATGTTGGATAATACTCTTGGTACTTTCCTTGTAGTAATATGGTTACCTCATATGGCATGATACAACATACAAGTGGTGAGTTATATTATAAACAACGGCACGCCGGTGAAAAACTGTAGTTTTTTTTTCTGAAATGGTACCAAATTATTCTATTTCTTGAGTCGTTTTTTTTTTTGTCTTTTGTATGTGTGTGTGTGTGTGTGTGTGTGTGTGTGTGTGTGTTTGTGTTTGTGCCTATGTGTAATCATACACAATGACTATATCAGAAGAATATGTTCCACCATAGAACATACTTATCCATTTCAACTGGGTTGTCATGTGTGTGTGTGCATGTGTGTGTGCGTGTGTGTGTGTGCGATCATATACAACATGCCTATACCTGAAGACTTTCTTACGCAAAACAACATACTAAATCTACATCAATTTGGGATCAGAAAGATTAATTCAACAGATATTGCTTTAACACAATTACATGATAGAATCATGCGCTGTCTTGAAAGACCTTATCAGGGCATTAGATACTATCGACCATCACATTTTGATAACTAAACTAGATGATCAGGGAGTGAGAGGTACATATTTGGCATGGTGTGAAAACAAATCTCTTCAATCTAAAGACTCACAAAATTGAACTTAACATGTGCAGTTTCGCAGGGCTCAATATTTTTCACTGTTTTGTTTATCTTGTACAACAACGACACTTTTAATTCTTCTCCAGTGTCCAGAATTGACTTGAATTATTTGTGCGGATGAAATTATTATACATATTCACATAAAGACATTGACGTTTTTTCCACAACGATCAATTCGGAGTTAGCAAAAGATCAGTTATGGTTCGACTGTGTGAAAAAAATGAAATAATAATAATAATTTATGCATTTTCGAAATGTCTTATGCTCCACCTGTTAATTTCAAAATTTTTAGTCTCATGTTTGTCTCATTAAGAAATTTTCAGTAAACTTCTAAGAGTAACTGTAAACGAGAATATGACTTGGAATGATCATGTCTAAAAAATGTTACTAATTCAATACCTAGAAACACAAGAATACTATACAAACTGATTTTTTTTTAATGTATCTGTAAAGTCTATTTTTTATGGTACACAATGCCTTCATTTTTCCGCATCTGAATTATTGTTGAAACTGCTGCAAAACCAGGAGTACTCTCGTTATCACCAAAGAGAACAATCAGAATATTCCCACATAAATACAGTCCAACTACTATAACCACATACCATTCCCATTTTTAAAGGCAGGAAAGCATTTAAAGTTTAGTATATCCACATGTTCCAAACAGCCATTTTCGTACTTTATAGATATCACACATTTACTTCCATTTTTTTTTTTTTTTTGGGGGGGGGGGTAATCATGCATTCATGAGAAATGAGATGAAGATCAATTATCAATAACTTATGAAACATATCACAGGTTTTCAAAACAAAATCTTCTCATTCACCTTCGACCTACAGTTGTTGGAATTTCTCATCCCCGTGCCAAGCAGCTGAATCTTATTACAATTAAGGGCATTTGTCCTTTTGAAATTTCCATACATATCCACCCCTCCCCTCTTATGCTATGGTGGAACGTGTCATGAAAGCGAAAATGCAATAATTTCCTGCATTTTGTTCTTAAATGACGTAAGCTTCTCTTACATCCCGTCGTGCGTGTTTAGAGATCGTGCGGACTCGGAGTTCCTGTCAGGCGTGGAGTCGTCGCAGGGTGAAAATTAAATCGGAGGGAAAGTATGCAGTAAGTACTTAATAAGTAGGTGTGTCATGCTCAAAAAGTGAGGCCCGCAAGTGGTCTGTACGCCTTTTTGGAAGTAGGAAGAAGTAAGGAGCACGTAAGATCTCTACTTCTGTCGCACATAATGAGTGGGATGATTGTACGTGAATTGCAAGTGAAGCGTACGTTTTCAGAAATCGTACTTACGAAGTAAGAGAAACGTACGAGAAACGTAAGGAGCACGGAAGTATTAAGCAAGACAAATATTGTGAGTCATATTGGAAGAACGCACGGATAATCACAATGGGTGCACTGAGTCTTTGCATCATTCATGTGGACTCACCGCAGAAAATGTCGACGCGGAACTGAAATCTGTCCGTATCAGCTTTTATATAGGAGCACGATGCACCTGAGCATGTCTCAACATAGTAATTCTGACGCACTTTTTATTGTGCTGATCACGTTCGTCGTCTGAGTGTGACGTACTTCACAGGTACGGTAGTAGTACTCACCACGCATTTTGGAAGTAGGTAATACGCACGGAGGAAGTGCGCTCACCCCCCTTTTGTTAACACGTACATTGAAAGCAAGTGGAAGGTAAGAGCCTCTTGCGTGGTAAGTACGCCTTTGTGGGAAAATACCCCCCGACTTTGTTGCATGTTTTGCCTGCGTTGGACGCACACCTATCGAACTCACTCAGCACTTTTGTCTTGCGTACTCTAAGCGTGCCCCACGCGTGCTAATTGTCGCAGCCAGGTCGTAGTGAAAAACTGGCCGGCCAGTTTTCAGGCTGCGTGCTATGCGTCGTGTTTGCGACCACCAAAAAAAAGTACTTTCCACTTGCGTGCATCTCACTACTTTGTCCATTTTTGGCACGCAAACCACTCGTAGGAGCACGCACGACCGGATGTAAGAGAGCCTTACTTACTTTGTCTAAACACCTGATCTTCCTTTTAATAGAAGTTGTTATTTGACCCAAATTTGTGTAATTGTACTTTCGTTTGTACATTGCATTCTTGAGAAAAATGCAGGAAATGGATTGAAATTGAAGTTGAAATGAGAAATCGATACTGAAAATACTGCAAGTATTAACCAAATGAATATTTGCGATGGCGGGTTGATATTACCACTTTGATTTGCGGAGACAAGATGTGAAGCGGTCCACGCGAAAACGACGGCCACAACCTGGCAAGACACCGCCATGCCGTTAGATTTCAGGAGGTACCCTGTTGACACACGCTTCAACTGTTGAACTGTTGCAGTCTTGACCCTGGATTTTTTTTCTTTTCTTTTTTTTTTGCATGAGACATACATTAACTAAGGATTATTATTTTGGGGTTGATCTGACAAAGGAAAGTACGAGTCAATTTTGATATCCATTTTTCATTACTGAAGAAATGAACATCCTCTGAACGTCTCTTCTTCTACACCTTTTTCTTGCATTTTACATGTTTGAATTTCCGGGCGTTATGTGGATAGTATATATGATTTCCAAATGTTAAACAAATCACAATTTAATCAAGTATATACCTTGAGCCCCTGCCCCCTTTTTCTAACGGTTTTGGGCGTCAGGTCCACGTGGTACGTGGTGAATACGTCAGGTAGACGTATCGGTTAGAATGGTCCTTGCAGGAACTGCATGGTAATGTGTCAACACAATGGACAGAACTTGGAGGGAAGGAATTCCTGACATGCTCTGCAAAGATCCTCATTTCTCTTTGACCACTGACAGCAAACTGAAGCAAATCGGATGGGGGTTTCTGCGAGATGTGGGTGATACATTATAGTTTCATATCCTGATTTTTTTTTTAATGAATTGATTCACTATTTTTAAAGCTATCGTTGCCGAGAGTCCCGTTGTATTTTTTGTATGGGGGGGGGAGGGGAGTTGGGGACGTACGGTATAATATGCGTCGAATTCAAACCTACCGACACAACGTCGGGATAATGACAAATGACAATCGAGATATTCGTATAATCGCGTTTTAGTTTTAGGGTCTTTTGGGGGTGGGGGGGGGGGTGACACAACGTTATGAAACATTCGTTGTAACAAACCTTCATTTTTGTGACAACAAAATAATAATTATGATGATAAATGGTGCATCGTTAGAGATAAAACAAGTTGTTGGGTAAAATGAGATGTATCATTAATAGGAAGGCCATGAAGTCCCAGCTCAAATATCTACAACCCGGGGAAAATAACCCAGTGCTGTGTTTTTTACTGTAAAATACTTTGATCGCGACGATTTGGAATACTTAGTACGAAAATCACAATTAGAACATACTGGTACACACACTGACATACCCATGTCAACAAACAAACAATTACCCTAAAAGAGAAAAGAAACTTTGTATGACATACTCGCCAATATCCCGCGGATGAAAATGCCCAATCACACGGTGTCGGAGTGTCCCATTGCTTTCAAAACATCGGTTGTCAAATTCGGTTCCGTCGAGGAGCAAGGCTTTAGTAACACAGTTTCTCTTGCCGGTACGAATTGTGACATTCATGAACCGTTACATACCTTGAATCTGGCGACGATTACATCTGATTCAGTAATGTCATGTGCCAAAGTGACGAATGTTGTAATTTGCTACGGCGTAGAGT
This sequence comes from Diadema antillarum, assembly GCF_040938485.1. NCBI lineage: Eukaryota > Metazoa > Echinodermata > Echinoidea > Diadematoida > Diadematidae > Diadema > Diadema antillarum. Next base: position 576,809 of record NW_027271557.1, read on the forward strand.
TGGATTATTAAAATCGCTAGAGGGCGTACTCATTTAAATCGCTGTAGGGCTCACACCTGTAAATAAAATGGACTGTCCCAGACCCCTCCACAAATTCGTACACGTAAAGATACCAAAATGAATGAAGAAAAAAAAAATTAATTAAAAATCAATGATGTAGTTTGGCAAGAAACTGAATAGCTGTAGACATTGCTCTACAAACTGCATTTTGGTTGGAAGATGAAAGCTTCTCTGATGGAATTTGAGGGGACTATATTTCATTGGGTACGTGTACGGAAAATAGGTGATTTTTTGAGTGACAAGAGCTCGTAGTCTGGCTTTGCGGACCCTTGGACAGAATTAGAGCAGAAGAATCCACCCTGGAAATCTGATGGATGAAAGGGTTTTTCTCACTTATTCAGGTTAGTGAAGAAGTGAAACACCTCATTTCTCCCAGCTATTTTACAGAATTTTTTGAAATTTGAATTTTAACACACGTCTCTATGGGGAATTATTTACCCGTGTGAGCCCTGTAGTGTCCCTGTATCAATACAGGGACACTAAATCGCTGTGATCGCATGGAGAGCTCGCCGCCATTACTAAGAGTGGTACGTGCATTATGCACGCGCACTGCATCTGCCAAAATTGTGCATGCAGACGATATTGCCAGAAGTAGAGCAGATAAGCCGAAAAATTGTGCAAAATTTGACTAAAGCATGAAACTTTCACCAGTGTTAGTTCATGCTATAAAATTCATTTTAAGATCGGGAGGCAAGTCTGAATTGACCTCTGATGACCTCCAAAGGTCAATGACCTCAAAATTTCAGAAAATTAATATTTTGCGTCATTGTTTAAATTTAAACATGGTAATGATGTACTACAAACTCATTTTTGTCGAGCCCACCAGAGATGTGGGGAGACAAAGGGATCGCCTGCGGCGTCTGTCCGTCCGTCTGTCGTCCGTCCATCGTCTGTCCGCCGTCCGTCTGCCGTCCGTCCGTAACGCTACAAAAACTTGAATAACTCTCTACTGAGGACTTCAGTTTCAATCAAACTTGGAGGGAAGAGTGGTTATGCAAAGTTACACATTTCACCAGACATGAAGACCACCTCAAGGTCAAAGGTCACAGGCAGGGGTCAATGAACTTTACGGCGCGTTTCGATTATGGCTCATAACTTTTGATGTATATGTCCCTTTGTGACCAAACTTGGATGGTAGATGTCCCTTGGGCAGTTGAAGGTCACCACAAGGTCAAAGGTCACAGACAGGGGTCAACGAACTCTTTTAGGGCCCAATGTTAAGTTTTTACGGCGCGTTTTGATAATGGTTCAAATGTTTTGATCCATATGTCTGTTTGTGACCAAGCTTGGATGGTAGATGTCCCTTGGGGAGTTGACGGTCGCCACAAGGTCAAAGGTCACAGACAGGGGTCGACAAAATTTTTTGGTGGTATATGTCCCTTGGAAGTTGAAGGTCATCACAAGGTCAAACTAGGTCATAGACAGGGGTCAACACATGTTTAGGGCCCAAAACGGCGCGTTTCGATTATGGCTCATTACTTTTGATCCCTATGTCCATTTGTGACTAAACTTAGCTGGTGAATGTCCCTTGGGGAGTTGAATTTCATCACAAGGTCAAAGGTCAAAGAAAGGTCAACGAACTTTTTGGGCCCAATGTTAAGTTTTTACGTCGCGTTTCGATTGTGATTCATAACTTTTGATCCCTATGTGAGTTTGTGACCAAACTTGGATTGTACAAGTCCCTTAGAGAGTTGAAGGTCACCACAAGGTCTGAGGTCATAGGCGGGGTCAATAAACATCGGGGGTTAGAAAAACTTTGATTTCTTCTAGGCAAATGGGCGAGACACAATTTGGCACTTGCCTTGTTGTTACAGTGAAATTGTGAAATCATCGCAAGTTTGTGAGGATTCTCATTCCCATTGCTATTGGATTTACTCGCATGATCGACCACCTGATCTTTTAAAGGGAATTTACTTTTGGACTTCACCGTGATCGCGTTTGTAACTGCCATGTGCACACGTTTATCAGGATTGACTTCGGATTATTCACCTGTTCACCACGTTGTTCGCACCCTTTATCTGACTATGTACTGGCATCAGCTACTTGAAGTCGTGGCATTTCGGTATCATCATTATCATCCCCAGTGACATTGTCTTTATTTTAGATCTACGTATTATGTACTCTAATGTAGCAACTGTTTGTTACTGTTTCTCCAAAATCCAAATGGCTGCATGTGCATGAATTTCTCTCTTGCGTTCTTTAAAATGTGTTTTGAAGATGTGTCATACTACTGGAGGTACATACATGTATCATTTAATGCATACATGTATCAAAAATCTTATTACAGAATGCTCCAGATTGCATGATTTTGAACCCCCGAATTAAAAAAAAGTCCACACCGTGGGAGGGGGGCAAGCTCCCCTCCCCCCGCTCGGTTGCTCCGCTCCCTCGCTTTGGTTCTCAAAACATTTTCAGTGTTTTTTATGCCTCCGCCACGAAGTGGTGCCGGAGGAATCATGACTGTTTTCGGGTTGTCCGTCCATCCGTCCATACGTATACGTCCATCCGCATTTGTTTACGTGATAACTTACCAAACATGGTCCAAGTATAATGTATGATAGGGCAATTACTTGATTAGTTTTTTTCGTGAAATCGGATAGAGGTCAAAGGTCAAAGATCAAGGTCAAATCATGAAATTGTATCCGTTTACGCGATAACTCAAGACTGGATCGAGCAATTTTCACCAAACTTGGTCCAAGGATGATGTATGATGGGGCAATTAGTTAAGTAGATTTTAATGATATTGGCAAGAGGTCAAAGGTCAGAAGTTCAAGGTCAAATGCTAAAAATGTTGCTATTTCCCCCATATCTATGCAATGCCCGGAGGTATTTTCTTGAAACTTAGTGTAAACATGTGCTACTGCGTAAAGATTTTCCAGAGTTTCATGTCATAAGGTCAAAGGTCAAAGGTTAGGTGAAAATGTTGCAATTCACTTTTCTCGCAAATGGTGCAATATATCTTCATGGAACGTGGTACATACGCATGTACTGACTGGCAGGGATTATCTAGGGAATCTAGGGGTCATGGGGCAATAGTCATGAGTCAAATGTCAAGGTCAACTCCTCAAAATTGTACTATTTCCCTCATATACTAGTATATGCAATGCTTGCATTATTAGACTTAAAACTTAATATATAAATGTATTACCTAATGGAGATTCTCTGGGAAATTTCCAGCCAGAAGGTCGAAGGTTAAGGGTCAAAGGCCAGGTTTAAATGCAAAAAAAAATATATATATATATATATATATAAATATATATTGTACTGTGATTACACTCTTTCTTCATACCTTGAAAATACTCAGTGCATAAACTTATAAAAGGGTCTGTCAGAAGTCAAGTAAAAATCCTCAATTCCCAAATATGTGTACCTGCCATCTTAGACAATTATAGCAAACCCATTTCAAGGAAAGTGAACGTTCAAGATATTTCTGACAAACCTGTCATTTCAGTGTTTTGTCAGTTATGTGAAACTGTGATCACACATTGTGAAGACATTGTGCTATACACCTGTCGGGAGAATCATGCATTATGGCGGAGGCACCAGTCGCCATCGCGACATTTCTAGTTTTTACATCAGTTTTCATGCCTGTTATCCAATTTGCACTGGACAAAGTTTGTACGCATAAATATGGAAGGTGGGGAGAGGAGTACCATGTTTGGGGTTGATGCTTAATAGTTTGTGAAAAGGCATATGGCAAAGTCCCTTGAACTGGATGAAAGGGTGAAAGATGCTAACCAGAAAACAACAAGCCCACCTCATCGGGTGTACGTCACAAGTCAAACAACCCAAGAGTCGTACAGCCCAAGAGTTACGCAGCCCACGAGTCATAAGGGCTTTTTACACTTGTAAAATTTTGCTTAGCCCCGGACCAACGGTGGGGCTAAGGGGGGGGGGGCCTTAGCCCCACCGTTGGTACGGGACTATCCTTAGCCCACTTTCTGTTTACACTCGTTTTTGCCAAAGTGGGCTAGCCCCACCGATAGTACGGTACTATCTGGTCCTGCAAAATAGCAGGGGTTAGCACCGCAATTGCGGTGCCAAGCAAGTGAGTGTAAACAGAACGAAAAAATAATCCTGGGCTAAGCGACGGAGACGAAGTCCGACCCTCACTGACCAATCAGAAACGAGGTCATCAAGTGCTGCCGGTGCGTGCGTGTACGTGTACAGTAGGCCTACACAGCGTAATTATGAATATTCATGTGGTTTGGAAAGTCCTGGGCTAAGAAATACGAGTGTAAAAAGGTCAGTTTTCTACTTAGCCCCGGACAAGAGATAGTACGGGACTAATTGGCGAGTGTAAAAAGCTGAAAAAATTGGTACGGGACTAACGATAGTCCTGGGTCAGAGAAAGTCCGGGGTTAAGAAACACAAGTGTAAAAAGCCCTATACATCCCGTGACCTAAACTCTAGATAACAAGGTCCATGAGCTCAACATCAAATATGATAGGCTAACAACCTGTGCGGTCCACGGCTCGACACTCGGGGAAAACAAGGCCCACGAGATTAGTATTCTCGTGGACCCCCCCCCCCCCCCCCCGTGTGTCGGAATCTTGTGGGCCTGGTTTGCCTATATAGTGTCAAGCTCATGGGCAATATTACCTAGTTTCGAGCTGGCGGGCCTGTGTTGCAGAGACTCCAACTCTCCCGTTTTTCAACGGGAGATCTCCTGCCGAAAACCCATTTTTGCAAAATCTCCCGTTCTCCCGCTTGAGATTTAATTTCTCCCGCCCTGGCTCTGTGTCTCCCGTTGGAAAGGATTTCTTACCTATTTGCTATCGTATGTTGAAAAAATAAGCCTTAGATAGCACTAGAGAGCATCTAGAACCCTAGGAACTTCGCGCTTCGCACACATCAACCTGGAGTCTCCCGTTTGATAGGGGTTTCGGGCGGGAGAATCTCCAGATCAAAAGGTGCTTGTGGTTGGAGTCTCTGGTGTTGGCCAGTGTCAAGCTCGTGGGCTGTGATTCCGATGAATGACTAATGGTCCTGGAGCATACAGTGACGTCATGGACCATCTTGAAAACGACATACTGTGAGGTCTAACATGCATTCCACGTTAAGCAATCCTGTGTCTTGCAACTTGCTTTTAATTTGGCGCATTTTTATTGACCTCTTTAGGTACCGGTACCTCATTTCCAAATAAGAGTGGAACTCCTATTTGCTCTCATTGTCTTCTTTATATTCTATACTCCTTAACAATTGGGCCTGGCAAAGAATGGTGCCCCCATGCCCAAATATTGCTTGTTTCCAATATATGGCCGCCATCCGGTTTGCATCCATTAGGCTGCGTTCACATAGAAGTACAGGGGAGGATCCAGGAATTTCGTAAAGAGGGGGCGCGTTTACAAAATTAAAGGGGGGGCGCACGCACCCCTCCCCCCATTTTTTCTTTTTATTTCTTTTGTTTCAATAAAAAATAAAGGGGGGGGGTGCGCCGGTTGCGGTCCTCCCTGGATCCGCCCCTGAAGTATACTATTCGGGTATTCGGAGCTCGTTTTCGAGGGCACGCGAATAGCTTGAATCGAACGATAGGATTTCCTAACACCGGTTCAAAAAAGAGGGCACTATTCGAAAGTACCAAATAGCATAGAATAGTATGGCATAGTGGGGATCGAGCTTGGTCGATTTTCTTGCAGCGTATACCGTCTCTCGTTTATGAAATAATGGCAATTTTGGTCTGGATTTGCATGCCCTTTAGCAAAAATAAGCATGTAGACTGACATTCTGATGCAGTTTAGAAATTGTTAATAAGATTTGCTGGGATGTAGGAGGAAAAAATCCTCACTACATGGGATGGTGATTTGACGGTGCGGGTGATGGTGTACTGGGTGCCCGAATAGCGAATAGCGAATAGCGAATAGCGAATAGCGAATACCGAATACTTCTATGTGAACGCAGCCTTATGTGAGTCAGGGTACGCTGGCAGCGGGTAATATCACCTGCATGATTAATAACTCTCTGCCAGCAAGTGATGATTCAGTGTAACCTCCTACTGACATTGACTGAAATTGGTCTAGATCTATACCCTCGATCTCTTTCAAGACAGGGCACCATCTGCGTCTTCAGTGAAGCACGCGATGGAGCTTACATTGCAGGGATCGGCACAGAGATCTCCTCCACGACTAAGCTGGATAGGCATTCTGAGGTCAGAATGGCGTTCTTATAGGTGCACAGTCACTGTATGCGATCATCAGAGTCTTCCAATGGCAATATCTAAACAGTTTAGGTGAAGACAAGTCTGTCGCTATGATGGGTGCATCGTACATAAAGTACAGGATGCACGAGATGATAAGAAAGCTTCTTTTTGACTCGCGTGGCATGCTACAATCCTTTCTCAGGCATGCAGATGTTCTAAATTATCGGATCGTGCTCAGTCTGCACACAGTGAGCTGAACACCATATCAAGTATACGCGGTATGCCCAACTGTAGGACCTGTATGTCCTACAGTGTTAGCTCTACAGGCAAATATACGGGGCCATCCCATGAGACGGACACTCACGAGTCATACAGCCCACGAGTTCGACATTGAAAAAAAGGTCCACGAGTCATACACTCCATGAGTTCGACATTACAACAAGGGACTTAATGTGTCGATCTTGTACGTGGGCCTTGTTTGCTTAGTATTGAACTCATGGGCTGTATGATTTGTGGGCTGTATGATTCGTTGTTCGGTCTCATGACGTACACGCAAATGTCCAAGCACCTCAGAATGTTAATGGACCCTGAATGACGTATTACGGCATACCCAATATGTACCGTCTTAACCCTAACTAGGCCGGGCTATTTAGGTAGATGATAGAACCGGGAGGGGGGGGGGGGGGCTCCCAGGCCCCCCTCCGGATCTCCGCCGTCGACCGCGCGATCGCGACGAAAATTGGCACACGCATTGCCTATGATGTAATCTAAAGTACCATGAAGTTAATTTTTTCAAAAATTATAATTTACACTAAATTATGCGAATTTATGCATAATGATGAATGAATTAAATCAGACAATTTGGTATAAATCACTTAATAAAGCTCAAAACAGGCACATTTTTGGTGTAAATATTCTTTTTAGTGTCCTTAGCAAATGTAAGAGAAAAAATTGCACAATCAGAAAAAAATTCCTAAGTATTTGATTGTTTTTTTAATTTCTTATGTATTTCTCTGTTTTTTCGACTTTATGTTTTTCATTGTTTTTTCGATGAAATTTGTCCGTGACATTGTTCCGAACAAGAAAATGCATTATTAATTGATTTTAATCAATAAACCCCTCAAATAATCATGCTTTTATGAAATTTGCCTGTAAACACAGTTTGCATTGAAATTGTACACAAATTCACGTTTTTGAGCAATTTTTGGTCTAACATGCACGTGCATATTATGCGCAACTTCGGAACCGCGCATCCGGGCATCGCAAATTTGGTGTCAAAAGATGCGGGAGACGTGAAGGAAAAAAGTCATCAAACGTCGCGGCGATAGCTTCTCGCGATAGCGATACATCGCGCGAAACGTCGAGGGGGGGGGGGGGGCCTCGGAGCATCCCCCCCCCCCCGGCCTAGTTAGGGTTAAATGACGTTATACCTGCAAAACATACCCTCATGGCGTCACCAGGGGATATGGTACCAAGTGTAGTTCACCCTTAATGGTATTTGAAATAACTATTTCTTACACAAATCAGAAAATATCAACAGAATGATACTGTCATGATTTACAATAACGAATTCACTTAAAGAATTTAAGTCAGATTTAATTGTATTTATTGTTTGTGATCTCTATATTTGTACTGCCGAATTTACATCCTTCAATTTTGAAAATATATAACAAACTATCAATTCAATTCAATTCAATTCATTTATTTTCATGCTTCTCATTTATGAACATTACAACAGAAACCAGACAAGTTCTTTTACCTTGTGAACAATGTGCAGAAAACAAACAATATACATGGTGATAACACAGTAATTACATGTAATGATAACTGGTCAAAATCGAAATCGAAATGGGGTTGATCAAAGAGAAGTATGACGGGACCTACATGAAAGCTAGCTTGTTTGGCTGTAAGCCCCGAGTAATCAGTGTTTGTGAAAAAGAAACGGAGAACGGATAGAAGATAAGACCAGAATGATGATGTAAGGTTGCCAAATTTTATGTAATAAAAAAGAAGAAAAAGAAGAAGAAGAAAAACAAGCAAACTATACATCAATATGAACTTACTGTGACCGAGCCATCATTATTATACAGCCTACTTTGGTATATATACTATGAACTATTGTTGCATTAAAACTTTCACCAGGATATGATCAGTAAGACACAAAAAGTAACATGTACAACTATTAAGCCATTTGGTGCCTGCCGTCAAGCTCTGCATAGAAGGTTAGAGAGGGGTAGAGGGAAAGAGGAAGAGAGGGAAACGAAGTAGAATGTGGAATTGCTAATGATGAATTCAGAGAGCCCGATGGCAAGACCCTAAATGGAATCTGCAACGTGTTGACAAAATGTTTGATTGGACAATAACATACCACAGTATTACATAAGACATTACGACTGTTCAGTGTCTGCAAAATATGCACTCAATAAAAACTCTTTTAATTTACGTTTAAAGGAATATAAGGACGAGCAGCTTGTTATTTCGGGGGAGAGGTCATTCCAGTATCTAAGGCCCGTATACATTATCGTTTTTTTAGCGAAAATTGTTCGAGTACGTGGAAGGTGAAATGCGTCACTTTGGCGGGTAGGATAATTATGAATCAAATAGTTTTTTCTGAACATGCTAGTAAAAACACCCGGTAACTCGTTGGCAGAAAATTTGTACATAAATATGCCGACGTTGTAACTGAACAGATCTGATATTTTCAGTATTTTATTTTTCAAAAATAAATCATTCGTGTGGGACAAATATCCGACATGGTTGATATTTCTGATGGCACGTTTTTGAATACGGAACAGTATATCAAGAAGATTTCTAGTTGCATTCCCCCACACAAGAATACCATAATTAAGGTACGGAGTAATCAAAGTAGAATAAAGATTAAGCAGAATTTGACTTGGAAAAACACTCTTAAGTTTATTAAGAACACCCGTATTTTTAGAAAGAATATTACTTAAATAACTAACGTGGGATTTCCAAGATAAATCACTATCAATAAAAAGCCCAAAAAATTTTATACTACTGACTTGATTTAATTCAGTTTCATTAAACTTAATATGAAAAGGAAGGGTTTTAAGACTATTGCTAAAAAGCATACAATGAGTTTTATCAATATTAAGTGACAATTTGTTGGCGTATATCCAAGATTGCACAGATTTAAGTTCTTTATTCACTGTGTTAACAAGAGTATAAGGATCTCTGTGTGTAAAAAAACAGATTGGAGTCGTCAGCAAAACATATAAAGGAAAGAATTGGCGAGGAACTAGGAAGATCGTTAATATACAAAATGAACAATAGTGGGCCTAGTAAGGAGCCCTGTGGAACACCACATGAAATTAACTTTAACTGAGAATCACGGCCATTTATACTCACAAATTGTTTTCTGTTTGATAAATAATCTCGAAACCAGTCTAAAGCCTTCCCACGTATACCATAATGTCGTAGCTTGTAAATCAAAATATCGTGGTCAATTGTGTCGAAGGCCTTCGAAAAATCAAGAAAAACTCCCACAGTGTGGGAAACATCATCTATAGCATGAGCAACTTTATGGATAAAAGTGAGTAAGGCATGGGTCGTACTGTGGTTTTTCCTAAAACCAAACTGGGAGTTACAGAAAACTTCACACTTTTCGAGAAATTTGTGTGTGCGCGTATATACCAACCTTTCAAGAAGTTTTGAAAATGAAGTTAACAAAGATATAGGGCGATAATTTGTCACAGATTCTTTTTGTCCTTTTTTAAAAATTGGTACTACTTTAGCTATTTTCATTTTTTGTGGAACTATGCCAGTAGATAACGATAGATTAAAAATGTGTGTTAATGGTATAACTATTTCATTAATGATGTTTTTAAGGAGAAAATTGGTGATTCCATCACATCCAGAGCTTTTCTTAGTGTTCAAGTTTTGCACGATATCTTTGATTTCTTGTTCAATGACAGGTTCAAAAAAAAGAGACTGCTGATTCTGGTCTTTTAGAAAGTAATAAAAATCAGTATTTGAATGCGGAATACTGCTGGCAAGATTAGGTCCTATGCTTACAAAGTATTCATTGAATACTTCTGCCACATCAGCTTCATCTTCAATGTACTTATCATTATTAATAATATGCCTAGGTGGTTCGATGTTATTTTTAGTGTTCAGCGCTTCATTTATCACCTTCCACGTACTCTTGATGTCATTTTTATGCTTGATAAATTGCTTTGAAAAATACATTCGTTTGGCTAAACGTATGGATGATGTTAGAACGTTGCGATAATGCACATACCGAGACCGAGTTCGACTGTTAGGATCACTTCGGTATTTGTAGAAAAGAGCGTTTTTACGGTTAATAGACCTCAGGAGAGATTTCGTAATCCATGGTTTCTTTGGAACCTTTTTACGGTTTGAACGAGTAAATGGCTTAACGGGTATAATGGAATTGAATGCGGATGATAATATTTGTGAAAAGTGTTCAAAAGCTAAATTTGCATCGCTTTGGTTATTAACAATTGACCAATTAACGGATCCTAGTCTCTCCCTAAGTCTATTAAGATTAGTTTCTGACATTTCTCGAAAACCAGAATTGGGCGAATAAAAAGAGGCATTACTTATGTTAACATTGGGCAGAACAGCGAAAATCGGAAAATGATCGGATACATCAGACACTATTACACCAAACGTGATATTGGAAAGAGAACTATTAACAAAGATGTTGTCAATTAGAGTTGCTGTGACATCTGAAATTCGAGTGGGCTTCTTTATAAGAGGTGAAAAGGACTCGGATAACATCACATTGAGGAAATCTTGGCATGCGGAGTTGGTATGACAATCTAAAAGGTTTAAGTTGAAGTCACCCATGATAAAACAACTTTTATTCTCCAAATATTTATCAGCTAAAAGTACGGATAAAGATTCAATAAATTCAGTGGGGCTTGTATTTGGAGGTCTGTATATTTCACCGACAACAATACTTTTTCTATTTGGAACCCTAATTTCAATGAAAATACTCTCAATAACTTCAGACATCAAACTAGATGAATTCAAAGCACACAAATACAACAAAACAAAAATCTACATCCAATTAATTTCCAAACTTTCTTCAATCCCAATATACTTCAAGAGATTGACAGTGTGTATCAGGGTAATTTTTAGCATTTCCCACATTTTGCACTGCTAGACACTGCTTTGTCTGTAATGACATGGGAAAAATGCATGGAAAACATGGAATACATGTGAATACATGGAACACATGTGTATGTATTTTACGTGGAATCAGTACCCGTCTATTGTCTTGGCAGAAATACATCAATCTTGCAATGTTGTCATTTATTATTTTCCCTCTCCATCACGAGTATAATATGCATGGACTAAATACATATGGACGTTCATTGCTCGTTAATTGATTCATGCACCTGTTTCTGTCAAAAGTGGCACAAGAGCATTTTAAACATGCTTTCCTGCATTGATCTTATAATCACCGCCGACATCCAGCCTGGATAAAAACATGACGACGCTTTGAGAAATCTAAAAACTACATGCGCAGAAGATAGTACCTGACTTCTCTTAAATCAAGAAAAATGCATGTGCAGTTGTAGTGTACAATGAGAAATTATCGCCCAAGTAATTTCATTTGCAAAATGCGTGTACTTTACACTTAAGAGAAAGCAATTACAACATTTTGGCAGGTTGGTTGTGATTTGTAATTTTTCCCATTTTCGCACATTGTTCCAGAGTAAACATGGACAGTAACCGTAGATGACATGTATATTCTATCACTAAGCCATGTTACATGCTTGTCCACAAGTCTCCACTTCAGTAATATTCAAGTTTGTGACAGGAAAACTGTCATATTTTCGGGTTTGCTGCTCCCTTTCGGTGTTTATGCAAAGGCAGTTGAGTCTGAAAAAGCACCTCAGCAAAATAAGACCGCAATGAGGGAAATGGTTCTTTTGTTAGTGACGATGCACGATTGCACAATCGTCATTATCCAAGCACCTGAATGTACTCATTAAGATGCACATACTCAGGTGGCGGCGGTGATGATAGGATCAAGAGAGACCTTCGTTTCTAGTCCATGTGTGTGATAGGTCCATGATATATGGAATGTGTTGATCAAAGCAGGGAGGTGTAAGAAAAGGCGAGACCATTTCCGCTCTCCTTTGAAGGATGCGCGGCACCGCCGAGAAGTTATGTGGAAATCAGGTGCTTTGACAAAAGAGAGCATCAATAATTGGGACTAGCGCTCTCACAGCTAGAAATACTTGCCCCCACTGCATTTCGCTCTCTCTCTCTCGCAATGTGATGGCAACAATGAATTGGTGTACCTTGAATTGGAGCAGCGAATCAAAATGCAGTGTAAAACTGACAATTTTAACAGCAAATAGTTTGAAAGCACGCTGGAGCACGCTTTAGCCGAGTACTTTATTTGAAAGATCAAAATATCCCCAGATTAAAGGATGGAAAACAAACATGCGGAAATGTGCACATCATAGAAAAATATTAGGTTTTTAAGAGGGCCTAACTTTCATTTCATTTCGATTTGCGCATCACGTAGAAACTAGAAATACATGTTTACATGTATAATATTGAATTCTTTCCTAAACTACTCTTAATCAATTCGAGTATTCCATTGAAAATTTTACGGGGAAATAAAGCTTTTAATTCAACGAAAGGTGAATGTGTTCTTCGTCTCCGAACTTCGCCTTGCAACTAGAGCGGTGCAGAGCATGACTTCAAAGCGTATAGTGGAATGCTAGACATCCCATTGTAACGCTTTGAACCCAAACATGTGTTTGCATGAATTACGAAGAGTTGTCTCTCCTTTTCTTACACCTCCCTGATCAAAGTTGTTGTGATGTAGGAAAATGTGAGGCTGTATTTAGTCCATGGGCCAGGCCATATATTGGTACCATCTGAGGTGGCAAAACCTTTTTGGTGTCATTTTGTTTGTCGGGCATAGATATGCTTATCAAGCTATGATAGCATTTCCAAATGAGTAGCTTAGTCATAGTAAATGAATTTTTAACCAATTTGGTCTCGTTGTTATATCCCTATACTTCTGAATCGAAAACTAACCGCCATACAAAGAAGAGCACTGTCTTCTGTATGTTCCATCTCAGAGCTGTAAAATGCAGCTCTATGGTATGTTCACAGGTGTTCTGTTGTAAACGCGGTGCGCTTAGTCTTTATTCAAGGCAGCGAAGGGAATATCCAAAGGTTATGATGTCCACAGCGCTTAGTCTTTATTCTAGACGGCGAAGGGAATGTCCAAAGTGTATGATACATTGTATATCCTTTTATCTAAAAACAACAACAACAACAAAAGCAATTCCTCGTGAATTTTACCGTATCTTTCAATTATTTACCATTTTCCGGCGAAAACGCTACGGTGAAAACGCTGATACCACGCCAATGTCGCTTTATTTCCCTCCAACAATGAAAGATAATGCAAAAACAATGTACCGGTACACTACAATACATTATAATAAATAACATTGTAAATGAACAGAGTGATTTTTGCTTAAAACTGATGTATTTGTTGATAGGGTGGTATAAAAACAGTATAGATAATCCCTTTTATGAGGAACTTTAGATATGATAACGGTACATTGGTCTAGATAAAGAACTAAGCGCACCGCGTGACAGCTGTGGACATCATAACCCTTTGGATATTCCCTTCGCTGCCTTGAATAAAGACTAAGCGCACCGCGTTTACAACAGAACACCTGTGGACATACAGAAGGCAGTGCTCTTCTTTGTATAGCCGTTTAGTTTCGATTCAGAAGTATAGGGATATAAATACAAGACCAAATTGGTTAAAAATTCATTTATTATGACTAAGCTACTCATTTGGAAATGCTATCATAGCTTGATAAGCATATCTATGCCCGACAAACAAAATGACACCAAAAAGGTTGTGCCACCTTAGATGGTACCAACAACCCATTTTTCGGGTCTTGGCCCATGGACTAATTGCAGGTGGCTTATTGCAGGTGTCCTTCAATTTGTTTTTCACGTTATATTGACATGTTCAACAGACTGTAACTCACCAGGATGCCTCTTGAAATGTTTTGAAAAACTTGTGCTTGATTTTACATGAGCCAATGATTATCAGTTGTCTTTCTGCTATCATCTTTTGTGAAACAAAGTATTGTTTCCCTTCAAAAGATAGCGTGCCCATTAATCTGCATGTACGGTTGGTGCTCTATACAAGTCATTCCAACCCACCTCCAGCCTAGACATCCGTAGGCGTTGTGGTGTAGAGCGGGATCTGAACATCTCTCATGCCTGAAGCGAGACTTCTCTTTTCTTTTCTTTTCTCCACTTACAACGTGAAACAAAGTATTGTTTCTCTTCAAATGATAGCGTGCATGCCTATTAATCTGCACGTACGATTGGTGCTCTATACAAGACATTCGAACCCACCTCCAGCGTAAATAGATATTGTGGTGTAGAGCGGGATCTTAACATCTCTCATGAAGCGAGACTTTTCTTTTCTTTTCTTTTGCTTCCCCAAGGAGGTTTCTCCTTGCCTTCCCCCACTAAAAAATAAGTTTAGCAGGAAACGTAGAAGCATTCGCACATATTCTTTACATTTCCCATCACGTATGCTTTTAACATCAGAATTTTCATGTACACATACTTACCACCGTCTACGTACTCGAACAGTTTTCGCTGAAGATACAAGTATCAGTGGCAGATCCAGAGGGGGCGCACCGGGCGCGCGCCCCCTCTTTATTTTTGGCTAGAACAAAAAAAAGTAAAAAGAAAAAAAATGGGGTGTGTGTGCGTCCCCCTTTAATTTTGCAAAAGAGCCTCCCCTTTACGGAATTCCTGGATCCGCCCCTGAATATGTTTACAAGGCTGCCAACAGTAGAATGATTTGCTCCATAACAAATCAGACTACATCTCTTGAAATGTCTTTAAACCTATATTAAAGTCATTCCTCTTTAATGATTACTCTCTTGTAGCCTAATATACACGTACTGTCCTACTTAAGCAGGGAGGGGAGGAATGGTTTGACATATTACCCACATCCGATTTATTGATGTTTTCCTGGAAAAAAAATCAATTATATTGAGATGTGTCATTGTAATCGCCAGCGCAATATTTGTTCATTTATAAGAAATATATCGCATTTGTCACTTGCTACCTTTTGCCAGGAGGGGGGGGGGGGGGGGGGTTGACAGATTTGCGAGTGCATTAATGTAAATAGAGTGCATAGTGTAAATGATATATCTTCCCCGGGGACATGGTGACGTGCACTTCACAATTTCATATTCAATTTTCCTAAAGAGTATAAAGGTCGATGGTGCATTATTCAGCGTCGATAAAGATTAGTTGATTAATTTGGAGGAGGGCATGATGTATCAGGGAAGGGGAGCTCCTGACTTTATCTTTGTGGTCTCAAACTATTCTCAAAGTTCCTCAAACTTCCAAAATACTCTGCAGCCTTTGCTTCACTACATACGTAGTGTGGAGCCACTCCTATTGAGCTTGCCACTCCTACTGATTTCTCGCCTCAAACATGTTTTTGAGTTTTTTAATAACTAATTTACTAACAAACTTCCTTTCCCTAAAACATTTCATTGGCTCAATCTTATATTGGGGTGTGGTGTTCACTAGAAATTAATTCCTTATTGGTCAACTGTTCAATTTGCTCCATCTATTCGTTTCTGTGAAAACTCAATGTCAATTTTTGATTAACTCGCCTTTTGCTTTCTTCATTTACTTCTTCTCTGTAACCACTGGTAAAGACTTTATTGTTTCTTGGATAACAAAATGATAAACCGAATGACTATTAGTGTCCTTGTGACATCCAACGTCATCGTTGCTCTGGGTCGTTGTCCCTGAATTTGTCTTTGGAGTTCCTGTCTGACCCACTCCACTAAACAATAAATGCTAGAATAAGAGGGCTACATTCTGGCAGGAGGGCGACCTTCCAGCTCAGAGGGTCACTTATGTTTGGGGATCAGGGAGCAAAAGCACGTCATCACGTCATTTCCCGTAATTTGGTGCGGGGCTTTGGGTATGGAGAATGCGTCACGGTGGAACTGACCGCTAGCGGGGAAAGTAGCCAATGTCATACCAAGGAGGTTTAAGAGTTGGAGTTCCAACTGGTTGTAATTATTCAAACAGTTGTCAGATTTCTATTGATGTACAAAGGAATTTCACAGGTGCATTCGTGCCTTTGATGATCGATGTTCGAAGCCACCGTCTTGCTGAGCAATCTGCATATTCATTTTGAACGTTACCATAATATTGGCCATATTTTGCTTCTTTATCTATTAAATGAAATGACATTTCATTTAATGATAAAGTATGTAAAACAAAAGTCAATCTTGTGCAGAAATTTGTGCAAAAGTGTAAATCAGAGCTGTATCACGTGAAAATGTTTAAAACTGTACCAGCCTGTAAAGCAGGTTTTATCACTTTTCCACTTAATTCCGACAAATAAAACTAACATGGAGTAATCTGCAAGTATTATAATTCTCTTTGATAGATGTATCAGATTAGTGCCCGGGTATGCCCAGTCGAGTAATTTTCATCTTTTTTTCAGCATTTTTTGTGCAATTCCTATTCGCACATCCTCATGTCTGTACCACCTATCTTTTATAAGAAGGGATAGCGAAAAATAATTACCATCACAAAGACATATCTTCCTTCGAAAGTGGCTGGTGATTATGCAATGAGACACGAGTCAATTGTCTTACTATCCGCGTTGCAGATCCTGTTTGGCACGTGCTTCAAATATTTTTGAGCGGCGGCATCGAACATCTAGTTAAGGAAATAAGACGGTCGTGACTCCATTCTCTTAAACCTCCTTGGTCAAACTCATAAATTTCTAAGACCATAGACTTTTCTTGAGAGAGAATTGACAAAAGAAAAATAGGAAATTGCTGGAAGGAAGATAAACGGTTTCATAAACTCCAAGAAGGGAAAAAGACTGAGCATATTGACGTCACAGGGTGACTAGGAAAACGACAGCAGTGTTCTGCTTTCTTTCAGTCTCTTTTCCTATTCTATTCTATTTTATTCTTTATTATGTGCTAGTAGCCATCTGGGCTACAATTGTAAGACAGATATGTTTGTTTGTGTACATCTTAACCATGTTTATCATTAAATAATGACATCACAGATCAATATTGTGATATTGTGAGGTAATTGACCTCTATAAAAGGTCAACAGAGGTCAAAGGTAGAAACCTGTCTGTGCTCTTTGGAATATGAAGACAATTTCACTGCAAAACAGATATGCTTGTTTTGTACATCTGAACCGTGTTTATCATTAACTAATGACACCACAGATCAATATTATGATATTTTGAGGTCATTGACCTCTAAAGGTCACCAGAGGTCAAAGGTAGAAACCTGTCTGTGCTCTTTGGAATGTGAAGACAGTTTCATTGTAAAGCAGATACGCTTGTTTTGCACATCTTAACCATGTTTATCATTAACTAATAACATCACAGATCAATAGTATGATATTTTGAGGTCATTGACCTCTAAAGGTCATCAGAGGTCAAAGATCGAAACCTGTCAATGCCCTGTGGAGTCGGAAGATACCAGTACTTTCTTTGTGGTACAAATGCATATTTAGTGTATCGTAACCATATTTAGGCCTATCATTCACAAATGTCTCCAAACATCAATATTCTGATATCTAAAATTCATTGACCTCTGGAGGTCATTAGAGGTCAAATCAGACTTACCTCCCGATCTTAAAATGAATGTTATGGTATGTACCAACACTGGTGAAAGTTTCATGCTTTAGTCAAATTTTGCACAATTCTCATGATTTTGAGGGCTTAACCGCTCTACTACAGTGCGTACTTGGGCTTTGAATAATTCTGTATTTTGTATTACAGTACAGATTTTTCTAACAGCCATGTATGGTGTATGTCGAATAATTTGAGAATTCATATCCCATGACAAGATTAAATGCATAGAATTTTTATGCTCTGTAGTACATGTATTCATTTGTGTGATATGTTCAGGACTTTGTGTGTGTGTGTGTGTGTGAGTTTTTGTGCGTGTGTGTGTGTTTGTTTGTGTGTGCAGGCGTATTCACTATGTCCCATTCAAATTATTGTATTCCTAATTAAGGTTGAGGTGGGGGCCTTCAGTAAGTGTGTGTGTGTGTGTATTTGTGTTTGTTATGGATGTGTTAGTGTATGTGTGTAGGCCTACTTGTGTTTGTTATGGATGTGTTAGTGTATGTGTGTAGGCCTACTTGTGTTTGTTATGGATGTGTTATGGATGTGTATGTGTGTGTATTTATGTTTGCTAGGTATGTGTGTGTGTTTGTGTGCGTGTGTGTGTGTGTGTGTGTGTGTACAAGTAATGATCCCTTGATCTCAAAATACACCAAGTTCACTCTGAAGCTACCTTTTTTCAAGTAGCCTAGCTACTTCTGTAAAAGTATGGCCTTTTCCTCTGATTTTAGCGATTTTGTTACCCTTTTCACTGTACGCGGGTACATCGCCCGTCCGTGAAAAACAACTCCTTTTACACGCATTGTTTAAACAAGACTTGTAATGGCAGTGTCCCCAGGGCTGTAGGTATGGGGGACCTACCCCCCCCCCCACAAAAAAAGAGAAACTGTATGCTACCATGTGCCTCCCACCCCCACCCCCTGAAAAACAAAAAACAAAAAATATGCTGAATAAAAAATAATCACAGTAGCAGTTCAGGGTGCCCCCTACAAAATTGCGAGGGCCCCCAGTGCCCCTACTGGAAAAATCCTAGCTATGCCACTGATTCCCGCCCCCGGGGTTACAAATTATCTCCAAGTCGCGTTCACCACTCGATGAATCAGAGCTAATTAGCTGCGTAGCTGCACTTGAATGTCCGCGATGAACAATCAGCGCTCAGCGTATGACAATTGATACACTACTGAGGAGATAATTATTTAGCTTTAATTTACATTAAAAATAGCAATCATATAGCGTTAGCGTGGTTTTGTGAATGAGATTATCAAATTATCACTCAAATCGTTGATTTTCATCGCGTGTAGGTCTTGCAAAGGAGCAAACCCGGCGTTGTCAACCCCGGTTGTCAACGCAACGGTACATTACTGATACACAAGCTGCAATTCGCACTGTACTAAAGTTTTGCCACTCTTAGGGTGCATTTATCAACTCCTTTTCTCTGCAGAAACAGGTTTTCCAAACAGCTTTCAAGAAATTTGTACTGGTTGGTAAACGCAAAGCTGTTTTGAAAGCCCTTTCGGAAAGCCTTTTCGAAAGGGTGCGTTTATCAACTCTCCTTTTCTCGGCAGAAACAGGTTTTCCAAACAGCTTTCAAGGAATTTTTTTGATTTGATAAACGCAAAGCCGTTTTGAAAGCCCTTTCGGAAAGCCTTTTCGAAAGGGTGCTTTTATCAACTCTCCTTTTCTCGGCAGAAATTGGTTTTCCAAACAGCTTTCAAGGAATTTTTACGATTTGATAAACGCAAAGCTGTTTTGAAAGCCCTTTTGGAAAGCCTTTTCGAAGGCCGCAAATTTGTGGCTTTCAAAACAGGTTTCCTAAACAGGTTTTCAGAAACCTGTTTGTAAAAGCCTTTTGAAGTTGATAAACGCAAAGCTGTTTTGAAACGGCTTTGTATTATTGTACTGCAGTTACGAACAATGCACGCCTTATAATAATGACCTCTTCTCCACGGATCGAATTGCGCAATGCAGCTGTGCAGTGACAGGCCAGTTATCGTCTTCGCGAAGAGAGTTGATAAATGCAACTATTTTGGAAGCCGTTTCTACAGGGCTTTCGAAAGGGCTTTGGAAAGCCGTTTAAACAGGGGAAAGTTGATAAACGCGGCCAAAGTCTCATGCCGCCACTCAGAAATATTTGAAGTATGTGCTAAACTGGAGTTGCCTCACAGATAGGAAGACAATTGATTCATGTGGCATTGCATCATGACTCGTCACTCTCAAACGAAGATTATGTCTTTATGATGGTAATTGCTTTTCGCCGTCCCTTCTTTAAACAAGCGGCACATTAATAGTACAGGGGTTTGGAAAGGGCTTTCGAAAGGGCTTTCGAAAGGGCTTTCGAAAGCCGTTTAAACAGGGGAAAGTTGATAGACGCAGCCTTAGTAATGGCGGATCGTGCTCCATGCGATCACAGAGCCAAGTAACGTGCGCGCGTATGACATGTCCGCACCTAAGTACGTATAATACAGCTCTATGGGCTACGGTTACTTTAAACTTGGTTTTTCCCCTTTCAGGGTTATAACGATAGAGCTGCCTTGATGGTCCGTTGGCTTCATTCAAAGGCGGCCAGATCAATGTTTCCGTTTGTAAAGCACCCATCATACCTGTGAAGGCTGCTTCTCAACCGTGACAATTGACAATCCCCAGAAACAAACAAACAAACAAACAAACAAACAAACAACATCCGTGAGCGAGCTTTGTGTTTCCTATTTGTTTGTTCGAACACTAACCTCAGATCGCGAAGGACGGGGATGTGCTGGGAAGACCATATTGCTCTACCCCAATTTATAATGTTGTCACAATGTTGTCGAAGAGCAATAAACACAATAAACCGTCATTATACTGCGGTGTCCCGCAAAATAATCTTATAATTATGTCGATACTTAAAATTAAAAAAAGCGATTAGCTCGCACCTGCCACAATAAGTATCATGCATACGCGCGCGCAACTTGGACACCGCAGAGTGGAATTCCAGACGATTTTCATAATTTTACATCATGTTGTAGGGCCTACATGAACTAATCGTACCATGTGTAAATTTGAGAAATTAATTGTGGTTTTTGGCAAATCAACCAATAGTCTGAAAAGCCCAAAGCACACTGAACAAGGATGATGACATTCATATTCCAGGAACTTAGAAAAGTAATTCCATTACAATGCAACTTGCTTAATAACTTTACTTGTGTAGAATTTATGTATGCTTTCTTCTTTTTTTCTGCGTCCATGAGCACACATCTCAGAGGAATCTAAGAGTACTATTATTATTTTATTTCATGAAAATCGGTTTTGATTTTTGAAACGGCTGAGATATCCAAAATAAAGTAAAACGAAGGGGTTCTCATAAAAGATTGGTCTCATCTTTTATTAGGACCTCTTTGTTTCTGGATATCTCAGCCATTTCAAAAGCAATCATTTTCATCAAATAAACTAAATTTGAATTCCTCTTAGAACAATACGTGTAGAATGGTATGGTCTTTCATATTTCCGAAGAGGTCTCTTAAAGCCCCATCTCAACCAAAAAATATACCGTCCATGTTCTAGCCAGGTCGGACCTTGACCGAAAGATCGGTCTGTATCTGTCCGTCGGGGAATGTTCCGCGGAGACTGCGTCTGGCTTCACGGATCCCCTCCGTATACAGACCGAAGTCAATGATGCCAGCTCCTGTGTGGCAGTAGCGCACAGATCAAACGTTACGATAAACCAAATTTCAGGCAGCTTTTTTACATTCAAATAAGTTTGACATGACATGACACATTATGCAGCAATATTTGGGGTTAATTTCTCACATTTTGCAATCGAAATACTCACAGTAACTCGGTTATAACGCAGAAATTTTATCCATATCGCAACATCGCCGTCCGCTAGCCGTAAGTCGCCATTTTGAATCTGTAAGCCAATCACATGTGAGGTACGTGTTTCAGTAAAAAAAACACGTAGAAACTACCTCGCATGTGATTGGCTAATAGATTCGTACTGTATGTTGCTGCAGTTTGAACGTGACGACGCGACGGGCTGGTTGATGTGTGTTTTACGTTGAAAATTCGACCAAAATGTTGGATTATTCATTCATCTGGTGAGTGCAATATACTCTTGAATAGTTGATTCCACTATACAAGCTTAAATTTGCCGACCTAGGGCCGTGAATTAGACGCAATCGAGAAGGGTGAGGTACCTCACCCAATTTTCCATAGAGACAGTGGTTAAGAACATCCACACAGCAATGGGTACTGCAACCTTCCGTCTGTCTACGGAGGACAGCGTTAATGGCAAAATATAAAAGAGTCCTCCGGACAGACGGATCTTTCTGTCTAGGTCGGACCAGTATACAGCTTAGTGTTCGCATTTTCTTGTCCTCCCCTTCGTCACCAATAGGCACTTTTCGATTAAGTCACGAGGAGGACGCAATTCTCGTACAAGAGAGGTTGCTAATGGCTGCAGTCCACTCGTCACGTCCGCGATGTAATCGCTCATTCCAATTTTTGTGAACGTCGTTCACGACGTACTGACGTCATGGTCCGTCACCTCCAGCGGGCTGGCTATTGGCGTGCCAAGCGATGACGTCATCCCTGGCCTGATGCTAGGGGTGCGGTTAATCCCAGACGCATTCTCGATTCTGGCGTTGGACGTGCTGGAGAACTCGGAGCATGTGCAGTCCCTTAATATGACTTCATTACGTCGGTGCCCGCGTCCAGGGCCCTGTTGCATAAAAACCCTTACCGCTGGACTTACCGCTCCTTTCTAGCGGTAAGTCTTCAAATTAGCGGTAAATTCTATAATCCTTGATGCTGATTGGCTGTGACGCCCAATTTTAACGGTAGTTACCATTGAAATTCAACGGTAAGTTTTATGCAACGGGCCCCTGGACGTGAAATCGAAAGGTCCTAATTTCTTGTTGTTGCGAACATGTTGTTAGAGCGGAGAGCACCTCCAAGACTGTGAAGTGTGAAGACAGTTAGAAACCAATGCAATTACCTGATACCTGAAGAAAACGGGAATACAGTACATTATTTATGCTCAAATGACATGTAACGAGCAAATAACTTACATCGATAGAATGAACAATAAAATGCAGCGTGATACAAATAATAACGATGATTGCAGTAGTAAGCACACTAGACAACCTCAGAAGTAGAGTTGTTGTTGGTGTGTTTTTTTCCAAAGTTCGGGCGGTCCAATCACACACAGACTTTCCCTTGTGCTTCCTGTACGTAAAAAGAAATTGTATTCAATTGAATTTCGGAAGTATTGTCTGAACACCACAGGACTGCACTCTGTAAAGTATTAAAGCAAGTAATTAAATCGTATTTTGAAACATTATGGACCTTCGCAATTGAAGGATCAGTGTGTTGGAACCACACAAGAAAAGGGGGTCGAATCATGAGACGATGTAAGCGTGGCTTTATTTCCCGGATATCCATTACATGAATCGTTTTTATTTGGACGTTCTAAACATGACAGAATACCATGATGCAAAGTGTGGAGACAGCGGATCAATGCAAGAGCGCCCTCTGGAATGAGAATGAAGCAAGTGTGCCCGACGTTCTATTGTTTGCGCTGAACCATCATGAATGCAGCTGTAACAACTTTGAAAATATGCAATCGAATACCAGCATGCAAAGACACGTTTACTCATTATTTTGTTCGAGACTTGCAAAGAAGGAAATTTGTCTGAAGTCAAAATGAAGGAAACAAATAACCTCCATTTTGCTGATAATTATGTAATTATCTGTCTGACAATTAAAAAGACAACAAACAAACATTTACGCAAGGCACAAAACAGGAGGGCGCCTCACAGTTTATCGTGAATAATCCCCACTGTTCTTTTTCTTTTTTTTTTTTTTGTCTTTACTTCAATGTGCTCTTTCACTATCTCTTTCATCACGTCTCCAAAGGCAATGTGTTTCCCATTTCCTGGTAAGGGACCCACCAGGTTGACAACCTTTTTCTCGTACTGGTCCCATTAGAAAGTCTTCAGTTCAACTCTCTTATACAGTGTACTCTGTTTTTTAGTTGTTGCTGTTTTTTTCTCTTTTTTTCGATTTTCCAGAAAGCATTAATTTGATCTGCTGCATTAATCATATTTGTGCGTTGCTAGAAAAGGACAATATACCCTATAGAAGCGATGCCATTATATAAAATTATATAAAGAAAATCTTCTTTATCCAGTGTAGCCTCTTCAGTCTTGCCACTGCTACCAGAGAGCCCTACTATGATTACTATTACCCAAGCGTTGCCAGGTATTAATTTTACACCTGGGTTGAAAGGGACATGGTGGGTTAATTCTTTATGTGCCACGTTCGCACGTCCGACTCAGTCGACGGCGTGCCAACTTCGCATATTCTGCTCAACGAACAAAGCCGCGAATACCGATCGATAAACCGCTAATTACTGCTAATCCCGCGGCACAATGAAAGCGTTTCTCGTGCTTTTGTTCCTCTCATAATTATACGGCTTGCATTCTATGTGGTAGTCGGCTATCAAGCGATGTTCCCAACTACAGTAAATTTGCTCGTACATTCTAAGTTTCTGTCAAGGTTTTATGTGCAAAAGTCATGCCTTTATAGTAATGTAGCAACTGGTCATTCAAATAGAAAAATAAAAATAGATTCGTCATATAATTTATATCGAAACGAAGTTTGACATTGCACTTTAACTTTGCCTGCTATTATGCCCATCTTAACAGAAATTTGTGGAAGTTATACAAATTGGAAAAACATAATTCTTTCTCAAAGCATGACTACCTTCGTGCCTCAGAATAACGTGGCACACAGGGGGTTTCCACCATGGCACATAAAGAGTTAAATACACTGTATCTTGTCCAAGGACGTAAGCATTGGACAGGAACGGTACCGAACTCGGGTCATCCAATTTGGAGTCGGGAGTCTTAACCACTGTGCCACGGCGCCTGTTTGTGATGCGAATAATTATGCAGGTGACCTAATTTGACAATCGCTCTTTCTCTTTTTTTATACAAGTTTATTATCGGGTGTTTTTTTTTTCTTGGTAGTTGTAATTTTTCTGTTACCAATGCCATTTCATAGTTGTATGTTCCCAGATGTATGGACCTACTTTGATGATTATGGCAATGATAACATGTTAAGAAAGTTAATTAAATGTCATCTATTAGTGGTTCAACTACTTTTTCTTCTCAGAATCTTTAAGAACGTGGTTGTATTTATATTAAAAAGTAAGGAAAATAAGTACAAGTTCTTCACATTTTGTGATGTTTGGTGATGTCAATGTCCATAAAAAATCATGAAATATCTTATTTTTACATTCAGGATAATCACAATATGAATAGTCTTGCTTTCTTCGTCTTGTTATCATATTGACAATTCAGTGTGGTCAATTAATTTTGTTGTTATGCGCATCGACGAAAAGTTGCATCTGCGTTTCGATAATTGATTATATTACTGTGAATTTGTCTTTTGTCAATATCTGCATGATCAATATCATTAATTTTAGTATTAGTATAGAGATAACGGTACCAGTTCTCACACACACACACACACACACACACATACACACACACACACTCAAAGTGAAATCAAGTACTATATAGTTTCGTCATTCAATTTATACATCATTCTATGACATGCGTGGGTGGGTTTTCTGTTGTAGCGTCTGCGCACGTAGGCCCTACGCCGTTTCCCCACAGTCACGAGTTGGAGTGTTCGGAGTAACTATACTGTACAATGTGTGGCTTTATAAATAGTGATATTTACGAGACCGCGTTGGGAGAGCTCTTTATAAACTGCCATAGTGGCAACACTGAAGAGGTTCCGTGGATGGAAACATCGTTTAGTCATCACCGTAAAATTGTTGTCAATATTATTATTATTATCATTGTTGTTGTTATTATTATTATTATTATCATTATTGTTATTATTATTATTATTATTATTATTATTATTATTATCATTATTATTATCATAATCATTGTAATTACTATTATGATAATTATCATTATCATCATTATTGGGCCCTATTATTATTATCATTACTATCGTCATCAAACATGTTATGAATAAGATAACATTTGTCGGCGCGAATATCTCCTGTATGGGGCTGATGACGATAAAAGAATAGGGAGCTGCCCTGCCGTCTGCAGTATTCAGGTATCCCAAGATCCTGTATGGATATTACCGCTGGGGGCAGCAGTGATGATTTCTGCTGCGCCAACTTCAGGCAGACTTTCTGGTTTTTTTTTTTTTTTTTTTTTGGTTTTTTTTTCGCCGTCGTCAATATTAAAAGTGCACTGTTGCAAAGAGTACGAGGTGTTTTAAGCCATTTAGAATATAAGAATCTCTGCTGGATTCCGCTGTTAATTATGTAATATATGCAATCAACAAAATTAAGATCATAGGGAATAGCCTCTAAATACTCGGAGAGTCATTATTTTGTACATCTTGTTCTGTTTCACGATATGTGACATGTCTTCACGAAAACTATATTATAAATGTCGGGAAGATCATTTCTTTTTGTGTGTGTGTTTTTCTGCCAGAGGTATAGAGGTCTACGAATTCATTGGATGGTAAGTTCTAGATTGATTTGTAATTTGCCTTACTTTATAGCAAGGAAAACAAATATTTACACAATAAAAAATGAATTGAAAGAAAGAAAGCGGTAAAGAATGCATTGCCTAAAATTGCGTTACGCGCATTTTCTTTTATTATACCTTTTATGATCTCCGACTTTATACAGGCTGTGATGACGCACCAAATACTGCTTTACAAAACATAAACCATGCATTTACTCATTTTCTTGTAAATGTTTTACATTACTTTGATTTCCAATGAAACTTGAGCTGTTCTGTTCATTTTCATCAAACTCTTTTAGTCTCAAATACAACACGTTGTATAGAAATCCATCTGAAGAAAATTATAGTACCCTACATCTCTTTCTCTCTCTCTCTCTCTCTCTCTCTCTCTCTCTGTTCAAACAAACTTTCCACTTCTTACAGTGCGACTTATCCCGCAGGCTGTTAAAAAGAAATGCAACCGCAACGCGAAGTCGTCTGAAAGTGCCTTGAAAAAAGACTAGTCCCATCCCAACAGTTACCCACGTGAACATTTTGACTAATACAAATATACCAGAGACATTTCTTACTGTTTACTTTCATTTTTCGATTACATAGGTCTACGTACATAATTCTTTTGTACAGAGGATTACTCACCGTGCCTTGCTCGAGTGATCACCCCACTCTCTACTCACGCCCCTCTCTATCCTGTGCATGGCCGGCGGAACCGGGGGCTCGCCCCCCCCCCCCCCCCACTTATTTTGCACCGTACAAAGGAATACATAAGGTGTCACCACTTTGGGCCCCCACTTTTTTTTTACCCCGGAAGTGCGTATCTTAAGTGGCACTAGAAAGAAATAGATAGAGACCTTGAAGTGTAAGCGCGATAAGATTATGTTTTAGCGCTGAAGACATTCTTTTTTGCAGTTGAAGAAACCCGGAAGTGGCACCAGAAGCTGCGATGAAAGCCTCTTTTTCTTTTTTTAGCTTGTTAGCTCATGAAACCCGGAAGTGCCCCCCCCCCCCCTCCCCCACTTTTCAAAACGCTCCGCCGGCCCTGTTGTGTAGGGGACATCTATCTATAGTTTCAAAGGTTCAAATACATTTATTCATTCAGATCATGTTAATCGCAAGGATACATTTATTTGGAATACGATAACTACACAGAGATCTAATGAGGACATGTCATTTTTTCCTTTTTTGAATTCTTTGACGTCTCCATTTTTCTACTATAAACAATTTCTTTCAATTTCTAACTTTCATGTGAGAATTTCATCTCAAACCAGCATCGAGGAATCTACGTTCTATAATTCATGCTTCTATGTAGATTCCTCATATTTACATGTGGATTGCCCTATATTTGCTGTATTAGACAATTCACTCATTCTAATTCTTGTTGTGTTTATGGTTTATTTTGTTTAAACGTTGAATAGTTAACATTATTAAACAATAAAAACAAACAAACAAACAAACCATAATATCGGGCTGACATGCAGATTCATCGTCGAAGATCATGACCTGCGATGTGTGGGTGTGTGTATTTTTTATTGCTGATAAAACAACACATCGCTCAGGATTGCAAGTCGATACCCGATGCTGGTATCTCACACACAGCTGTGCATGCAAACGTGAAAGTCTCATCTAAAGATCGCATGACAAATAAACTATTAAAGTCCACCTTCACAAATACAATTGGATTGAGTGAATGCAGCAATATTAGCAATTACACCAGTGAAAGTTGGGGGAAAATTGGACAATCTGTCCAAAAGTTATGAAATTTTAAAGTATGTGCGCAGTCACTGCAGCTGAATGAGAAGATTTACTACAATGTATGATGTCACATGCGTAGAACGATAAAAGGAAATTATAGAGAGAATTTCACAGAACTTATTTTTGTTTTAAAGTGCACGTTTTCTCGACTTGCCATTGACCTGTATTTCTCTATTATATTTCATGATTTGTAATTCCTCTCAATTGGAACGTTTCAAGCAAGAATTTAGCTCTCGGGAATCTACGCTCTACGAGCAAAGCTTCTATGTTGATTCCTTATATTTCACATGTCTTTATTGTCCTATGTAGTTGTTGTATCAGACAATTCACTCTTTCAATCTCTTTATGTTTTATCTGTTTATGTTTTATGTGTTAAAACGTTGAATATTGAACAATAAAAACAAACAAACAAACAAACAAGCAAACCATAATATCGGGCTGATGTGCAGATTCATCGTCGTAGATTGTGACCTGCGATGTGTGTATGCGTTTTGTTTTGTTTTGTATTTTATTGCTGATAAAACAACACATCGCTCAGGATTGGAAGTTGATACCCGATGCTGGTATCTCACAAACAGCCGTGCATTCAAACGTGAGAGTCTTAAAGATCGTATGACATAAACTATGAGATGTGTTCTAAACCAGACCTATAGTTGAAACACCTCATTTTCGCATAATTACAACGATAGGCCCATATACATGATCGCATGAAAAACATATCAAAGAGATGCGTTTTAAACCAGACTTATTACAATACCAGACATACAAAGTTAATATATACATAGTCAGGATAATCATTACTCCATTGATATTATTGAAGTTGTAAATTCAGTCCGTATACATTGCTAAAAACCAGTGTGTACAGCGTCACCCCTCCCCTCCAATCCTGTAACCTGATACCTCTTCATAAGAAAATTATCTCCTGAAATTGACGTGTGCGTGTTGGTTTTCGAATTTTCCAATGCTCCATTTCTACCAGTTGATTTCTTAATTGTTGGTTGTGCTCTGTTTTGTTTTGTTTTGTTTTTCCAGCCGGGCGAGACAATCTGATGGGACATTGTAACAATACTCCGATCAAGTGGGTCAATACCCACCCCCCCCCCACCCCACACACACAAAAAAAACAAACAAACAAACAAAAACAAAAACAAAACAAAATCCGACCAGAAGAAAGGTTTGCAAGTGTGAAGAAGGACGTTATGCATAAGTGTGCTGCAAAAAGGACACAAGTGTCGTGGTGAGGTGAAGCGGCGGGGTAAATACTACAAGTTTTTGAACAGGACGTAATTCAATCCACTGCGACACTCGAGCATCTACAATACATGGGATTTTATATTCCAATGTCACCACAGCACAGGCCCTGTTGTACATCATAATATTCTGCAGTAAGTGTGCAAACGTGAGGAAATAGGGAATTTAACGATAGGATCACTGTAACAAAGATGATAAACTAACCTTCGGGAAAAAAAAAATGTCATTGTATGATGTACATTGATTGACCTAATGACCTTATGAAATGATGACTTGGTGAAATAATAGGTTTCAGTTCCTGGAAGAAATAGGGTCTTCAGACGAGTTTCCGTTGGCCTTCCGCAGTTATCCGTATCCGCAGCTGTGATGATCGATATGCCCCTAACTTCCAATGTGTTTTTCCCGGTAACCAGTGAATCTGGTGAATGAAAATAAAAAGAAAATTCTTATTAGACGGGGCTCTATGTGGCTCGTGCATATATTATTTTGTCCATGCACTCACTGTTACAAAAAAATAAACCAAAACAACAAACACCTAAAGTGCTAAAAGTACAGTTCACCCAAATATAATTATGCATAAATTGAGTGAATGTAGCGATAGTATTACACGTCAATGAAAGTTTGAGGTAAATTGGAAAGTTAGGAATCGTTAGACTTTCTGTACAGCCATTACTGGATGACAAGAATCCAGCTTGTGATGTCATTTCATGTGCGTATACATCGATATGAACATAATTCAATATATGCATATTAATAATAATAATAATTATTATTATTATATGCATATTATCATATTTCTGAAGTAAAATAGCTAGCTCTTGGCTTACCTCTTCCAGAAAGCAGGGGTAACACTATCACCCTTAACATGTGTCAGTAACTAGTCGAGAAAACGTGTGCTTTTCACACACACACATACACACAAACACACACTCACACACTAAAAATGTATTTTGTTAGTTCTTATGGAATGTCGTTTTATTATTATCATTGTATGCACGTGACATCACCAACTGCAGTACTCAGTAGTTTTCTCAACCAGAGATGGCGATGGCCGTACAGTAACTTTTGAAAGTATTGTCTAATTTTCCTTGAACTTTCACTGATGTGTTCTATAACATCGCTGCTTTCATTCAATTATTCACACATACTAATTTGGGTGAGTTTGTCCTCTTAGAGAACAGATGTTTGCGCGGCAACACAAAATGGGTAACACCTTCTTGCTCCTTTAAAAAACAGAGAATTGCGCGGGAACACCAACGAGGTATACAGTATCTTCTTGGCCCTCAGAAGTTTGCGCTGTAACACCAAATAGGTAGCACTTCCTTGGTCTTAGATTTGCGCGGTAACAAAATGGGTGGCGCTTCCTTGGTCCTCAGGTTTTCGCTGAAACACCAAAGAGGTGGTACTTCCTTTAATTAGTCCTTTAAAGAACAGAGGTTTGCGCGGGAACACCAAAGAGCTATCAGAACCCCCTTGGAAGTGCCATGTGTAGGCATGCAGTCCTTTGAGGGATTGTTGGCGGTAAAAGAAGACCCTAAATTGGGGAGAGTGAACGAGGGAGATGACGTAGGGAGAATGTACATATAGGAAGGCAGCGGTGAAAGGACTGCTATGCGCTATAAAGTTGAAACGGGAGAAAAGGCGACACGGACATTCAGCGTTCTATTGACCACTCTCATTATCATTATCATTGTTATTATTATCATTATTGTTATTATTATTATCATTATTATCATTATTATTCCCATTGTTATTATAATTATTATTACTATTACGATTATTACTATTATTATTACTATTTATTTATTTATTCATTTATTCATTCATTCATTTATTTGATCGACCAGGTACACATATCATAGACATTACAAACATGAAACAAAACTCAGAATGAACATTACAAAGGAATACACTGTACCGTACACATTACACAATATGAAAATGAAATAAATGGAGACAACATGAGGGTCAGGGCACAGAAAAGTAAAGACATTTACTATATTGTCCATATGCTATCAATAACTATCAATAACACCAAGTGAATTTCATAAATTAGAAGCGTTGTGAAATCAGGCTTTGGTAGTAAAAAAACAAAAACAAAAAACAAAAACAAAACAAAAACAAAACTCTAGCATGCTTAGCACGTCGCCGCATCCATGACATTGGTCGAACCCACTTAGGGAAATGATAACTTTTATGGGGATCGTATAGTATGTGTTGAGGTGAGGATTCGGCTTAAAACTTTTAGCGAGATATTTAGAATCCACGTCATGAAAAGTTAACAAGCATATCACAATTCTAAGGGGAATTCAAACTTTCATTGGAAGATGAGTGGTGTTGAACTGGGTGAAATATCCAAAACAAAACAAGCAAACAAAACAACAAAACAAAACAAGCAAAGCGATCCTGATAAAGGGTGGGTCCCACATTGGATAGGATCACTTTGTTTGGGATATCTCTGCCATTTCAAACCAATTTTCATCAAATAAGCTTTGAATTCCTAGAATGTGTTTGCTCTGTCATATCTCATAAGAGCTTCCCAAAAGTCATCGTTAAAAAATTTGGAATCATAAAGCCCCATCTCAACGGAAACTGCACCATCTCTTTAAGAGAAACTCCTGTCTTTGCCGTGAAATGGTAAACTTGCTATATTATTTTGGTTAGTATTTTTGGATATACTATGACACTATTACAGGGCAACGTTACACATACCACTGCATACAGTAGTCATGCATTGCTGTCTTGAATACTTTTTTTTAAATTGTTGTTGTTTTTTTCTTTCGATCTACTTTTGAATTGTAGGCCTACATACTTTCCGCGTGGATACGCTGTCTTCCTATATTCTGTTTTTATCGTTAATGCACTGATATCAACTTCCACGTGGGGGTCAGAAAAGTGAACCACTTCGTGATATCGGAACCTCATTTCAATGTTATGTTCCAAATTGCCTGTAGGCAAAGCAAAGAATTTAACCTTTAATGTCGTATACTTGGGAAAAAAGTGTGATAGCCACCGATCAATAATCTTTTTGCCGATAGCCGTTATTTTTGCCTTGCTTTCAGTGACCCTGCTTTAGTTTTCAAAAGGCATGACCAAACTTGATTCTTTATAAAGAGACTCTTGTTGTTGAATCTCTTGACATTCTCATTTCAGGAATTATCTGCTGTTGCTTTTGTTGTATTTTTTGTCTTATATTTTATGTAAATATGATGGAATCGTAAAATGCGTGGGGGGGGGGAGGAGTATCTGTAGAAGTACATTGCCAATTACCAGTATAGTGCAGAAAATAGTCCGAACAAGTTGTATTACTTTGGCTGCGTTTATCAACTTTCCCCTGTTTAAACGGCTTTCCAAAGCCCTTTCCAAAGCCCTTTCCAAAGCCCTTTCCAAAGCCCTTTCCATAGCCCTTTCCAAAGCCCTTTCCAAAGCCCTGTACTATTAATGTGCCGCTTGTTTTCAAAGAAGGGACGGAGAAAAGAAATTACAATCATAAAGACATGTTTTCCTTTGAGAGTGACGAGTCATGATGCAATGCCACATGAATCGATTGTCTTCCTATCTGTGAGGCAGCTCCAGTTTAGCATATACTTCAATTTCTGAGTGGCGGCATGAGACTTTGGCTGCGTTTATCAACTTTCCCCTGTTTAAACGGCTTTCAAAAGCCCTTCCCAAAGCATTTCCAAAGCCCTTTCCAAAGCCCTTTAGAAACGGCTTCCAAAATAGTTGCGTTTATCAACTCTCTTCGCGACGACGATAACTGGCCTGTCACTGCACAGCTGCATTGCGCAATTCGACCCGAGGAGAAGAGGTCATATGTGACCGTGCACCTCAAAACGAACATAAAGTCGCACACACTGATTTTGCGTGAGGACTGAAAATAAGTGAAATGGGTCAAACCTAGCCGAGCTCTACTTTTTCATATTTTCTGAAAGAGCGGTTCTTCTTTTACATTATGCTTAAAGGACAAGTTCACCTTCATAAACATAAGGATTGAGAGAATGTAGCAATATTAGTAGAACACATCATTGAAAGTTTGAGGAAAATCGGACAATCCGTTCAAAAGTTATGAATTTTTGAAGTTTTTGTGCAGTAACCGCTGGATGAGAAGACTACTGCAGTGTGTGAATAACTTAGATGTCACATGCGTACAACAATATAAGGAAAATATAAAGAGAATTTCACAAAATTTCATCTTTTGAAAAAAGTACACATTCCCCCGACTCGTTACCGACAAATGTTATGGGTAATATTATTCCCCCTGCCTTTAGAAAGAGGCAATTCAAGTGCTCTATTATTATGTGAAAAAAGTGAAAATATGTTGAATTTTCTTTACATTTTCTTTATACTGTTGTACGCATATGACTCACAAGCTGTAGTAGTCTCCTCATCCAGCGGTTCCAACACAAAAAATTTAAAAATTCATAACTTTTGCATCGATTGCCCAATTTTCCTCAAACTTTCACTGATGTGTTCTACTAATATTGTTGCATTTTCTCAATCCTTATGTTTATGAAGGTGAACTTGTCCTTTAGATTTGGTATCATAAAACGGGCAGGAAAGTGTGTTTTTTTAGCAGTTTATCTCGATCATTTTTGCTAGAATAGTGTGATTAGGCGTGTCTTTAGAATCCCTTTTTCATTTCTGAAAAACCTTGTCCACTTTCTTCACTTTCAACTCTAATAACTTTTGACAGGATAGTGCTACTGCTTTGAAGGTTGGCATTAATTATGGACAGAATGTGTTAATGAGGCATGCTTAATTTCAGTTAAATTTGATAATCCCTTCATTGTTGTTACTCTGGTGGTTTACTTCTTATTTTTTGTCCCATTCATCGCACAGCCAGCACGGTTTGGTAAAGATTAAGCGATTGAATAGACATTGTACTTCAGAGCCTTTTTTTTCTCAGTTCCCACTTTTCCTGAGTTTGTGCTTTCTTTCCAATATTTAGATAGGTTAGGAGAGTCCATTTGATTTGTGTTATACATCATTTTAAAGCTTAAAGTCTGCTCTTTCAGAATATGGTCTTAACTAAAAATTCATATATGGCGACTTTTTGTTTGTTTTGAGGTGCAGGGTCACATATAAGGCGTGCATTGTTCGTAACTGCAGTACAATACTACAAAGCCGTTTCAAAACACCTTTGCGTTTATCAACTTCAAAAGGCTTTTATAAACAGGTTTCTGAAAACCTGTTTAGGAAACCTGTTTGGAAAGCCACAAATGTTCGGCTTTCGAAAAGGCTTTCCGAAAGGGCTTTCAAAACAGCTTTGCGTTTATCAACTAGTAAAAATTCCTTGAAAGCTGTTTGGAAAACCTGTTTCTGCCGAGAAAAGGAGAGTTGATAAACGCACCCATTCGAAAAAGCTTTCCGAAAGGGCTTCCAAAACAGCTTTGCGTTTATCAACTCGTAAAAATTCCTTGAAAGCTGTTTGCAAAACCTGTTTCTGCCGAGAAAAAGAGTTGATAAACGCACCCTTTGTCTCACCTCGCATCCATAATCCACCACCATGGTTTAATTTTCTAAAGGTATAATTTCTAATTATTTCCTTGTTAATTTTTCCAGGAATTAAACATGTGTTTAGGCTTTATTCGGGGTTATTCCTCCGCGTACCTAGTTCAGGCGTTTTGAGGCAGCGAAACCAAGGCGTGTCCTCAAGAATCATATTTTGGCAAGTTTTAGTTTGGTTTGTGATGCAATGCACTTATAAACGCGATAGGGCGCACTATTCGGAAAGACAATTTCACGCCAGTCGGCCTGGGGGATGGGCGGGGGGGGGGGGGGGCTGGCAATAAGGCTTTTAATCGAGAGATCTCATCAGTTCGTCAGTACCGTGTCTTACTCTGAGTTATATCAATTCATGATTATTTCACTATCAAAGATCAGATCAGAGGTGAAGTCGCAAAATCTGCTGCAAGAGATACATGTACATATACACGAGAAGTATAGATGCTGAATATGTTATTTCATTTTGATGGCAGCACGTTGAAATAATGGACATTGATTCTGTCACATGTTGTTGTGAAGGTGGCGTTTAATAATGCATTCTTCAGGATGATGATGCCATGTTTTAACAGGGACCCTGGTTTTAACAAGTGCATACAAACACACACACACACAAACAAACAAACTCACAAACAAACAAGCAAACACAAACAGACATGCACACACAAAGCACATGCGTTGCATCCTGCATCTTACGTCTTCAATTATTCCCATGAGAGAAAAACGCAAGCGCGGAAAGAGAACAAAAGTATGTGAAAGTGATGAATAATAAATTATAATGCACATAAATGGTGAAATGTAAAAGTGAATGTTGTTTGGAATATCACGCCATTCCCCACGAGACTGAGCCATGAGAAGATCTGTCGGCTTGTCCTCGGGTCCATTACATCTCTCAGTTTTCCTTGGGACATGGTGACTCACTACGCGCTCATTATACGTCATGAGTCACCACTACCCATGGATCGACCAGCTACTTTGAAATAAAGGCGGCGTTTTGTAAAATGATCCAGATATAGAATTACATTCCTCATTCACGGCCTACTTTCTCAGAGCTTGGCGTCCACTAGAGCACTGGACAAAACACAGAATGCAAATTCATCGAATCCGTATTCCTCCAACCGTTACCTGTCCGCATATTCTTGGGGGGAAAAAGTTCCCTGCTTTTTTCATTCCTAAACTTTTCTCATCGTTTTATCAAATTCCGGAGAGGGCAAGATTTTGGCATCCAAATTTCGATCGAGACAAAAATTAAGAAGCGGAAATGAATTTCTGGCTTAAATATGTCTGCATTGCCGCGAAGACATCGACAGAATTTTAAAACATCCAGCAGATTTCCTCTGCCTCTTCCTCTTCTTCTTCTTTTTTTGTCATAATTGTTCTTTTTATTATTATTATTATTATTATTACCATTATTAATATTATCGTTATTAACATTACCATTACCATTAGCATTATGATTATTGTCATAATTGTTATTATTATTATCATTATCATTATTATTATTATTATTATTATTATTATTATTATTATTATTGTTATTATTATTATTATCATCATTATTGTTATTATTATTATTATTATTATTATCAGTATTGATGCTGTGTTTTTTATAGATTTTCTTGTCCTCCTCCTCCTCCTCAAATACACTGCCAGCTGAAATCATCCACCAGGCAGGCATTAACGCGAAGGCAAGCGGGAGCTAGACGCGGAATATTTCAGGAGGGCGCACGCAGAGCCGATGCGGATCTATCCACAATAAAGCATGCGTGCGCTCAGATATCTACTGTCAAAGGCACGGCAGAGTTGACAGGTTGCAATAGAATACAACCATACATCATTAATTGATTATTGATAATCGTCTACCTCTTCCAAATGTCGTTGTAGAATAATAGATGTATGCAGTACAATGGAAATCGTTGAAATTGTACCAAAAAAAAAAATAATCTGGGTAGGCCTAATACAACATGTAATGTTTAATGAAATTGATGAAAGTTGATGGTATTGTGTAAAGCGATGACATACAGAGAATAAATCAAATCAAATCAAATCAAATCAAACGCAATCAAATCAAATCTAATCAAGTCAAATCAAATGTAGAAATCACGTTTTGGTAGTCTAACTTTGCTCGCAATCCTGCAGTATAGAAAACTGGAATGTGTCGAAATCTTCTGACAGTTTCTGAATCATTTGGCATGTTGCTATGCCTTTCCTCTCATAAGAGACAAAGTGTTGAAATCTTCTTGGCCAAGGTTGTTGTGCCTCTGCAGAGCACGTCTTCCTCTTGTTTTTTGAGCTCTTTCAGACTGGCAAATACACTTATTTTGTATCAGATATTACATTTCCAGGTAAGGCAGACTTGAGTAATGTTTCTTGAATGAAAAAAAAAAAGGAACAAGTCTTTCTCACGAAGCTCATATCAAGGTTGTTGTGTGCGCTGTCACACAGATGACAAGTAGACGCGTTTTCTTCAATGCATGTCTCATCAGTTTAGTCGATTAAAAGCGTGCCCCCTCCCCCCCCAAAAAAAAAACCCAAAACAAACAAAAACAAAAAACAAAAACGCACACATGCAAATTAACAATATTTGCAGCGCGGAAAATGGACTATTTAAATAAACAGGTCTTCCGTAATTCTTGATTTGTTATGAAAGAAAAAATAACAGTGACCTTGATGGCAGGCATATCATATTTATGAAATTCAACAATAAATTGAACACCCTGGTAGTTTCGGGATCAAATTCTGAATCTGCTGTGGTTCCTCGGAAAATTAATGGAGAACACAATTGGGATGAGTTGGCAATAAATCGAGAGGAATTCGATTGAACAATTTAGGTTAACCTTACAATTAGTTTTTCGAATAAATTTGTTTTGTTTTAAAATGTTATGAGCAAGCTACCACGAGGAGATCAACGGCTAGTCCCCCCAGCACTGGGCTGTAAAAATGAATTAGGACCATGCCAAACCGATGCTTTCAAAAGGCTTATGCTGACTAAGGTCCGAATTCACGAAGGTGGTACAATCTTGTCCATGACTTAAACTATGTATGGACAATTTGTATGGAGCGTCAACGACATTTCGTTAATGAAATGAAAACATTTCTTTAATGAAATGGTCATTTCGTCGACGAAATGACTGATTTCGTAACGAAATAGGCCATGCGACACTTGGTGCTCCATACAAATTGTCCATGGTTTAAACCATGGACAAGATTGTACCAACTTCGTGAATTTGGGCCTAAGAGTCCGTGGTCTTGTACCACTGAGCCACGAGTCCTCGATCGTCTTCCTGAAGGTGGATGAAGACTCAGGACTTTACATTACATTACACAGTCCAAAGATTTAAAATAGGTTAGCAGATGTTAATCATACGACACAAAAATGTTTAACGTTACAAAGATGACAGTTAGATCTATTGATTGTGGTCACGAAGCAGCGACTCTTCGAATCAATGCTCACGGTGATTTGAAGACACAACAATGATTTTACTTTATTGTTATTATTCTATCTTTGAATGAGTTTTTGTCTATGTCTGTGTGAAATGTTTTAAGAGATGGAACGAGAACGAGAGAGAAGAAGAAGGAAAAAAAAAAGAGATTGGGCGAAAGAGACGAACAGACCGAAATAAAGACCCACTCTGCCTCAATGCCTTTTAGGAGTGCGCGCGCGAACGCGCTACTGAGTCGAGTGTGTCGACTGCTTATCATTGCAGCTGAGCTCCAAATTTTCTAACGCAGTCTCCGCTGGAAGCGATCCCTGGAATCACAGTTATGGTCTACACTTTCACGGTGCGGACGTTGGCTGATAAGCGTGACATCCCTACAGTGTTTCTGAGCGAGATACTTTTTTTTTTCCTTTTGCTCGCTTGAGTTAACGATTCCATCGACGACTCGTGATCGGAAGCCTATGCAAATCGTTCATATAACTCGCGAAGAACGAATGATACAAGCGAATATTTTTGTACAACACAACTTGTAGCGCGTTCGTCACGTAATCATCACAACTTGCCAAGTTTCTCATTTTCATTTGTTGTCAGGGACATCCTGCAGCTGTGCCGCGTTCAAGGTACATCAGTGGAGTAGTAGTCCTGCCCATTTCATTTTCTTCTGCTGCTCCTGCGTGATATCATAGAAGTTGATTCGTTGAACTCTCGACCTCGAGCTTTATCAAGAACGGCGAGTTAGGGAGCAGTATGCGAGTTTTCACGCTTTGTTCTGGGCTGCTGGTTGTACTGCTGCTCGATGGATGGCTGACAGTCGCTCAAGGTTGGTTGGAATTCATCTTGTATAATATAATACAGCCTGTATTATTGATATCATTTTGATCATTATCACCATTGTTATTATAATGATGATGATTATTGTCATCATCATCATCATCATCAATATTTTTGCTATTATCACCACTATCATCATTCTCGAATCCTTTATCATGATGGTGAGTATTGTTAAATACTCGCAACCACACTCCTATTAGGTACCATATTCATATTCATATCCATATTCACCACTATCATCATTCTCGAATCCTTTATCATGATGGTGAGTATTGTTAAATACTCGCAACCACACTCCTATCAGGTACCATATTCGAGAACTGAATCGCATCGCCATTCGTTCTTCCCAAGAACTGTAAGGAACTGAAATTCCCTGTCGTCAGAAATTGTTTCAGCGCCATCTGTGGGATCATTTCGAAACCGTCTAACGGTTGATCACAGTGGCTAGTATTTTCGTCAAATTTTCTATGTGCTTGTAAATATCTGTAAATAAATTGTATTATAATGTAAATAGCACCAGTCTGCAAGAATCTTCAGTCTATTGAAGGAGGCAGACTTAATCAGAAGAAGAAGAAGAAATTTTGTCTTATATCATCATCATTACATCCATATGTCTTAATTAAGGTGTTTGTACGTGCGTGAGTACGCGCGCGCGCGCGCGCGCGCGTGTGTGTGTGCATGTCTGTCATAGCTGGATGTCGTCTTTCTTCTTCTTCTTCTTCTTCTGATTAAGTCTGCCTCCTTCAATAGACTGTTGAGATTCTTGCAGACTGGTGCTATTTACATTATAATACAATTTATTTACAGATATTTACAAGCACATAGAAAATTTGACGAAAATACTAGCCACTGTGATCAACCGTTAGACGGTTTCGAAATGATCCCACAGATGGCGCTGAAACAATTTCTGACGACAGGGAATTCCAGTTCCTTACAGTTCTTGGGAAGAACGAATGGCGATGCGATTCAGTTCTCGAATATGGTACCTGATAGGAGTGTGGTTGCGAGGCTCTCGTTAACTGAGTAGCCTGTTTGATGATATAGTCCTGTGCTGAAAGAGGAGTGAGATTATTGTGTATTTTGTACATCATAATTAGCCTGTCATTTTCTCTGCGCTGTTCCAGAGTGGTCCAATTAAGTTCTTGTAGCATTTTGGTGACACTCGAGGTGTTATGGTAGCGATTTAAAGTGAATCGCGCAGCTCTTCTCTGGACCATTTGTTCAAGTTTAAGACGATTGCATGCCAGCGATGGCTGTATATCGTATCTCATAATTTTATGTACTTAATAAATTGTTGTAATTACATGTATGAAGGCATATAATACGCAATTAAATTCTTGTCTATATTCATATAGTCATATGTGTATTGGATGAATGAGTGTGCGAAAGTAAATACGGCATGCTAATATCAAAATGCATCTCTCTTTTTTTGAAATCGAATTCTCGCTCTAGTCTATCAATCTCTTTCTACAGGGGCGGGATTCTTTCATTTCCCAAGGTCATAATTCTGTTAGCATTGTGTTGAACAGCAACGCGACTACAATGTTACTTACAGAAAAAAAAAATGAATCTTGCCATATGAATGGCATCGTTAAATGGACTGTACAGTACTGGTTGAGGTGAGGGATTCATGTTTTGAACATTCCTAAGTGAGATAATGAGAAACCCCTGAAATATGAAAGAGCATATAATTTTAAGAAGGATTCAACGTTTATTTGATGGAATTTGGTTTTCAAATGGCTGAGATATCCAAAAAAGTGATAATAACAAAAGGCGACAGGCCACAACCTTATTAGGTTCTTTTTCTTTCACCTTGTTTTTGGATATCTCAGCCATTTCAAAACCGATTTTCATCAAATAAACTTTTGATACCCCTTAGAATTGAATGTTCTTTGACATCTCATAGAGTGGTTTCTGAATATCTCGCAAAACGTTAAAAGCTAAATCCTCGCCTCAACCAGAACTGTACACACCCTTTAAAGTCAGACTCCAAAAACATTTTTCCCCGTTATCCTCATAACTTTTTGCATTTCTCCATATGCTGTATACAAAAGGCGAAGAGCCATAAATTAAACAATCATGCATAGAAATCTAACCTATAGCTCGCGGCAGTCTTCGGGCTTTCCTTGGTGAAGAACATGAGCTAGTTGCGGGTTCTCGGAATTGTCTAGCGCGATACATTGTTCACACAAGTCACAACTCCACCCCTACGTCGTAGTCTTTGAGTCTGTATTTTTGTCTATTAACTTTAACTCCATAACATTCGTCACGAATAATGACTTCCGTGTGGATCTAGCCTTGAATTGATACGGTACCACTCTGTGCGCGTGTTCGTCCACTGGCCAAGATAACGGCCATGAGTCAGGGGGAAGCCCCACGATAGTACGACAATTTGATAAGTGGGTCTGAAAAGAGGATATTGTGTATGTGTCCTCTCTTCAGGGAATGGAGGAATCGAGAATTATTACGAATGGATTACAAGATGAAGTAATGACGTGTTCAGGAATTGCCAAACGTTGGAGAGACATGTATACAAAGTAGGGGCCTACATGTTCCGCGAAAGGTAGCGACCGAGTAACTTAGCAAGACTTGTCAAAACCCTGGCAGATTTGAGACAGCGACGCTTTCGTCTTCCAAGAAAATGTCTGAATTCAGAGAGACATATCTAAGACCCTGCTCTGCAAATGCGTCATTTTTGATGACGCATCCTTTTATGCACTTTGTTTTTAACCCATCGGGACCTCGTGGAAATTTGCTGAAGAAATGTACATGATAACATTCGTTTGATACCTCGCAAGTTTTCATTATTATCATAGAATGGAGGAAAATTGAAATAATGGGAACAACCAAACAATACTAGTATTTATACATGTATAGCGCCTTTTCTACACAGACTCAATTCATTACTTCTGTTACCATAGTAAAAGTATATCAAAATAGAAACATCCAATACGGGCCCTACTTTAGACAGAATCTCGTACAGTGAATTATCAATGCAAAGGGGAGCAATGAGCTCAATGAATTTAGAGTCTTGTGATGATAATCGTGCGAGCGGAATAAATAAATGTTTATGGCAAAATACAATAAAAATAAAGCAAAACAAACAAACAATTTAAGAAAATTTGTTTATTCTTCTTCATGGAGTACTGGCAATGAATAGTAAAAATAAAAAAGTAGATCGAAATGAAAGATACTGTACAAACCAAACACATTTGATTTTGGCGACTTTGTGCATCAATAAATAAGTCTGCAGTTTTGTGCCGATTTCTCGTGAGCGAACCCGCAGATCCTGTGTAGGGTAAATGACAATGCAAGCTGCTCAGCGCCTAAGCATTCATACCTGCTTTAAAGGGACTGTACGGTACTGGTTGAGGCGGGGATTCATGTTTTGAACATCCCTAGGTGAGATAATGAGAAACCTCTTATGAAAAATGAAAGAGCATGTAATTTTAAGAAGGATTCAACGTTTATTTGATGAAAATTGATTTTCAAATGGCTGAGATATCAAAAAATGATAATAATAAAAGGCAACAGGCTACGCCCACTGTACACACCCTTTAATTTACATTACAGCACACACACATACACATACACACGCACACACATACACACACACCCAAGGACACGCTGACAACAATTTGTTGCAACTGATCAGAAACAAAATGTTGACTATTGCAGTACCCAGGCTTGCCATCGCCGCACATGATTTTTCCCCGAAATTAACTCCACAAAGTGTAGAATGATTTGATACATCGACTCATAAATAATAGAGAAGATGGGCCCTAATATGGGAAAGTTGTCTTGTTAGTTTCATGAGTAGAACATCGGCAGGTAAATCATGTTGATTAAGAAGTTACTTGAAATTTCTGTGAACGAATGTTAGAAGCTGGATGAATAATTTCATTTCATTTTCAATAAATTTCAGCATATTGTTTATTATTATTTTTAGCACAACACGAATGCATGGGGACTATGAAGACAGTATATATAACTAGTCGTGGAAGACAGTTGGTCTACATAGATATTTCAAGCGGTACATCAAAATAATAATATGCTTTTCTCTTTTTTAATCCAACTTTTTTTTTTCAATCATCTCGGCTGGACCGCTTCAATACATGCGCTGCGCCGAATTCGTTTGCCAGTTTACAAGGGTGCTGAAAATTATTTCTTTTATTCCCCCTGCCAACATCATACCATACTATACCCAGATCACCTTTCTTATCAAAACACTTACCAATGTCTGGGAATCAAGTTTACATCACCATGCATGCATTGTCCCTTTGTAACAAGCAGGCCTCGACATTGCTCGAGCTATAGCGTTCTGATTTTATGCATCATGAAATCTAGGATGCGACGGTCATGGACCCTGAAACAGGGCTGGAGTCATTTTAGTATGTGATAGTCTTTTGTATCACACAATGATGGAAGAGGATACTTGATAATCTAAGAACAATGTTTCGGTTTTCTTTTGTCTAATGATGACGATTAGTGATAGCCTGCCTTCCAGTCGTTTGCTTGACTGATTGTGGTATATAATCGCATTTTTACCATGCCATGCTGTAAGTACACTCTCAATTGGAGCAATACAGCGCCTCCGAGTGTGTTGCAAAGACTAAGAATTTAATCCGCCGAATTGGGGCAGATTCGCGTTGATCGATGTGGGAACCACGATTAGAATGGGAAGCTGGTACGCAGGGGACTGCAGGTTATCAGCTGGACAAAGACCTCAGTGGACAGTGACCTCGTTATTGACCATGCACCCAATCCTGGATACGTGTTCTCACACCACAAAGTAGGTCGAAGGAGTTATGCCGTTCGAAAACTCATCGCCAAACCATGGAGTCTGTCTGGCACAATATGTATATCTTTTCGTTATAACTCCGAGGAAGCCTCCATATGGTTCATTATTATCTTCATTTTTATTTTGAATGCAC
The DNA here is from genome assembly GCF_040938485.1 of Diadema antillarum. Lineage (NCBI taxonomy): Eukaryota > Metazoa > Echinodermata > Echinoidea > Diadematoida > Diadematidae > Diadema > Diadema antillarum. Next base: position 620,941 of record NW_027271557.1, read on the forward strand.
TATGCGATCATAATATGATTACGATTGTGATTATGCCACCACTCTGTACAGCAACGTATGGTATTCTGTATCTTTTTTTATTTTATTTTTTTTACGAGGGAACGGAACGATATCGAATAGAAGAGATTATAAACTAAAGAGCAAGCCCTTTAACTGCGAAACGTAAGAATCAACGTTATACAAAAATCCCGTCATGCAAGGTCACATAAAGCATTCACGAGATCGAAATTATGAAAAAGAATTCAAACCTATCGTAAAGAGGCCCACGCAGGGCATGGAGCATAGAATGTTACCATGGCAGGCAGAGATCCATTAGAGACAGGTTGCAGTGTTAATAATTGATTTGTTTCACGTAACGCATTTGTGATACCCGTATCACAAACACACACGAAAGTCAACATTATAATAGACCTGCCAAGGGAACAGTAATGAACGTGCACTCCCCTTACCATTAGGCCCATTATGTATCGCTGTGTTACTCTCAAAAGAAGCATAAACACTCATTAATGACATTAATCCTTTGTACGCCAATAAATCTATATGTAAGATTTTCACACAAGGATTTTAAGCATATGGTACCATCATGAAATTCAAGTGGCACGTTGAGAGTTAACAGAGATAACAAAGATACATCGACATTTGAAGCGCAGACATAATGTAACAGCAATGCATTGTAACAGGAAAAAGCACAACATATTTAGCCACGAGCACACTATCTACATGTATAGTCGAGAAAAAAACTTTTTAGACCTGGAAACATTTTAAGGACAAGGTTTGTTTGTTGTTGTTGTTGTTGTTGTTGTTGTTGTTGTTTTGTTGTTGGTGTTGTTGTTGGTGTTGTTGAGTCGTGTTCTAGAAGGGTATTGGAGTATATTTAGCGTGGTTGCCTTTCAGTTTTTTTGTTTTTTTTTTATACAGGTAGATATAAAAACGTTGTACTTAAAACTTTTCCACATCATTTACATGGTCAATGACATCGTCTACTGGACTAATAGCGGGTTAGGAGTATTATACAGCATCCACACGCAAAAGAATGTAAGACAAACTGAAAAATGTACCACTTTGGATCATGTTCCCTTTTCTTTTCTGTTTTTTGATGATGGAAATAAATAAATCATTGAATAAAATTGAATTGAATTTAATTGAATTGAAAAGAATAATATAACACCAATTCTCCCCCATAATATTATGAGCGAAGATTCTCTCTTATGACAGTTTCTCAGTTTAGGATTTCTATGACTATGATTTCCATAATGTAGACATAGGAGCATTAATGAGAATTTGAAAGACTGTTCCACATTCCACATAAATCGTTAATAAGTATTTAGTCATCGCATCGGTACTCTCTAAAAAAATCGAGTGAAAATTTTCACTCTTGAAGGAGTGAATACAAAACAGAGTGAATTTAGAGTGAAATTGGAGTGAATTCAGAGTGAAAATGTTCATTTTCACTCGTTTTGGAGTGACCTCAGGAATCACTCGAAGATTTTAGAGTGATCCCTGAGGTCACTCCAAAACGAGTGAAAATGAACTTTTTTACTCGCAATTCACTCCAATATCACTCTAAATTCACTCTTTTTTGCATTCACTCCTTCAAGAGTGAATATTTTCACTCGAATTTTTTGAGAGAGTATGCTATCACATTCAGTTGGCCAAAAACATAGTCTCATTGACAGGCCTTGTTAGGGCCTATAGATCTCTCGAATGATCAACATCATTATTGTCTGTATTAATCACACTCGCAGCTATTGTTAAAAAAACATTAGCATTCGACGGAGAGTAACAAAACATTTGCTTGCATTAGTATAATTATGAGTATTGGGTCTCTTTTATACCACGCTCGCTTCTTGACAAAAATTAATTACAAGAGCAATCCGTGATGAGGCAACCTTCCAAGGTGCGCGCACACAATACAGAATTTTTGGTCGTCGTACTCCAACATTATCAGCACGAAGGTGTGAACTTTCATTGTGAACACAATTAGCTTAATTTCCTTTCCTGAATGAAAGATCGTCAAATAGAAACCCCTGATAAGAAGTCATGTTGAGTCAGTATGTTCGTATACATGCAGAGTACGGGAAATGCAGCCGACCAGAATGGACGCACGCTCAGTATCGGATATAGTTCAGCAGGACAAGTTTGATCGGCAAAATGCTCTGGGAACAAAAAAAAAAATCATCTGTCTTTACAAGGGCTTCGCGCTGATAAATAATGGTTGAGCTCTAAATGATGGACAATAATTTTACAAAGGGAAATCCTTGCTATTTTCTTCTTCAATGCTTTTCAAATAGTAAATCGATTCGAAACAATGAGAGAGAAGGTAACATTATTCAGCAAAGATATCACACCTTTCCCTTTAGCCATTAAGTCTTATATTAGTCATTCACAGAGTGAAATTTTGGACATGTTTGATACGAACGGTGTCTATATAATCGGGCACATACCTTGTATTTTTTTTTTCTTTTTTTAATCGTCGTATGACAAAGTGCGTTCACCTTTACTGATAAAGTCTGGCATACGAAACGTTTTTTCCACCCTTTGTCGAATAGGCAAATCGCAGTGAGCCTCATTGTATACAAGTAAATGTCTATACAATGTATCGGGTGTTCCTGTGTGTATGTGTGTGTGTCCTCATTGTGTGCTCCAATTGCTATTTTTTAGTAACCGATGATAGTACCCCAGATCTCTATACAAGCTTGGCTATACTTTTCAAGAACTATGATTTTATCCAAGTTGTTTTAACATAAGTTTTGCACTTACTGAATATTTTCTTATGCTTTTGAAATAGTCATAATAATGTTTTGTATTATAACTATATTTGTGAATGATTGTATTTGAAAGAATCTGTGATATTGGATGTTACATTTGAATTGAATTGAATTGAATTGAATTGAACTGAATTGAATTGAATTAAATTGAACTTAACTGAGGTTACTGAACTGAACTGAATTGAATTGAATTGAATTGAACTGAATTGAACTGAATTGAATTGAACTTAATTGAATGGAAATGAATTGAATTGAATTGGACTGAATTGAATTGATTTGGATTGAATTGAACTGAATTGAAGCGGGGCAATCGCTGACGGTCTGTTAACGGTCGCCCCGTCACTGTGCAGTCATGCTAATCTGTAAACATTAAACTGCACATTACTTGAATATGCGAATAATTTTTACACAGCAATAGCTATATAATGTACTCTTAAATGAATCCCACAAGGATTGGAACAATCATCCCCAACATCCCCACTGATTCCCGCTGATCAGTTACTAGCCATCCCCTTTAAAGTATCAGGATTGTGAATGGATAATTATACATCGTAAACATTTACGAAATGTATGCACTTTATCACACTTCATGATACTTTTATTGCGTATATTCTCGAAAATCATAATAGAATAATAATTGTGTAATGTATGATTTGTATGTTGTTACGATTTTCTTTTGAAAGAATGGAAATAAATCTCAATTAAACTGAACTGAGAGGAAGTTACCATGAATCCATCCGGACTAAACATGAAATATAAACTGAAGTATGCAAATCGTAAACACAAGACACATGGATGAAAAATTTTACATTTTGAGTCATCATCCCGAAACATGTAACTTATAACAATTGCATTACATTGCTATCAGAGTTAAGGACACGGGTTATCTGATGGACAGGGACGATGTTACAATTCTTGAGAGTAGAACTACATGTAAATACTCTGAGAGTCATATTCCCCATTGGGCTACGTGACATTGAATAATCAAATGAGATATCTTTCGCTGCTGTTGTCGTTGTTTTCCTACATTCCTTGATGTCTGTTGTCTTGACAACTTATTTTGTTGTGTCATGCTGTCCTGGGAAAAAAAAAAACCCGCAATAAACTTCGATGAAAGGAAGGGATCCCAGGAAGGTTTCGTAGGAATCCCAGATGTCCTCGACTGAAACTTCCCTCTCACTGTAATTATTATAAATACTATTACCAGTTAAATACCGGATGTGGTATAGGAAGGTGTTTTCGAGGAAATATCACCTGCATGACACGGATGTGGTTATGTGGGGCAGTGCACATGTGGCAAGATATTTTTTCTTCTTTCATGACTGCTTGTTGTACTCTGCCCTATTCGATTCAATTCGCGAGATAATTGATATTTGATAATTCTAACATACGATCTCCTCAAGTGTTGATTTTGCATACATGCAGGCTCGTACTCAAATCTGTCTTTTGTGTTCTCTGGAGACCGTCGTGAAATAAGCAAACACCAGGAAAAAAAAACTAGCCACGACAATTCGTAGAAATTGAAATATAGAGAAACAGTATCAACATAGTCAGAACCAAAGTACAGATGACTCGCCTTGCTTCATCAGATAGCGACATAAGGTTCAGGTTTTAATGGCATTTACTCCCTACAAACGTGAATACAAGTACAAGTAATATGCGATCAATGTGGAAATGCTGGGCGCATATCTCTAGAAGAACTAAAAATTTGTGACTAGTGTGCCTTAACATAATCATAATGAGCATGAAATTCCATATCATACTGTCCACAGGGTGCTGTTCGTTATTCCGAAGGTTCGCTATTCCGAGGGTTCGTTATTCCGAAGGGTCGTTAATCCGAAACACGCGAATTCCCTATACCTAGAGGTTCGTTAATCCGAAAATGAAAAGGGTTCGTTAATCCGAAAATTTGTGGCGTTATTCCGAAGGTTCGTAATTCCGAAGATAGGTTAATCCAAAAATAAAATTCGGAACAATGAACCGTCGGAATAACGAATCTTAGGAATAAAGAGCCTTCGGAATAACGAACCTTTGGAATAACGAGCTGTAACCCTGTCCACATATAGGGCCTACCTGTATTTTTTTTTTCTTATTTCTTCTGTCTCTTGAATCATAAACATAATTATTCTCATTATCTTCCGAAAGCGCCTCGGTCAGATGCCCATGAAAAGGTTTCCTTTCGCACAAGATTTTTTTCTTTTTTTTTTAAGAAGAAGACTAATTGATAAGTTTTCTCAATACAAAACTATGATCGATCGTCATTATTTTTTCTCATTAGACTACATGACACTGAATAATCGAGTAAGATGTTTGTTGCAGTTGCTGGCGCTGTTGTTCTACAGTGATAGCAATAATGATACCAGCGAACTCTTGTTAATCAAGTTAATTGGACAGGACATTAACGATCACTTCGTTCGAAATTGAATTGCACGTTACATCCGATATTACCCGTATTCTCAATGGGTATACAATCCTCTTTCGTCTACTCTGATAAGCAATTACGAGAAGATGAGTAATGATGATTGAAATAATAAATGACCACTAATGCTATTTGAAAATGAACGACATCATGATTTATAGACTATGACTCCACGCGACAGAACTTGCATTATATTACATGAGCATCTCAGTCAACAGATTACTATACGAGCCCGCGACTTTCTATTGTGTTTCTCTATTTTCTCCCCAATACACAAACATTATAGACACAGACACACACTCATACATAATATACGCACAGAAATGTCCTCTCTCCCTCTCTCTCTCTCTCTCCCTCTCTCCGTCTCTCTCTCTCTCTCTCTCTCTCTCTCTCTGTCCCTCTCTCTTTTTCACGAAGTGTACTTAAAGGGTGTGTACAGTTCTGGTCGAGGTGAGGGTTTAGCTTTTAACATTTTGTGAGATTTTCAGAAACCACTCCATGAGATGTCAAAGAGCATGCAATTCTAAGGGGTATCAAAAGTTTATTTGATGAAAATCGGTTTTGAAATGGCTGAGATATCCAAAAACAAGATGAAACAAAGAGATCCTAATAAAAGGCATGGCCTGTCGCCTTTTATTATTATCACTTTTTTATATCTCAGCCATTTAAAAACCAATTTTCATCAAATAAACGTGGAATCCTTCTTAAAATTACACGCCTTTTCATATTTCATGAGAGGTTTCTCATTATCTCGCTTAGGAATATTCAAAACAGGAATTCCCACCTCAACCAGTACTTACAGTCCCTGAAAGGTGCGCGCGACTCTGAAAAGAGTTATATCTCCCTATGCCTTCTGATCGAGTAAATAACCCAAAATTCTATTGGATGACCCGGGGCAACCTACGTCATCAATTCTTTTCTTTTTTATAGTTTATATTGTTTTGCTTTGATTCGTCTTTTGGGCTCGTTTTTCCTTTCTCCATGGAAATTTACCAACATCACTCTGTCACTCTGAGTTTAGTGTGATAAACTGACATGATAATAAAAATGATTATTGTGTAACTAAGGATGAGGAGATATCTATACTTACCCTCTCCCTGGACTATACCTGTCGCCTCTTATGTGTGTGTGTGTGTGTGTGTGTGAGAAAGCATGTAAGTTTCTTTGCATGTGTTATGTCGTCCAGCTTTCATATCACCCAAGCCTAAATATTCGACCAATTTCTGTAAAGGAATGTGGTTACATTATTGGGTAATATATTAAGACTTACTTTTGAGGCTATACATTCTGGGAAAAGAATATAACTGAATTAGGACAACAGACTACTTGCAATAACAAGCGTTGTGTAGGAATTCGTCATCACAATTGTTGCTGAACTTTCGTTTTTACACCATCTCTTATGACTACTATAAAACCACAAACTATCTCAAAATAACTACATGTATATTGTTATAGAATAGTATATCATTCACTCATTATTTACCTACACTGCAAAAAATGCGGTGTTAAAAGTGTAACACCAACCGGGTGTCAAACTGTGGGTGTTAAATTTGGTGTTAAATTGACACAATTTGACACCCTTCGGTGTTAATTTAACACCAACATTCTCTCATTCATTGGGTGTTAGATTCTCGGTGTTAAAATGACACCCAAGTGGTGTTATAGTTTTGTCATGAAAAGGGGGTTTTCATTAATAACACCGTATCGGTGTTAGTTGTCCACCAGAGAAAGTCACGTGTTCGCAGTCCGATGATCTCATTGGTTACACATGCCAATGCCTGAAATTTGTTGCTGTGGCGCGGAGTCGTCAACGTCTGTCATCGCGATAGTCAGGTTTTCGATGTCGCCTGGGGCTAAAAATGACATTAAATCTATGATGGTGACTTTGCTAAGTCTGTCAACGGGGATAAATATCTTTTAAGGTAATTATTTCCTGTACCAGTTATTTTCTTTCATAAACGATGTGCATGATTTTCACGGATTTCATCGCATATTATAGACAACTTTGTCTTTGCACGCACGTAATACTATAGTATACTATGTAGCGCAGCATACTAAGTACATGTAGCCTATAGTGTTTGCCATACATAATAGGCCATAACACCAACGCGCTGTGCACAGCGGTGCATTGAGTCCGAATTTCGCTGAGGGTTCCTTTGTCCAATAATTGCATTTTAAAAATATCATCAAATTTTAAATATAAAAGGTTCCGTGGCATTTTGTATTGTTATTGATGTAGTTTTCTTACCTCTGAGGCTCTGGTGCGGATCTTTGTTAGCGCGCAAATCATTACCCGCTACTGACGTGCACGAAGACGAAGTTCGAACAATGTTTGTGTGTACATGTTCGTAGGTATACTGGTAGGCTGGTAGGCCCCTAGGCCTACTATATTTTTTGTAGGGCCTACTGTAACTGTTCTAGGTCCAAACTGTTAGGTGTGAATTAGTACTAGGTACTAGTAGCAAATATCGCTCTAAAAAGAGCGTAAATACCCGATTTAAGGGGCTGGGTGGGGGGTTCTCCCGACCCGATTTTTGTTTATCACAACAGGTTACGTGATGTTTTCAGTAGTTACAGTGTACACGTAGGAACGTAGGGGCCTATATAGGATGCTAGTGTTTGCGTGTGGATCTTACGTTAGAATCTACTAACTAGTTTCTAATATGAGTACTACTATTTATGAGTTTGCTAACCGCTTACAAATTTACATTATATAAGAATATGCTCTTATAAAGTTGATGACGTCACATGCATGTAAAACCGGTATTTCCACCGAGTCCATGTTAAGACTCTAGACTCTAGATCTAATTGTAAGGTGCGAGTTCAAGGGTAGCGAGAAACAGAATCACAGCCCATCTCTGGCAGTTGTTCTCTGTCTGAGAACTGATCCTAAATTTCACAAATGAGTCAAAATGGAATACATGTATCATCTACGTCAAGTACGTCTACTTTGATGGTAGTATTTGTTGAAATAATCTCTTGAAAAAAAAAAATCCCTTCTGGAATATGCCTCTTCCCCATACTTATGTTATTGCCACACTTAATGATATTGGCAATAGTGCACTTGAGAATCTTGCAAATGACAGAATTGCAAAAAGACCTTTTATTATCTATCTAAAAAACCTTGAAAATGAGAGTAGATCAATTGCAAAATGGCATTTGATTTTTCCATTTCTCCTCAAATAATATTTGCATAAATGTACACTGCATAAAGATGATGAATACCTGGAAGCAGGATATTATTGCCCCCCCCCCCCCCTGGTGGCTAATTAAAACGAACTTGAAATTATGAGCATATCTCAAGTAGGTATATAATAGAATCACCGACTGAATTAATCTGAAGCCACCTGAACAAAACCCTTTGTTTTCTGCAGTTCTGATCAAATCTTTCATGCACACAAGATAAATCTGTTTCATGCACTTGTATACAGTAAATACACTAGTGCAGTTATGTGGATGTTCAGTACTTTGAGTCCTAAGCCAGTGCATCACACCTTGCGCACCAGTTTGACAGTTTGTGGACTTGTAGCCACTTGATAATTATGTATGTTCATGGTCCTTACACTTGCAGGTTGAACAGTACTTCTCACTCCTTCTCCCAGGCAACGATGCCAAGCTTTTTTGAGCAGTGGCCAGTTTTTGGTGGAAGGTCTTGTCAAGCTAGCAAGAGGAAAGCCTTCAGAAACCACAGTCAAGCTGTTGAGATTGCTGGGAGAACACATGCGGAAAACTGATGTGGATTCATGAGACTTGGAGCAATCATCAAATAGTGTACCACCAGACCTGGTAGCAGTCAGGGTATGCACAATACTATAGGTTTTGAAAGCCCCTTTTTTATGTTCTAGATGTCTATCCATCCAATATCGTTTCTTGTGTATCATGCCGCAAGTTGAAAACAATCATCTGTGAATGAAACTTGGTAAGGCTATGTAAATCCAGGGGGCGTTCCACAAAACTTGTCATTGGTGACAACTGTTATAAGTAGCTGAAATCTTTGCATCTGACAATACATTTTATCAAACGTTTCCCTGGAGTCGATAAGGGTCATGAGGTCAATAATCAAGGGTCAGGAGCCCTTCATTATGAAAAAAAATGCAGGAAATATCTTGTGACTTTGATTTTTCAAAGGCAGATGAATGGATTTCACCAAACTCAATTGTAATATAAAAGTTCACAGTCACAAATCAATATGTAATGTAATTTTGTTATTTTGGAGATGCTGATGAAATAAAGAAGAGTTTTTTTTTTCTTGTTTTTTTTTAAAGAAGTCACACAACAACCCATGGGTTCATCCTACTTGAAGGATCATATGTTTTACTTAATGCTCCCTGATTATGCAGTGCAATTCACTGATAATTTCTGTTGATACCTGGATACTTTGTTAATGAGTCGTAGAATATATTGTATATAACATGCATTTCTTACAACACAGCATAGAATGTAAGTAACCTGCAAATCCTTCTTGTACTCTATCTGCTTCCACCTGTGAACCAGGGCGCAAGGATTGTGCAAGATTGCTGTGCTTTGGCTATAGACTACCTTATCCGATTTCAAAAGGTAAGTCTACATGACTATAAGGTTTGTTCAAATATGATGCGACAAACCCCCTGACATTTTTAGTGTTCAGATATGGTGCGCCGAACCACGCCACTTTCATTATGTTTATGAATGCACATGACTCAAAAAAAAAATAAGATAAAGATAAACTCATGACATTGTATCTTCACTTACTTTTGAGCTTGATTGCACCATAACTTCTTGCCACTGTGTGGCAAAATATATTCCTCTTGCCTCAGTGTTTTTGTTTTGTTTTGTTGCATTTTGATCTGTTTATTTGTTTTTTACCATCTCATATCGCATTGATTTGTGCACTAAAATGTTGCCGGAGTTTGACTCATCATATCTGAACAAGCCTTTATGAGTCATTTTGGACAGGCAATTAGAACTCACAGTACTTTGGTATTCTGAAAATGAAATTGATTTTTACAAGTTTAATTGATTTTGCATTTTCTACTTTCTATGATCTGTTTTTGTATTAGAAAAGAAATTAGAGGTCAAGGGAAATTTTCTGGTTTTTTTTTTTGTGTTGTTGGACTATGTAATTTATTAAGATCACTTGCTTTTCCATGTTTCACAGGTTAACTTTTTTTTTTTGGATGTTGTGAATATTTTTGCGCACTTGCCTTTGTCAGGGTTATGTCCTGATGTCGACGAGAACTTTACTCATGAATGCTTCAAAGTCGATCCTTGAACTTTAAAGATTGTCTTCCCCATATGTAGGCTGAAATTTTGAAGTTGCTTTTTGATCAGTCACGAATAAGAGAAAAGTGATAAATTTCAAAGCTTCTTTAAGAAAAAAATAGGTATAAGTGAGTTTTAATTGTGAAATTATAGTGATCTTTAAGTAAAATGGAATAAGATCCATTTATTATCCTCTGCCAAGAAGTGGTGCCTGAATTGTTATGGTTTTGAGTAGTCCATCCCTCCGTGTGTGTGATAGCTTGAAATCTGTTAAAATAATCATAAATGTGAATAAAATGTGTTAAGCCTATGTATGACTGAGTCTATCAAATTGCATTATGGAATCGAAATAAAGGTCACAGTCAAATTTGTCTAGTTTTTCTTTGTAATAGATTCATACAATGTCTGTTTGTTTTTCATTGTTTCCTTACATTTTCAGCCTGATGCTAGTTTTGATCACCACTTGAAGAGGGAAAGCAGAAGAAGATGCAGCTCTTGATGCAGCTTGCTTGCTTGAAGATCAGAAGATGCAGCTTGCTTGACAGAGGACGTCAGAAGGATAACATACATGTGTACCAATATTACTTCATTGTTGACCACTTGGTACTACCCTGCCCTGGTGATATCATTCAGAGTGCCTTCGACACATTGTTCAAAGCACATTAAATATGTGTTTTGTCTACGGTATGCAAAACCTCTCATCAACCTTTGGACATTTGGAATTACCCCGAGTTCGTGAACCGAGATCTAAACTTTCAAATAGATAATGAAGTGATGCATTCTTTAGGAGTTCCCACTGAAACTGCTTTTTTTCACTGTTTGCCATACGAACATGGACTGAGTGATGGACAAACAATAAATTTCGCCCAGGGGGCCTGTGTACGGACATAATTTGATTCGTTCAATGGTTTTAGAAGATACGTGAAGAATCATCATTGTGACAATGAAACTGTGAAGATACTCCAAGTCCAGTTCTATGGAGGAACCGAGATAGAGACTGATGATACAAGTTGTATACAGTTGATGAAGCAGTACTCTCCATTAGTCGATGACAGTTTTTGATGAGGAGGTGATTACCTTTAGTCAAGAGGACATTGAACAACGACCTTGTAATTTTTACATGTCCTAGTTTACATGTGTCAGTATGGAGTAATGCATTACCATGGTAACATCAAATTTTCATAAAGATTACAAATACAGAATGTGGATCAAGCTACTCAATTTTAAATCAATTCTGTTGAAATTCGATTGTCCAGAAATCTGTTGCCATGGCAATTGCAGTGTTTAAACAAATCATACAAAATTGTGTGGATCACGCTGCTCTCTTAGTTTCTTTTTTTTAGCATTTAAATTTGAATTTGATACATATGGTCACTATGATAATATGATATCGTGCAAGACACTTTTTGTGGGGGTCATAAATCCGTTTCCATGGCAACAGCATCTTCATACAAATCATCCACAAATACGATGTGGATTCAGCTAACTTCCTCAGATTTTGAGCATTTGGCTTTAAATTTGGCACATGTGACCACTGTATTATGTACCTGTGCAAATTTTATTTTTCGTCATTGTCAAATAGTATGTTGTCAAGTTAATGGTATTTTGTAATGAGAATCGTATAAACTACAAGTGGATTGAGCTTACTCTCTCAATTTTTAGCAATAACCTTGAGATATGACACCTATATATTGTGACAAGATAAATTCTAGATGTGCAAAACACTTTTGTCGTCAATGTTAAACCATGCGTTGCCATGCTAACTTATTTTTTTTTTTAATACAAAGCAATCGAAGATATTGTGATTGACTCATAACTCCCTCATGTTTTAGGCATTTGACTTGAAATTTGGCACGTGACCACTGTAGTGCGCTAATGTGCAAATGTCATCTTTTGTATCGGTCAAAGAAAGTGTTATCATGGCAGTGACATTTTCAAATTAAAAACTTACACAACAGTTGATTATGCAATCTCCCTCAGTTTCTGAGCATCTGGCCTGAAATGTTGAAAAGAGTGCTAATGTAATGGCAACCATCTTTTAAAATGAAAATCAAACAAAAAATACTGTGAATTGGGTGAGCTCCCTCAGTTTTCTAGCATTTGACTTGAGGTTTCGCTCATGTAACCAGTGTAATCTTAAAATGAGTCGCACACTGATCTCACTGTTGAGTAATCTTGCTTTGGTAACAACTTTTGTTACATTGTACTTTTTTTTCAACAAAAGGCATACAAGAATATCATGAATTGAGCTAACTCTCTAAGTTTTAGGTGGGGGTATCAATTACATCCAGTTCGAGTTGAAAATATTGGCCCAAGAAGGCCTTATGTGTGTCATTTGAATATTCAAATGATCCGAATTTCACATGCTTGTATCATCACTTGCAATAGCATTGATCAAAAGAAAGAGTATAATCTTTTTTTTATGTTAACATTTTACAACCAGACTGGATGATCTATGTTGAATATCTGAATTACACAGCTGAGTAGGCAATTCAATTTGAACATTTGAATGATAGAGCCAAGAAGATATAATACTAGTATCAATTTCATTTGAAAATTCAACTTGATAGTGCCAAGAAGGCCAAAGGTATTCAGAGTGAGTATTTAAATTTGATATTTTAGCCTACAATAGCCATAATGTATCTCATTTGCATAGATAATCAAAGAACCAACTGACAGGGTCAAAGGTATTCCATTTTGATACTTATATTGTAGAGATGAGGCTTTCATTACATGTAATAGAATTATTGTGTTTTGTTGTGACAGACAGAATTTATTAAATATTTTGATCAACCTAGTAGCACGTGACTGTCTTTCACCTACTTACATTACTGTGTTATTTTGTGCGATTGAATGTGGAGAGTGTGAAATGATGTCGAGGTATCGACACTTCAAATTGTTAATAAGTTGGCATCACTTGAAATTTATTTCTCACCCTGAAGCGTTGAATCAACACTTCTGTGGTGTCAAATAAACACCAAATAATGCAAACTTATAACACTTTGAAGTGTTAGAATAACACCATGACAGGTGTTGGGGTATAGATTCTAACAACAAATAGTGTTGAAGTTACACCGTCATTGGTGTTAAAGGGTGTCAAAAGAACACCAAAGTGGTGTCAACTTATCAATAATCTAAGCAACACCAAAGCTGGTGTTGGTATATTTTAACACCACGGGTGTTGAACTTACACCATAACTGGTGTTGGGATGTCAAATGAACACCATTATGGTGTCAACTTCTTAACACTCTCTTAAGTGTTGAAAAAACACCGAGGCTGGTGTTGGTATATTTTTACACCCTTTAACACCCATGGGTGTTGGATATTTTAACACCAGAGATGGTGTTACTTCAACACCAGATGGTGTGGTCCTTTATTGAAGTTCGGCCGGTGTTAGATTCAACACCAGTGGTGTTAAATCTAACACCACTGTTTTTGCAGTGTAGCGATCCACGTCCGACAAGCTTTGCTTTTTAGTGGATCACTATTTTCCATGATCGAATTTATTTTCCGCTCGCCCACGTAGTATTTGTACAGTGTTCCTCTTTATTATTGTACATATATGTTGTTCTATAATTTGTCTCGTATATTACATGAATCTTTTGCAAGCGTTTGAACAATATCAGTTAATGACATGTATACATTGTATTATGTTTTTGATTTTCGTTGATTGGAAATAAACTATGATTGAATTGATTGAATTGAACTAAAGTGGAACCCCCGCCCAAAGTCAAGTGTTAACGAGCGCTTCGATTAAATAATCGAAAATGAAAAGCGCACGTTCACATATTTTCAAAGAGCAGTACACATTAGTCATCACATCACATCACATCTCCTCACATTGGTTGTACGCCCACATGTAAGTTTAAAGACGTTCTCGCACCAAAGTTGGACATCTACTACATCCTACTCCTGAAACTTCATTGCAATTTAATTGTGACTTCTATACTTCTATTTTCTTCAAGAAAGCATATTTTCATTTTCATTTCTTTAATGTGCTTAATTCAGTCCGAGGACTGTTCTTCCGCATTAGGTTTGTGCGGATGAAAAAAGTACAACAGAATTGTAACTAAACTGTAAAGACAAATAGATACACAATAGGATGAAAATATAGATTTAAAAAGGATGTCGCACAAAATCAGTACGTGCGACTTTTTGTTGGTTTTGTGATGCACGGTCACATAATAATCCGTTTGGTTTTTTGTATAAGTTCATGTTTATGTGAGGGTGGGAGTGTGTGTGTGTGAGTGTACGCTTGTATGTTTGGCGATTGGGGTAAAGGCTCTCTTACATCCGGTCGTGCGTGCTCCTGCGAGTGGTTTGCGTGCCAAAAATGGGCCAAGTAGTGAGAGGCACGCAAGTGGAAAGTACTTTTTTTTTGGTGGTCGCAGCCGCAGCACGCAGCCTGAAAACTGAAAACTGAAAACCAGTTTTTCGCTACGACCTGGCTGCGACAATTAGCACGAGTGGGGCACGCTCGGAGTACGCAAGACAAAAATACTGAGTAAGTTCGATAGGTGTGCGTGTAACGCAGGCAAAACATGCAACAATTTCGGGGGGTATTTTCCCACAAAGGCGTACTTACCACGCAAGAGGCTCTTACTTTCCACTTGCTTTCAATGTACGTGTTAACAAAAGGGGGTGAGCGCACTTCCTCCGTGCGTATTACCTACTTCCAAAATGCGTGGTGAATACTACTACCGTACTTGTGAAGTACGTCACACTCAGACGACGAACGTGATCAGCACGATAAAAAGTGCGTCAGAAGTACTATGTCGAGACATGCTGAGGTGCATTGTGCCCCTATATAAAAGCTGATACGGACAGCGTGATTTCAGTTCCGCGTCGACATTTTCTGCAGTGAGTCCACATGAATGATGAAGAGACTCAGTGCACCCTTTTATTTTATTGTGATTATCCGTGCGTTCTTCCAATTTGACGCACGATTGTCTTGCTTAACACTTCCATGCTCCTTACGTTTCTCTTACGTTTCTCTTACTTCGTAAGTACGATTTCTGAAAACGTACGCTTCACTTGCAATTCACGTACAATTATCCCACTCGATCATTGCGTGCGACAGAAGTAGAGATCTTACGTGGTCCTTACTTCTTCCTACTTCCAAAAAGGCGTACTAACAGACCACTTGCGGGCCTCACTTTTTGAGCAAGACACACCTACTCATTAAGTACTTACTACATACTTCCCCTCCGATTTAATTTTCACCCTGCGACAACTCCACACCTGACAGGAACTCCGAGTCCGCACGATCTCTTAACACGCACGACGGGATGTAAGAGAGGCTTAAAGCTGCATGAATACTTGATCTCAGTCTTTAAGACTGAAATACATGCAAGACGGAACATGGGAATAATCTCCGATCATGTTACAGACTTGTTTTTGCATCACGAACAGTTCCTGAGCAGCACAAGGTGCTCGTGCATGCTTTGCAGGTTCATACACTCTGCTATGCACGTGAACCTGTATAAGTTTTTTAGCAAAGCGAGTTAACTCCATTCGTGTTTATTGTGGGACCGTTATTTGCAATTAAAGCTGCTAAAACACAAAGAAATCGAAAGCAAGGCATCGAATATTTTTTGTCATAACGTCAAGAGTGTTCCTTGTTAAATAACTAGTTATTTGGAAAGGTTTTATTTTGCCATATTAGGGAACTTTAGATTTAGACGCGCGGACGTTAAGAGGGAAAAAAAAAACGTTCTGAGCGTGCGCAGAAGCGCGCGTCAAGTCGATCTATTTTTAGCTTGCCTACTTTTTTTTACAAGAATAATTATCATTAGCACATTGATTTGTACAATAAATAAGACTTTAGGAGACTTTAGTATATAGTATGGAGACTATTCAATGCAGGACAGGAAATGGAATTTCATCTTGCATACTCGTATGCACTCCCTTCTATCTTCCCCAAGGGAAAAAAAAAAACCCAAAAAAAAGAACAAAAACACACAAACAAATATTGATGAATAAGATCAACAGAATGTAAGCCTCAATGTCTCCAGCAAAAGCTTGATATTCGGTATGCTACTGTCTTTAAAACAGGTCAGTACCCCTTTATTGGTTTTATTTCTCCCTTCCAATGGTCATTGTGATGATTGCTGGGAGACAGCTTTTTATGGCCGTAACTATTACTTTTAGGGGAGAGGATTAAGTCTTCATACGAAGTCATGCGTACTTTGGACGCTACATATGCTTTTCACAAGATCGGTACTTTGTTTGGGGAGTGGATACAGCCCCAAGTTGACGGTGAGAGGAGACCAAGGAAAGAGGGGGGGGGGGGGTCAAATAGCACTCGTTAGAACTCTCTTCAGAAATGAATGTTTGTTTGTACCAACTCTTTGAAAATCGTTCACATTTTAGACACATCCAGGAGAGGGTATTAACACGGAAGGAGGACTGTTTCACAACTGAGACTATTAATTTGAATTGAATTGAAAAGAATTGAATTGAATTGAATTGAATTGAATTGAATTGAATTGAATTGAATTGAATTGAACTGAATTTGAAATCCTTATGTGTCCAAATGGTTCAAAAGTTAATGCACGTTCTACAGTGGCGGATCCAGGCGGGGGCGCCTGCAAGAAGACAAGCAAGCAACAAACAAACAATGAACGAAATCTTGCTCTAATTCTCGTTACTTAACTGTATCAAACATTCTTGGCCAATTCGAGTGACTTGGTCATGAAGATAAGTCTCTTCCTGTTAAGATGACATCATTCACACGATTGTCCGTGGTAATAATGAGTTGCGAAATAAGAGTCAATGCCTTGTTATCTGCATGCAGGAAACAACGTGATGTGTTGCAATGTTGATTGATTGGTAGGCAATGTTTTCACGTGGCCGGGGCGATATCAGTTGTGACTCTGTTTTCACTTCGCTTTTATTAGAATATAATTTATAATATTCATGTATATGATATATAAAATATAATATAATAAACTTGAATCGGATCTTATGGATTCGATTTAATTTGCTTGAAAGCGTTCATCTTTATATAAAGGGGGGGGGGGGGGAGTCATCCTGGCAAACAGCCGAAAAAGTCAGTTTGTAGTTCCACTGTGCGCATGAGCAGAACAAAAAAAAATGTCATTCGTGGTATCTAGGAAATGTAGGCTTTTAGATTCAGTGACGATAGCATTTGTGATTATAAACCATGTAGGATCTACCTTATGCTTCATAGCACTTCAAACTGACAGCAGAGCAAGTCTGGTATTCAGCAATATTAATTAATAGAAAAAGATATTCATGCATTCAATGCAACACAATTAAATTGGTGCTTTCCCAGATAGGAGTACACATTGAATTGCCATTCCACTATACTGTAGTTCATTCTCTGTTAACATGAATTCCATTTAAAAAAAAAATGTTAGATAAAATGTAGAACTGTCGGGTAAAATTAAACGATGTCGTTTTGACAATGAGTAAAGACAGTGCCTAACCACTGAGAATCAAGGAAAGTCTTGTTTGTCCAATGTTCACATGGGCTAATTACAAACTTGCTTGTTGCAACGGCTTTTACAATTTACAAATGAATTATACTCTAATGGATTATACCCACTCGAATAAACAAGAATATAAACAGCGACATAAGCACGATAATACTTACCGTTGCTGGTACTTCGAGAAAAGTTGACAGCCACCCCCTCCCTCTGTCTGTCTGTTTGTTTGTCTGTCTGTCTGTCTGCCTGTCAGTCTGTCTGTTTGTCTCAGGAACTTCTGACCTAATTGGATTTGAGACTCTCATATTGTCTCTCTTACCATCTTTGTCGACACTTTCAATGACACATGTTGTCGTTTTTCAGTCACAGCAGGGCTCCACTATCATGTATCAAAGCTGGAACAGTGCCGTATATATACGGCATTGAGTTGGAACGAATACAGCTAGTGTCTGCTTGCCAAGCAATGCTTGCTAATGGCATATTAGAGAGAGATATCACTGTTTTTCACCTGTCTTCTTCAGTTGTTATCACGTTGTCAAGCATTTGTTGTCTTTTAAAGGGGTTGCTCCGTAGTTGCACCAATAAGGTATGGAAATAAAGAAAAAATAGGAAGGAAAATATACTTTTTTTCGAGTTGTCATTCCGAAGTCATGCTGTAGGGGCCTGCATTCAAATAACAATTGTTAATCACAGGCCTGGCAGAAATGTTGTTTAAGTATTATTATTAAGAGATGTGACACTCATAGAAAGTGTTCAGCATTACCTTTTTTTTCTGTTGTCTTAATAGTTAACTCCAGCACCAAACACGATTTCCCATGTCCCAATGAAATCATTTCCACGTCCCGGTACTGAATTATCATTCAAGTAATCGAGTGTCCGAATTAGGATTTACAATTTTCCCCACATAAAAATACCCTTTCCTATAACGCGCAGGCACACACGTATAAATAATACACACGGGGGTCTCCCTCTCTTGAAGTCAAGGGCATTTTCTTTTTTCAATTAGGGCGTGAATGAAGAAAGTTTGTTTCTTGTCTTTTATCTTAGGTATTGACGTACACTGTATTTGTTAAAAATAACAATAATATTATTTACATTTAGGAGATGTCAATTTGAATTTAGACATTCCTTTCTTCAATTTGTTCTATTTTGCCTCATTCCTTTGTACATCTTCAGTCAAGTCATGCTATGTTTTTGTGTTTCTCGTGTTTTGTTCCGTCCTGTCTAAATATCATTTCTGTGCGAAGTAATTGAAAGTAAGTATTTTCATAGGTATCTTTTGAGTGGCTACAATATATAAACACGCTTTTTGGTGGACCTCTCAATTCTTTTCCCCTCTAAACATGACTTTGTATTTTGCCGGTATGCATATACATATTTTTGTTAACTATCAGTTTATCCTGTGCTCAATCGAATGTATGCCTACGATGTAATTCCTGATTAACTATACTGTGTTACGTTTTGATGGGAAACAAAGAATGAGAATAAGTTAAATGAATTAAATTGAATTGAATCGAAATGATTTGAATTGAATTGATTTGAATTGAGCACATTCGCTGGGTTTAAAGGTCCTGTATACCTTTGGGAATAGTGATTTCAAAAATGTTCAAGATATAACATTTGATGCATATATGCATAGGTCTGTTGTATCACAAAATATCCTATACCATATAAAATTTTTGCAATGAAACCTGAAATATAAGGAGATATCAGTGTTTTTCTCAATACACTGTAGCTGTAGACGGTTTAGTCTGAAAATATATTTATCATATCTGTTGTTCACATTTTGTGTATTTTGTGTATTATACGAACTCAATTTTTTTTACAGTGGTTGTTTCTATCCCTAACTCACATGTAAAAACCATTTTAAAGCAGTAAAAGTGGGTTTTTGTTTCATCTGCAAATGATAAAGTATGCCTTTAAACGACATATTAATGAGATGCGGAAATAAAGAATTCTTCTCAGGTCGGTGGAAGGTTCACGAGATGATGGCATAATTTTCCCTCCCAACTTGTTTCTGTGCCAATTCAAAAACTCAAAGTATCACTTTCCTTTTTTTTTCAAATAATGTAACGAAACTGATACGGTTCTGTTTGATTGAATTCGCTTTATTCAAATGAAGTCATCTTGAACATGGAGTGACCTTTCTCTTTAAAGTTTGATTGCTTGTATTCACGTCATTGACTACCAGCATAACATACCATCAACACTCTCACTGGATAAGAGCCTCAGGGAGGAACATCAACAAGGATATGTGAGAAGAGTACTCACATTCAGTGACAGTAGTACCGTCAATTGTGACACGACTTTTCCTCCGGTGACAACTGCTCATAAAGACTCATTTTGTCCAAGGACTCATAGGATTATAGGGTTGGGCTTCTGATACACTGTAAAAACATCGGTGTTAGATTTAACACCACGGGTGTTAAATCTAACACCGATCAAACTTCAATAAAGGACCACACCCACAGGTGTTAAAAATGCACTGTAATGGTGTTGAAAAGTGTTCACCTGACACTTCGTGGTGTTAATTTGACACTGTACCTGGTGTTATTTTGACACTGTACTGGTGTTAATTCAAAAATGACACCACATGGTGTTGATTTGATATTTGCTGGTGTTAATATCAATGGTTTAACACCCGTCCAGCTTCAATAAGGGACCACACCAGCTGGTGTTACTTTGGTGTAAATTTATTTTCACATTTTTTCAAAAATCTAGTATTTTAATGTAAAATTCTTGATCGTCTTGTTTAAATTAAAAATCAACAAGAAGTGCAGTTACTAAGAAACTCTTCAAAAAACAGTTTAAAATTTGGAAATGACACCCGTAGGTGTTAATTTAACACCATAAATGAGCACCGAAAATTTAACACCAGCTCGGTGTTCACTATTTAACACCGGACTTTTTGCAGTGTACCGTTTTAGGTTGTCATAGGGTTTTTGGTGTAGTTTGATGTGAGGATCGAGATTAGGGTTAGGGTTATGTTCGTGGATAGAATTTATGTTTGGTTTTAAAGTGTGCAGATATCTTATGGGAGCAATTGTCGCAAGAGCAAATGTCATGGAACCACTATTGATATCTGATTCTATCTTCAGAGTGCTTGATTATCATATTGACAGACCATTTTTTCCCTCTCTCACTGTACATTTCTTTGTTGATGATGAAGCAAAGTTTCGAAGTACACAAACTTCTTTTAGGACATTTAAATAACTTGAACTCGAGGTATGGATATTATTGACATAATCAGCGCTATAGGTTTCTTAAAACGTGTCATCAATAACAAGTTAAGATAGTTGTTATAAGCTACTGAAATCCTTGCATCTGATTAGTGGAGAGCAGATTTGTCATAGAAATGCAGCAGTTGTTACAAATAAGAAGTTTTATGAAATCAAATGGGGCCCAGGTCGCTGTGAGTGTATTTTGACTTGGTCAAATTGTTGGGGCGATAAACAACATGATAAGGTTTCAGCTGTAAATGCCTTTAGTAGCTATAGTACCCTCTTTATAATTATAATGTGACCTTGTGCCCCTCCAGCAATGGATCAACTTCAGCTCAGAGTCATGAAGGATGATAATTTTTCAATAGTCGTTCCCTTTCATCCGTGCAGTACGTAGATGGCATGCAGTTACTGTTTAATCTGACATGGTATTACATGTATATTACATCCATATACGCGCGAATTATGGTTGACTAAAAGAATGAGTATGTTTGAAGCTAGAGAATGGTGTTCTATCTTACGAAGAGTAAGGTGTAATAGTTATAACAAAAATGTAGTGTATCTTTGACTTAATTTGTTCACACCATTGCGAGCACAATCTGTTATGGTCATAAAAAATACATATGTTATTTCAAACCAAACAGCGGAAGAGGACGCATTGAAAGAGGACGAAACATGACATAATAAACTTTTAAATTTTAGGAATCGTAAAGTTGGACATCCTTGGTCTTCGCCCTCAAATTTCGTCATAATTTCAACTTGACAACAACATATTATAGTCACAGTCACATTCATACACGTATAAAAGATCAGGAGAATGATTTCACCCACCCGTACATGACTTCCACTAACTGGCACCAAAGATTTCAATAATTCAAGTTTCTCGTGTGAAACGGACACATTCCTTCAACTTCACCCGTAATGTACGTGGATAACACTATCCCTCCCCCATCCTTCTGAAAGAAGTAAATGCCGTACACTATGCTTACTATGAAGTTTATACACATAATATGCTCCGAAGGAGGCGAGGAGCGGAGGGGGAGCTCAGGGGGAGGGGGCAGGCAACCTTTCCGACTACGTAATGGTACGACAACTATAAAACATAAATTCGTTCAGACCGGTTACCACGTTTACTCTGGTCAATAAAGTCACCGCAATAACAAGCAGCTGCAGCTGCACCAAACACACAAAATAAAGCATGACTTGTAAAAATGACCGACACCCGGTGTACCGCGTGCCAACACCCGCACACAGACACACACACACTCACACACACACACACACACACACACACACACACACACACACACAAAATGAAAAAAGTCGAGGAGCGTCACACTGATGGTTTTATGGTTTATTTTTATGTTTCGTATAAAGTTGGGACGTTTTGCGCGCGACTGCGTCCGGGATTAATCCGAACAGTCATTGCGCCGCCTACGCGCATGATGGCGTCGTTACGTAATCGACCTAATTGTAATTGCCCAGCTCTTCTCTTGTCCAGGGAGGTGTCACAGCTATGTAGTCCCAAAAAGTGAAAATAAGACAGGGACAGTGTAAAAGTAAAAATAAATAGGTGGACTGAAACAAGAAAGTAAGAATTTCTGGCCTTGTGGTGCGATTATAATCAAACTTATACTTGGGGACACATTGGTAATAGTGCGAAAGTATTATCATACATGTAAAAGACGTCTTTTTCTCTCTCCCTCTTTTCTCTTTC
Source organism: Diadema antillarum (assembly GCF_040938485.1). Classification (NCBI taxonomy): domain Eukaryota; kingdom Metazoa; phylum Echinodermata; class Echinoidea; order Diadematoida; family Diadematidae; genus Diadema; species Diadema antillarum. Next base: position 643,759 of record NW_027271557.1, read on the forward strand.
TCCCTTCAAACTGCTTTACCATTTACAGTATACCGTTAGGTATTTTTTTTTAAATCTCATCGTGGTCTTTTTTCATCGTTTTTGACACTGTCGTTATCATCACAACCCTTTTCCGCCTTCTCTTTTCTTTGAGTACATGTCGTTTGTATAGTATATGTCCCTATCTAATGTCTGTAGTGCTGACTTACAAAACAAAACAAAACAAAAACAAAACAAAAATTACTTTGCATAATATTCTGCCCTGCACATCATCATCATCATCTTCTTCTTCCTTGTTGCTTTACTTTTATCATCTCTCATTGTCGTCATCATCACAACCTTCTTCCGCCTTCTCTTCTTTTTCAGTACCTGTCATTTGTAATTTTTTTTTCCACAAAGAAATTTTATTCACTTAAACATTCAGGTACAAAGTAAATGTCACATTATTATAATACATAAAGACAAATGAAAAAAAAAATTGACAGGCAGCTACAATAAAACGTCTAAATAATGTAAATACGATTCCAATTGATATTAGATACGAAACATTTAGTTTTTTTCAGACATTTATTCATCTACTTTCTTCGCTTGCTTTACAAAAAGACAAAATTGGCTGAAATGTAATGATTTCTTTTTATTTCTTATAGAAAACATAAAGTATTTTGCATACAAATAAACCACCTTGTAAAAACTTCGTGTTTCTGTAGAACCAAGTATAAAAGCACTTCTAATAATTTGAGTTTGATTCTGTAACATAAGTTCCTGTATTTGAGCAATAAACCTTTGGTTAAAGGGATCGTACAGTCTTGGTTGAGACCTAATTTCTGGTTTCTAACATTTTTTGTGGGATAATGAGAAACCTCTTATGAAATATGAAAGAGCATGTAATTCTATGAGGAATTCAACGTTTATTAGATAAAAATTGGTTTTGAAATGGCCGAGATATCCCAAAAAGAGCGATTCTAATAAAGTGCGGGACCCACACTTTATTACTATCGCTTTCTTTTACTTTGTTTTTGGATGTTTCAGTTATTCCAAACCCGATCTTCATCAAATAAACTTTGAATTCCTCTTAAAATGGTATGCTCTGTACTATATCATAAGTGTTTTCTTCGTATCTTGCAAAAAGTTGAAATCCCAATTCTCATCTCCGCCAATACTGTACCATCCCTTTAACATCATGTTCCCAAAACAAATGTGCAAATGTTTCTAGAGCTCGAACAAAATGTACAGAGATGTGTGTCAGTTTGCAATTTTTTCCCCATTGTAACAGTAATTTATTAACACCAATATTTTTATGCACCAGTATTTCTTTCCACAATCTAAATGATTGCGTGTAGTGATGGTTTACAAAACACAAAACAAAGCAAAACAAACATAGAAACACGATTTTGCACATATTATTCCGCCCTACACAGATGAGGCGGCGGCAAGGTGTGTCAGGTCAACCGACCAAGAGCCCCAGACTGGTGTCTTCGGAGACGATATACCTTTAGTCTCAGGTGAGCTGGGAAGCTCATTCATAGTTTCCTCTAACTTTACTGTCTTGTAGGTTTTTATGTTTTATTTCTTTGTAACTTAAAGAAATGTATAATGCAATTTATAATGCACTTCATTTTATGGAAGATCCCATGTTAACGTAGTTATGTGGTTGCAAACATTATGGACTGTTAGCTGGTTGATTTCGAATCTCACGAGGTCGGATCATGATGTTTCATCTAAGTTTGTTTGTTTTTTCTTGTTCTGCTTTTTTCCGTACCCAGGTAGAGAAATTGTTATTCATGTACGATCGATGCGGTAATGGTGTTCAATGAGATCTTCAAGGGCTTTTTCCTACAGTCTTGGTAAATCAATAAGTCAATACATGTACACGTGGATATATATGTTTATGTATATGAAATTATGTTCATGTGTTTTCTTTCTAACCCCATAGCCACATCCGGGACACCACACCCGTGCCTACGTGACTGCAGCACCGCCGATGGCCCAATTGTGTGCGAGTACACGTTGGTGGTGGAGTGGTATTACACCATGTCGAAGGCCTGCTACAACTGCCCATGTACCATGTCGGACTGCGATAGACCGGACTGTGTGGCGGCTAATGGCATTCCCAAACTCATCATGGTCGCCAACCGAACTTTTCCTGGACCATCGATAGAGGTTTCTATCGTCTTAGATGAAAATCTTTCGTAATGAATAACTATAATCTTGAATGAAAGCAGGATGATATAGCGCAATTATTAACACACTATAGCATAATGATAATCTTAGCAACCGGTAACTCCATAGAAGACCAGCAAGTGTAGATAAATATGGGCTATCCAGCTAACTTCTCAGATACAAATATGAAACAAATGAACAAAAGACTGCCTTCCAGTGCTTCTTGTCGTCTTGGATAAGACCACTGATGATCAGCAATGAGTTCACCAAGCATGGTTATAATAGGGTCTCATGGATGCAACGGTGGTGCCCCCGGGCAAGATACCTTATCCTCGTTTCTTAGTCCTTTGGAGGGGCATTTAAAGGGATTATTATTATTATTATTATCATTGTTATTATTATTTTTATTATTATTATTATTATTGTTATTATTATTATTATTATTATTATTATTATTATTATTATTATTATGTTTTATTCGGCTTTCATTCACAAATATCATAGTACATAAACATTATTTTGAAATCAGAACACACTGGAGTGGTAAGGGTGCACCAGGTTGGGCAGCCCGGGTCTGGAAAGAGCCAGCTGAATGACTTGGGCCCTCAGGCCATCCTCCCCAACCCACCTGGTGCACCCAAAACAGTCAGTTTACAATATAAAAAAAAATACATATTTCATTAACAGGCATACATCTAAACAACAACAAAAACAAAACAACTGTTCCTTTGTAAGTGTCAATTTAAGATATGTGTAACTACCCACCTTTCTTATTCTATTCAAATATCAGAGGTCATTTTCTGCCTAACAGAACTAAGAAAAAAATATTATTAATACATTGCATATATGTCTGTCAACTCTTAAATTGCTACAGACATCAAAACCTGACTCACTTAAAATTCATAAAGTTAACGCACAATGCATAAATTTGAAGTTTCCATGTAAACCATATAGCCCATATTCCCTTACAGCATTTCATTTTAACTTCATTATATTTAGACAATTAACAAAACAGAACTGCAAGAGAGAGAGAGAGAGAGAGAGAGAGAGAGAGAAAGAAAGAGAGAAAGATAGAGAGAAAACAAAAAAAAACATCATAAATAACTGAATATTTAACTCAACGTACCCAACCCAACCCAACACCCAGGGAGCCAGCTCAACCAGCAATGATTATCTGCATGCTTTCTATTGGGAAATAACAAAACAAAACAAAAAACTACCGTGGCAATGTACCGCTCAACATTGAACAACTGTACACTCTGCTCCTTATGGTATAGTAGGCCTATTGATGGAAATTAGAAATGAGCTTTTAATCTTTTGAGAGACTCTAAAAATTCATTTCTGAAATGCCACAGAGCATACCATTCTAAGAGGAATTTAAAGTTCATTTGCTGAAAATTGGTTTTGAAATGGCTAAGATATCAAAAAAAAAAGAAGGTAAAACCAAGCGATCCTATTAAAAAAGGTGGGTCCCACCTTTTCTTAGGATCGCTTTGTTTGGGTATCTCAGCCATTTCAAAACCAATTTTTATCAACAAAACGTTGAATTCTTCTTGGAATTACATTTCCTTTCATATAAGAGGTTTCTCATTATCTCACAAACAAAAAGAAACAAAATCTGAAGCCTCAGGAGCCCGTTTCATAAAACTTGTCATCAGTGACAAGTTGTCATAGATGTGACAAGCTACTGAAATCTGATTGGCTGAGAGCAAATTTGTCATAGAAATGTGGCAGTTGTCACTGATGACAAGTTTTATGAAACGTGCTCCAGGTCTGAACCAAAACTATTGTCCAGTTGCAGCTTCCTTCCTTTCACTCATAGTCTCCCTAGCGGCAATATGCAGTGAATCATTAGTTAATTTCACATTATGTTTTTCTACTGTCTTGTTTAAATGATGTCAGGTTTGTCAGCACGACCAAGTCGTTCTAACCGTGATCAACCACGCAGACAACGGCGAGGGCATCAGCATTCACGCCCACGGTATCTACCAGAGGGGCACCCCATACATGGACGGCGTCAGTATGCTGACCCAGTGTCCCATTGGGCCTCACACCAAGTTCACCTACAACTTCACTGCCGACCACGCGGGCACGCACATGTGGCACGGACACACTGGTATGCACAGGGCAGACGGCCTTTTCGGTCCCCTGGTCGTCCGACCTCCAGATAAGGTACGAAAAGAAAATCGGTGCCATGAACCTGCACGCAAGCTCTCACAAGCTCCAAATATCAACTGGCAATTACCATCAGTTTGTATCAGATTTGCTTAGCTAACTTTCAGTTCATAGTACCAGATATTCAGTGGTGAATAATATTACTGATTATATTTAATTTCATTTCTCTATTTCTTCACAGAAAATTACAGCGTTAGGTGAAAACAGTTAATAAAACAAAAATGGGGCATATTTGGGGGAACACTACATCAACATTGAGCGACTCATATTATGTTAATGCGATCTTACTTTGAATAGACACGGAGCCTACCGCATTCTTATACCTTTATCTCACCCAATTTACCGCCCCCCCCCCCCCCCAACCATTTCTCTTTCCAAGACCAATCGACAGCGCGCCCTCTACGATCTTGATATGCCAGAACACATGGTGATGATGAACGACTGGATACACAGACCGGCTGCTCAGGTCTTCGCCGATCACCATCACGCTCGTGGGGAAGACAACCCGGATTCGATCCTCATCAACGGGAAGGGCCAGTTCGCCGTGTACATGGATTCCACGAGTTTAGAATCACCTGCGCCTTCTTACGTCACTCCTCGGGAAGTGTTTGAAGTAGAACAGGTGAATATTATTCTGCGTTGAGTCTGATTGGAATTATGAATATCATTTCTGTCAATAATGATTATTTTTTTAATTTTATGTTTTATTAGAACAATCATGAAGAGTCACACTATTTACAAATTATTTGCGTGACTGAATAACAAAATCATAAAATTTGAATAGGCAGTCAGCGGAGGCAAAATAAAGAAAAAATGATTATGAATCCAATATTTCCAATACATTGTATCAAAAATTCTTTCAGATGTAACAATCGATATAACAAATCAATGCAATACAAAATAATAAATTATGTGATAAACATACATGAAAGCTGAACAGATAGAAATTAGAAAGTCCATAATCTGTATATGAAACAATTATTTGTTAAAAACCACTGTGTTAGGAAAAGTTTTAGGGAGTGGACCAAAGAGAAGAAACGAAGCATTAAATGTGATGTTAATCTATGAGAACTTGATTAAAGTCCACTTTTTGACCCCTCCACTCCCCCCCCCCCCCCATACCGTATCTTCACTCACAACACACACACACACATACACACACACACACACACACACACACACACACACACACACACACACACAAACAAACACACACACCAACTGATTCTTTGCCTTCCCGTCATACCTCCAATTCCTGTAGGGTCGTAGGTACCGGTTCCGATTGGTGAGCAGTGGGATCACCAACACGCCCATGAAGGTGTCCGTGGACGGCCACAACCTCACGCTCATATCGACCGATGGCTCGGATGTGGAGCCCAGGACTGTGGATGCCTTGTTCCTCTTCGGAGGAGAGAGGTAATGGGGCGAAGTAGATGTCTTTTGTGGTATCTTCTAGTTTGGTATTGTTTTGTTTGGTTGTTTCTTGTGCTGTCGCCACATCCCTATTATGATAATAACTGTGCACATTGGTCAACTACAAAGTAATTTCCCTCACTGGTATATTATTTCCTTTGATTTTGCTATTCAGTGGCGGATCCAGAGGGGGCGCAAGGGGCGCACGCCCCCCTTTCTTTATCGTTAAAAACAAAAGAAATAAAGGGAAAAAATGAAATGAAACCCGGTAGTGGCACCAAAAATAATAGTTACGCCTCCCCCCCCCCCCTTTACAGAATTCCTGGATCCGCCCCTGCTATTCATTAGGTTTTTAAAGGCTCACACTATTACTTTGACTGAATGGAGCCGTATTGAACTAATATGAGGCCAGATGGCTTGTTTAAGTGAGCAGTAAGGACTGAGATAGGGTCTACATTATGAATTTTGAAATATTTTCTGCTAAAGAGAATTTTGAATGGACTCACTTCCTCCAGAGCGGTTAAGCCCTCAAAATCATGAAACTGTGCAAAATGTGACTAATGCATGACACTTTTACCAGTGTTAGTAAAAAGATTCATTCTAAGATCGGGATGTAAGTCTGATTTGGCCTCTGATGACCTCCAGAGGTCAATGAACATTAGCTATCAGAATATTGATGTTTGGAGGCATTTGTGAATGATAGGCCTAGATCTTGGTAACGATGCACTGAATATGCATTTACTATACAAAGGAACTGTCTTCCAATTCCACATGGCATTGACAGGTTTCTACCTTTAACTTTTGAAGAGGTCAATCACCTCAAAATATCATGGTATTGATCTGTGATGTTATTAGTTAATGTTGAACATGGTTAAGATGTGCAAAACAAGCATATCTGTTTTGCAATGAAACTGTCTTCATATTCCAAAGAACACAGACAGGTTTCTACCTTTGACCTTTCACCAGTGTTAGTACATACCATAACATTCATTTTAAGATCGGGAGGTAAGTCTGATTTGACCTCTAATGACCTCCAGAGGTCAATGAATTTTAGATATCAAAATATTGATGTTTGGAGACATTTGTGAATGATAGGCCTAGATATGGTTACGATACACTAAATATGGATTTGTACCACAAAGAAACTACTGGTATCTTCCGACTCCACAGGGCATTGACAGGTTTCGATCTTTGACCTCTGATGACCTTTAGAGGTCAATGACCTCAAAATATCATAATATTGATCTTTGATGTTATTAGTTAATAATAAACATGGTTAAGATGTGCAAAACAAGCATATCTGTTTTGCAATGAAACTGTCTTCATATTCCAAAGAACACAGACAGGTTTCTACCTTTGACCTCTGGTGACCTTATAATTATGTATGAACCAAATGGTTTCTTTTGAACATTTATTGTGTTAAAAAGTTCTTGATAGTTCTTTGCAGGCAAAATGTGTATATGAAAATTCCGATGTTAAGAGCATGTGATGGGAAATGTAAACGTATGTGCGAATGCTTCTGTGTTTCCTGCTAAACTTATTTGTTTTGGGGGAAAAGAAAAGAGAAGTCTCGCTTCATGAGAGATGTTAAGATCCCGCTCTACTATGTTTACACCACAACGCCTACGGATATCTAAGCTGGAGGTGGGTTGGTATGTCTTGTATAGAGCCCTCACCGTAAGTGCGGATTAATTGGCACGGTATCTTTTGAAGAGAAACAATACTTTGTTTCACATTGTTAGTGGGGAAAAGAAAAGAAAAGAAAAGAGAAGTCTCGAGTAATTATAAGAGATGTTGAGATCCCGCTCGACACCACAATGCCGACGGATGTCTAGGCTGGAGGTGGGTTGGAATGTCTCAATAGGATTGATTTCTGCGCCATATTTTTTTTTTTCAGGAAAACATCAATAAATTGGATTTGAGTAATTTGTCGACCCCCCCCCCCCCCCCCCAATAAAGCAGGACAGTACGTGTACAAGAGAGCGTGTAACTGCAGCTTGGCACGCTATCTTTTGAAGAGAAACAATACTTTGTTTCTCACAAAATTATGGCAGAAAGACAACCGATAATCATCCGCTCATGTGAAATCAAGCAGACGTTTTTCAAAACATTTTCAAGATGCATCTTGGTGAGTTACAGTCTGTTAAACATGTCAATATAATGTGAAAAACAATTTGAAGGCCACCTGCAATAGGCCATCTGCAATACAGCCTCACATTTTCCGACATCACAACAGCTCTCATCAACACGTTCCATATATACTCGTGGTTAAGAGGGAAAATAATAATACTGCAAGATTGTTGTATTTCCGAAAAGACAACAGACGGAAACTGATTACACGTGAAATACATAAACTTTTTTTTCCATGCATCTTCCCCATATCATTACACATAAAGCAGTGTCAACCAGTGCAAAATGTCGGAAATACTAGAAATTCCCCTGATATAAACTGTCATTCTCTTGAAGCATATTGGGATTAAAGAAAATTGGAAATTAGTTGGATGTAATTTTGTTTTGAATTCATGTGCTTTCAATTTATCTATTTTGTTATAGATTTTCAAAATTGAGGGATGTAATTTCGGCAGTAGAGTAGAGATCATTGCCAATAACAATTAAATCTGACTTTGTTATTTAAGTGAATTCCTATTGAAAATCAGGACAGTATCATTAAGTTGATATTTTCAAACTAGTGTAAGCACTAGTTATTAATGTCAATAAGGGATTACCATTGTACATTGTACTTGGTGCCACATCCCCTAAAAGTCTGACCTCACATTGTCCTCAGAGGTCAAAGTTGGATATACGTGAGGTAATGACCAGTGTTCTGTGGAATGAGAAGACACTTCTATTGTAGCATAAATAGTAATAGCATAATGCATGATTGCACACCAGGTATACTGTTAACAATACTACACATCATACTTTTATCACTATTCTGGTATCTTGAGGCCATTGACCTGTCACAGTCCTCATAGATCAAAGGCAGAGACATGTAAATTATTTCCTTTGATTTGAGGAGTAGAAAAAAGATTCAGTTAATTGTAACACAAATGAATTATAGGATGTCGTTATCATTGTTTATATTTGTGATCGTGCACCTCAAAACGAACATAAAGTCGCACACAAAGATTTTTGCGTGAGGACTGAAAATAAGTGAAATGAAATCAACCTAGCCGAACTTGACTTTTTCATATTTTCTGAAAGAGCGGGTCTTCTTTTACATTATGCTAAAATTTGGTATCATAAAACGGGCAGGAAAGTGTGTGTGTGTTTTTTTTTTTTGGCAGTTTATCTCGAACATTTTTGGTAGAAATGTGTGATTAGGTGGGTCTTTAGAATCCCTTTCTCATTTCTAAAAAACCTTGTCCACACTCTTCATTTTCAAATCTAATAACTTTTGAAAAGATAGCGCTACTGCTTTGAAAGTTGGCATTAATTATGGACAGAATGTGATAATGAGGCATGCTTAATTTCATTTTAATCTGATAATTCCTTCATTGTTGTTACTCTGGTGGTTTACTTTCTGTTTTTGTCCCATTCATCGCACAGCCCGCACGGTTTGGTAAAGATTACGCGCTTGAATAGACACTGTACTTCAGAGCCTCTTTTCTCAGTTCACACTTTTCCTGAGTTTGTGCTTTCTTTCCAATATTTAGATAGGTTGGGAGAGTCCATTTGATTTGAGTTATACATCATTTTAAAGCCTTAAGTCTGCTCTTTCAGAATATGGTCTTAAAGGACAAGCTCACCTTCATAAACATACAGATTGAGAGAATGCAACAATATTAGTAGAACACATCAGTGCAAGTTTGAGGAAAATTGGACAATCGATGCAAAAGTTATGAATTTTTAAAATTTTTGTGTTGGAACCGCTGGATGAGGAGACTACTACAGCTTGTGAGTCATATGCGTACAACAGTATAAAGAAAATGTAAAGAAAATTCAACATATTTTCACTTTTTTCGCATAATAAAAGAGCACTTGACTTGCCTCTTTCTAAAGGCAGGGGGAATAATATTACCCATAACATTTGTCGGTAACAAGTCGGACGAATGTGTACTTTTTTCAAAAGATGAAATTTTGTGAAATTCTCTTTATATTTTCCTTATATTGTTGTACGCATGTGACATCTCAGTTATTCAAACACTGCAGTAGTCTTCTCATTCAGCGGTTACTGCACAAATACTTCAAAAATGCATAACTTTTGAACGGATTGTCCGATTTTCCTCAAACTTTCAATGATGTGTTCTACTAATATTGCTACATTCTCTCAATCCTTATGTTTATGAAGGTGAACTTGTCCTTTAACTAAAAATTCATGTTTGGAGACTTTTTGTTTGTTTTGAGGTGCAGGGTCACATTTAATAAATTGCATCAAATATCAATATTCTGATAATCTGAGGTAACTGACCTCTGGAGGTCATCAGAGGTCAAAGGTAGAAACCTGTCAGGGATCTGTGAAACATAGAGGCAATTCCACTGTAAAAAAAAAAAAAAAAAAAAAAAAAAAAAAAAAAAGATGGTTTCAGTACATCATTGCCGTGTTTATTGACCTTATGGAGGTCATAAGAGGTTAAAAGTAGAAAACTGGCAGAGCTCTGTGGAACATGAAGACAATTCCACTGTAACAAAAAATGATGGAGTTTTTTGTACGTCATTGCCATGTTTGAAATTATCTAAATCAATGACGCAAATTTCATCGACCTTGGGAGGTCATCAGAGGTCAAATCATACTTATCTCCCGGTCCTAAAATGAATCTTATAGCATGTGCTAACACTGGTAAAAGTTTCATGCTGTAGTCAAATTTTGCACAATTTTTCGGCTTATCTGCTCTGCTAGAATACAAAATGTGAACTTAATATTTTGCTTTTATTTCAGGTATGACGTTGTTCTCGATGCATCGCAAGATGTTGGTAACTATTGGCTAAAGGTGAAAGGTTACGGACAAGCTCGGGGAGTCATCCAAGGCTACGCCATCGTGCGATACAAGGGCGCCCCCATCGCCAACCCGACGCCCGATCCCACCGTCGACCGAACGGGCGTGGTCTTCCAAGAATGGAATGCGCCCCCTTCTGACACCGCTATCACAGTCAACCAGCTGGTGGCACTGGGTAAGAATTTGTATTCATCGATTATCAGTTTTGTAATGTATTATTAATTTACATGACAATAGTTATGTGACTTGTTCAAGCAAAAAATTGTTAGGGTTAATCGCAGGCGTCTAGGACTGGATGGTAATTTGTTCGGAGTGACATTGCATTCTCTGCTCAAGTTGGCCTTCAAAAAAAAAAGCGAAGATAGTCAAGCAGATTGGTAAAGTTTCATCAAAACAATTGACGTGAAAACGATAAGTCGATGACGTCATCATGTCACAAGTCTTTCCGTTTGACCTTCACAGTCACGTCCTTGAACCCTATAATATTATGATTACTTGTTGATTGTGACCAAATTTTCAGAAGTCTTTTTGCATATCAAATCACACCAATTGATTTGTGGCGTTGGGGTTATTCGCTCATCGCTCGACATGCATGCCACTGTGTAGTTTTGCGTGGCCGACGTGACCGCGGTGTGTTTGTTTTTATTTGTTTGGTTGTTTGTTTTTTTTACACAGAGATAAAAAGAAAATATATCTCTCTGTTTTTTTTTACACGGAATTGCAAGCTTTTGAAGTGTCATAACTCTCTCATACCTTTTTCCAAGTTGGATGAATCCCGTAAGATTTAATTTTACTTTGCATTAAAAGAAAGAGAACTGTATTTGCATTGTAAACTCGTCATATGGCGCTTTTAAAGAAGACATAACACAACCTGACGTTTTGGTGCAGCGAAAGACCCAACAGCATGGAGATTCGCGCAATGGACAGACTGTTCCGATGCGGAGATATTCGAGAATCGTCGCAATATCGTCGCAATCTTTCGTCTCTTTTAAGGCTGTCGTATCTTCAAGCTATATGCTTATTTGACGACAGTCTTCTGCATTCATACTCCCAACACATACGCTATAATTCAGTCAGATCATTTGATTCACTACTTTCCCGAGTGGTTCCCAATCGACGCGCTCTCTTATTCTTTCCTTCAATCTTTGCACGTATATCTCAATTATGTTTGGATACACAACCTACTGTATGTTTTATTGTCTTGAAAATAAAAAGAAATCACTGTATTTCATTTGTATCATATATTCAGTGTAGAAAATTCCTAATAAACTCATTTGAATATGTGAACAACTGTATCACCAATAGATGCTTCGATTAAAATATTCGCATAAGGGCAATAGACCGTTTCTGTAATTTATTGGAATGTATCTTTTTCAGCAGTCAAATAACGAACTATCAATTTCTTTTCCTCGCACCCTCAAATTAAGTTCCATAGGCATGTGATAGGCAGGAATTTGCTTAGTTTGCTTAGTCAGTTTTTCAATCCTAATTTTTTTTTTTATATTGTCGTTATATACATAATACTGTATTTTAATTCATTATTTTTCTGTATACCAAAGTGCTTAGAAACGTCAGTATTAAGCTATATGTTATCTATTATTATTGTAATTATTATTATTACTATTTTCGTTATTATTATTCATGTTATCAATGGCAGTATATAGTAGTAGTAGCAGATGCTGTTGTTGTTGTTGTTGTTGTTGTCGTCGTCGTTGTTGTTGTTGCTGCTGCTGCTGCTGCTGCTAGGCCGAACAAGCCTCCGGCAAACTTTTTTGCTTGTTAAGGTCAACTTTTGTGAACAAAACATGCATAAAATCTGAGTAGGCCTACATTACAGATCAGGGGCGTCACCGGCTTTTTTTCAAGGGGAGTGCGTTTAGACCCTAACGTAACGAGATTTTTTTTTTTTTTTTGACAGACATTTGGAATATATGAAGCTCTCAATGCCTAGACTTTTACTGTTTTTGAGGGAAACCAAGCGGGGAAAGGGCACCGGCTAGCTAGGATTTCATCTTGGGGGGGGGGGGGGGGGGGGTTGATAGTATGCGAGGGAGCGAGCAAGGGGGGGGGGGGAGAGGGTGTGGAAGTGCCTGATGTCCCTCCCCCATCCCACGGTGAAAACTTTTTGCATTTTGATGTTGTAAATATTGCAATTTGATGCAGGCTTTTTGCGTGTTTTTATCGACTTGAAACAGTCCCACTTGTTTCAGGTAGCAGTACATTGATGGAATTTGTTGTTGAACAATATGCCTATAAACTATTATCATTTCAATAAACTTCTTGTATTGATTCTTACACTGATGTCATGAACACGACCGAGCCCGAGCAAGCGGAGAGAGCGAGGGTGGATTTGGTGCATGTTTTGCTTGTTTTATCGACTTGCGGCAGTCCCACTTGTTTAAAGTAAAGCAGTATATTTTGATGTAGATTATTATCGAACAATTTGCCTATAAAAAAAGTATCATCCAATTAACTTCCTGTTTTAATATTTACACTGAATATCATGAACGCGGCCAATCAAGAGCGAGAGGAGTGAGCGAGGGGGAGGATGTGGGAGGGAGTGTCCCCCTCCCACGGTGAGCACTTTTTGCATTTTGATGTTGTAAATGGTGCAATTTGATGCAGGTATTTTGCGTGTTTTATCGACTTGAAACAGTCCCACTTGTTTACGGTATCAGTACATTTTGAAGTAATTTGTTATTAAACAATTTGCCTATAAATGGTATAATTCAAATAAATTTCTAGTAATAATTCTTACACTGATGTCATGAGCGCGACCGAGCCCGAACAAGCGGAACGAGCAAGGGGAGGGGGGGGGGGGGGGGTTGTGGGAGGGGGTTGTCCCCCTATAAATGGATTATGGAATGACGGTGTGAAACGACAAATTACTGGCAGCAATATTGGGAGAATGGCTTGACGATTACATGCGAGCGAGCGGAGCAAGCGAGCTTTGAAATTTTGACATTTTACAGTCCCCAGGCTGCCGTTTGTAGCCATATTTATTTTATTTATTTATTTTTATTTTTTTTTTTTGCTTTGGAAATTAAGGGGGGCGCACCGGGCGCAACTGCTGGCAATTACTGGCAGCAACATCAGGTGAATGGCATAACGATTAAATGCGAGTAAGCGAAGAGAGCGAGCTTGAACATTTTGACATTTTACAGTCAAAAACTACCATTTGGAGCAATATTTTTTCGCTTTGGAAATAAAGGGGGGAAGGCGCACCGGGCGCAACTGCCGGCAATTACTGGCAGCAACATCAGGAGAAAGGCATAACAATTAAATGCGAGCGAGCGGAGCGAGCGAGCTTGAATATTTTGACATTTTACAGTTAAAAAAAAAAACCTGCCGTTTGTTGCTATATTTTTTCGCTTTGGAATTTAAGGGAGGCGCATAGGGCGCAACTCCTGGCAATTACTGGCAGCAATATCAGGAGAGCATAACGATTACATGCCAGCGAGCGGAGCGAGCGAGCTTGAAAATTTTACATTTTACCGTCCAAAAGCTGCCGTTCTTAGCCATATTTTTACGCTTTGGAAATCAAGGGAGGGGCGCACCGGGAGGAACTGCGGGCAATTACTGGCAGCAACATCAGGTGAATTGCATAACGATTAAACGCGAGCAAACGAAGAGAGCGAGCTTGAAAATTTTACATTTTACAGTCCAAAAACTGCCGTTCTTAGCCATATTTTTTCGCTTTGGAAATTAAGGGAGTTGGGCGCACCGGGCGGAACTGCTGACAATTACTGGCAGTAACATCAGGAGAATTTAAAGGTGATGGCTAGTAACTGATCAGTGGGAATCAGTGGGATTGCTGAGGGATGATTGTTCCAATTCTTGTGGGATTCATTTAAGAGTAAATTAATATATATTCTTGTGTGAAAACTATTTGCTTCAGAATGGTCTCATATTCAAGTAATGTTCAATTTAATGTTTCCAGGTAAGCGTCCCTAGTCAGTGACGGGGCATTAATCTGCACATTACTTGAAATTGAGACCGTTCTGAAGCAAATAATTTTCACACGACAGTAGATACATAATGTACTCTTTAATGAATCCCACAAGGATTGGAACAATCATCCCTCAGCATTCCCACTGATTCCCACTGATCGGTTACTAGCCTTCCACTTTAAGTGCGAGCGAGCGGAGCGAGCGAGCTTGAAAATTGTGACATTTTACAGTGCAAAAACTGCCGTTTTTTTGCAGTAAGGGGGGGGGGGCACCGGTTGAACTGCCGGCAATTCCTGGCAGCAACTTCAGGAGAATGGCATTACGACTAAATGCCAGCGAGCTTGAAAATGTTGACATTTTACAGTTCAAAAGCTGCCGTTCTTAGCCATATTTTTTCGCTTTGGAAATCAAGGGAGGGGGCGCACCGGGCGCAACTGATGGCAATTACTGGCAGCAACATCAGGTGAATTGCATAACGATTAAATGCGAGCTAGCGAAGAGAGCGGAGCTTGAAAATTCTGACATTTTACAGTCCCAAAACTGCCGTTTGAAGCTATAATTTTTTTTTTGCTTTCGAAATTCAGGGGGCGCACCGGGCGCAACTGCTGGCAATTACTGGCAGCAATATCAGAAGAATTTAAGTGCGAGCGAGCGGAGCGAGCGAGCTTGAAAATTGTGACATTTTACAGTGCAAAAAACTGCCGTTTGTAGCTATATATATATTTTTTTTTTTCTACAGTAAGGGGGGGGGGTGCACCGATGGAACTGCCGGCAATTCCTGGCAGCAACTTCAGGAGAATGGCATTACGACGAAATGCCAGCGAGCGGAGCGAGCGAGCTTGAAAATTTTGACATTTTACAGTCCAAAAACTGCCGTTCGTAGCTATATCTTTTTCGCTTTGGAAATCAAGAGGGGGCGGGGGGAACGCCCGGTGCGCCCCTCCCCCTGGATCCGCCACTGGTAGTCAAGGGTGTCGGTTTATGTTCATGACCAGCGAGGTGGCGTCGAAGTGACCAAGCATGGGAAGGATGTCCAAAATCTATCTTAATAGTAAACACTGTATACACACTTATACTAGTAGATATGTATAAAAATCAGTTCTGCCAGAACCAGGGCTGCGAATTGTTTTTGCCCACAATTTCTTTTGTTTTTGATTTTTTTTGTCCCCGATGCATAATTTCAAAAAAAAAAAAGGAAATAGATAAAAAAAAAAAAAAATGATTACTATTTAGGGTCCGGCGTTGAGGTCGCTCACAATCTGATTTTTTTTTTTTTTTTTTTTTTTTTTTTTTTTGGTCTGAAGGGGGGTGCGTTCGCACCCAACGCACCCCCCCCCCCCCCCCCCCCCCCCCCGGTGACGCCCATGCAGATCCGGTCTATTATATTATAGCAGCTGGTTTAGTCGTAGTTTTCGAGTGTAAATCAGTGGGCAGCAAATAGGGATCCATTCAATCAGACCACCCTCCTCTCTCTAATCTACAACGTGTAGCCGCCGTCTAGTCTTCTCGTCATTATAATGCAGGACACCTTTTGGAAAAAAATCTCTCCTCATCCTGTTAAAGCTTGTGTACGGCCGTCACAAATACCGCACCACTTTGAAGGCGGAACCATGTCAATAAATGTGTTTAATGCAAACATGTATTACAAAATACTTTTCAGCATCTCCCTGCTCTCATCTCCTTCTAGAAAACGCCAGCATTCCTCAAAAAGGCAAGAGAACAGTTTACGTTTCCTACGACCTTAATCCGGTGAGTATAGGTAGTTCCTCGCGTTATCAAAATCTCTCTTCCTCCTTCTCCTTCGCTCTCTCCCTCTCTCTCTCTCTCGCTGTGTATAATATGCTTCTTACTTGTACAGTAGTCATGATTCATTTATTACACAATCATTTTATTGAAATCAAACTCACTTTCTGCAACACTGCCGTTATGTCAAGAATAACGATCTCTTTCAAGGAAATGAGTATTTCTCAAATATCATTCCGTCACGTCCGTGCATGGGAGCGCTGTGGCAGAGAGAAAAACACTCCCGACTCCCAACTTTTTATTTTGATGACGGCGATGATCAGCACAAAAGGTGACGATGGCGATGATGAGCACAAAAGGAAATTAAGGAAAATACTAACAAACAAACAAACAAGCAGATAGACAGACGAACAAGCAAACGAAAATCCCCATCAACACTCAGGATTATCCTAATATGCATATGCAACACCCTGGCGTCCCGAGCAAAATAATAAAACGCTCGTAGATTCTTAGTAAACGACTTTTTTTTTTTCATTTTACATATCGGAGTGGGATTCACATCTGACACAATGGCCCGAATTGACGAAGGTGGTACAATCTTGTCCATCAGTCATGTTCGTCAACGAAATGACTGATTTCGTAACGAAATAGGCCATGCGACACTTGGTGCCCCATACAAAACTGCGGTCTTTAAACCTAGACAAGATTGTACCACGTTCGTGAAATTGGGTCTAGATATTTTATTGTAATATGATTTCGTTGTGGTCACTGTCTCATGTCCCTAAGAAAATTATTTGATTATCTCCCCTCCCCCCTCTTCCCACTAGGTCAACAATGTCCACTTTAACAAACCAGACCTTTACCCACTGGGGCCGACAGGGCCGGGATACGGCGAGTACCACTCGGCGCAGATCAATCGCCGCTCCTTCCACTTCCTCGACATACCGCCGCTGTCGCAGTTTGACGAACAGACGATGCTTGACGAGCTATGCGAAGTGGACTCTGTCGATAGAGAGCGCTGTTCACGCGAATACTGCTCGTGTCCGCAATACATCCAAGTGGAGCTGGGACAGGTAAAAACATGATGAGTTAGCTGGCAAAATGAGTTCACGTCATTTTTATTAAGATGAGATATTTTGAATCATAACTTCAAAAACATTCCTAGTTGATGTTGGTATATGTAACCAATGAGGTATCGCTGGAAAGGTTTTATTTGGCTCTACATTGGATCTGTTGATATGAACTTACCTAACAATGTTCAAAAAGCCGCTTAGCCCATTTACGATCAAACCCATCGGATAAGAGTAATATACTACTAGACAATACGCAACAAAGACAATGAAGGCTGATCTGAAAGAAGGGGGAAGTGAAATGAGATCAGATTAGATTTAACAGTAATAAGATAGATCCTTATAAAAACAACAAACACCAAATAATGTTACTAACACACTATTAACATTACCGGCAAAGATTCTCGAATTTTCGAAACATTACTTGTGCAGTGGAGTGTAATTATAGGGCAAGTAGTTGAAAGTGTAAGTGGCGATAAAAATCTGAGATTAGTACTAGGCTACGTTTGGAATCGAGAGCTATGGATGTCACAAATCTCTTTGCAGACGCTGGAAATCGTCTTGGTAGACGAAAGCAAAGATCTGGACATCGTCCATCCCTTTCATCTCCATGGCCACGCCTTCAGAGTGGTGGCACAGGCGAAGCTGGGCACGAACACATCCTTGGAAGCGGTGAAGATGATGGACCAAAGTGAGTTGATATTTTATTTTATCGTCATCACTAACATACGCATCATCATCATCATCGCTATCATCGCCACCATTAATACCATCATCATCACCGCTTATCTATCTTCATCTTATCCATCGTCATTATCATTATCATCATCATCATCACCACCACCACCATTATCATCATCATCACTGATCATCATCATCACCATCATATCTGCATTATTATCACCATCATCCTCATTATCATTATCATCAACATCACGATCATTATTACCATCCCACCATCACCATCATCATAATCACCATCACCATTATCACCATTATCACTACCATCATCATCACAATCATCACCAACATCTGCAATACACCATTATCACTATCATTACCATCATCATCACCATTATCACCATCATCACTATCACAATCACCATTACACCATTATCACTATTATCATCAAAATCTCATCGCCATCATCATCACCCTCATCACCATCGTCATTAGCACCATCATCGTCGTCATAACCATCACATCATTATCACCACCACCACCATCATCATCATCATCACCATCATCACCAACTTCACCATCATCATTATCATCATCATTGCCATCGTTATGATTGTGATTACTATCATTTTCTTTCTGTGTTTGCATCGAAATCAACGGTAATCGACACGATGACCTGTCGATTGATTATTCCTCTCTAGACACCACTTTCCGTCGAACCTGGAACTCCTGATTGACAGCTAGGTGGAGGTCTCCTCAATAGTTACGTTCAGACGACAAGCCTTTGTATCTGATGTCGCTATACCCTAGGAAGTCCAATAGATAAGAATACAGTAAATGAAATGCGTGCAGGGCAGCCAAACTGCGATATCTCACGATTGATTTCAGCAAAACAAGTCGTTCGTTTTTTGATAAGCATGGAATGCAGTAGTCGCAATGCATCTAAGCCTCATCATCCATCTTGTTTTGACAAGCGTCAACGACACTTTGCTGTATATTGCAGGATCTACCACTCAGTGCAACTGATCGAGTCCCTCATAGAACCATCGTCGCTGATATTTATAACACCAGTGATATTCTTCTTCCCATGTAAAGAGATAAAGAAATCTAATATCCAATGAATAATAGCATATATTTTGATAATTTACCTGTCTTTCTGCAGACGGCGAGATAAAGCGCAACTTCAACAGTCCGCCTGAAAAGGATACGGTGATGACCCCAAGCGCTGGTTACACCGTGATCCAGTTTGTGGCCGACAACCCCGGCTGGTGGTTCTTACACT
The DNA here is from genome assembly GCF_040938485.1 of Diadema antillarum. Lineage (NCBI taxonomy): Eukaryota > Metazoa > Echinodermata > Echinoidea > Diadematoida > Diadematidae > Diadema > Diadema antillarum. The sequence goes on from NW_027271557.1 coordinate 663,149, forward strand.
GCCATCTTGAGTTCCACGTTGAGGTAGGTTATGTATTCATATAACAGTACATGTAGTAAACGTATGTCACACAACTTCACACTGGTAGTCCTAAGACTAAATTGCTGTGGCATATACTGTACATAAAAACATTACAATTACAAATTCGCTGACATAAGGTGTATGGCGTGTGTATCATGATGGACATAATCGAGAAAAGAGATGGCTAGGAATATTAAAACTAGGTGACGACTATGTTTTCATAAAGCTACAACCATGACAACTTCACACGAATGTATAGGTGTAGTTATGGCAACGCTTAAGGTAGTGGTGTTTGGGTAGAGGGGGAGGGGTAGAATTTAGTTATTCGCCACTCAATCCAATAATCATGTCCGATATGATGAAAACTACAGTACTTTTCTCTTGACCGTGGTCCAGGTTGGAATGGGTCTGGTTGTCCGAGTCGGCAACCAAACTGACCTTCCCCCCGTACCCAAAGACTTTCCCCGATGTGGCAACTACTACGGACCATCCTCCTCCTCCGCTCAATCGTTGATCGTCATCGTCCTCTCCGTCGTCATAGCAGTCCTTCTCATCATAGTCATCGTCCTCGTCGTAATCGTCCAGAGATCCAACAAAAGCAACGGACGGGGCAAGGCTTCGAGAGTACCCAACAGCGACCCGCAATCGGCGACGAAACTATGATGGTTTTATCGCGCAAGGCGCTCGGTCATTATGCATCATTAGCTCTCTGCCTCTTTAAAGTGTAATGTTCGAATCTCATTCCGTGCTACCACACGAACCATGGTGTGTATGATTATAGGGCTTCATGGTTAGAAGAAGAGTGCAACATTAGAATTAGGTCTAGGAATTGAAAACAGTTGTCAGGACCAGTATGACATAGGGTTAGGTTTCTATAGGATATGATGATTAGTGAGGCGAATATTGAGACTCAGAAAAAATGGTTCGAAAATAGGATGTAGGAGTTTTGACTATACCTAATTATAATAATGATGTGATGATATTAATAATAATGATACTAATGATAATAATAATTATAACGTGTGAATAATAATATTAATAGTAATAATAATAATAATAACAATAATAATTATTATCATTATTGTTATTATTTTCATTATTATTATTATTATTATCATTGTTATTATTATTATTACTATTATTATTATTATTATTATTATTATTATCAATATTATCATCATTATTATAATTATCATCATCATCATCATTATCATCATCATCAATTTACAAAGTGCAAAATCTATGTACGTAATAGTCATCTTCGCTGCAAAATTATCCTTAAGTTTTATTTTGTTTGAAAGTTTGTTTGGTGATGAGGTAGAACAGCTTACGATAACACTACAGTGGTATTACCGCAATCATTGCCTATCCTTTCCCTCAGAAATATTTAGTATAATTACAGATACTTCTACAATTATTGTTTTGTATGTGTTCATACATTAAGTGTGTTTGCAATGACGCTCGGTTACAATGTGCGGAGCTGATAAGCCATTCTAAAACAAATACTAAAATAATAATCAATTCTGTGGTCACTCCAATATACACAGAAAATGACGTGTAACATCTTATTTTCTATCTAACGAAAGGCAGACGGTGATTATTTTGAGCAAAATTAACAACAAAATAGAATAATTTCACGCTCAAGTAAAGCGACAAAGAAAAAAAAAGTCAATGTAATGCTTTGCTACTGTATTGCTGCATGAATATTGCTAATTTTGAAGATTTTTTTTTAAATCTATTATCATTTGAAAGTTCTTGGCTGAAACAGCGTCTGAGATAATATTTTCCTCTATTATAGGCCCTCCTCGTCTTTCTATTCAAGCCATTTTCAACACTATCATAAACTTGGATTTTGTAAAAGCCAACGGGTTTTCATCCTTCTTTTCAGCTGTGTGTTTGGTTCTCACGTCCTTATATTTGTCATTGTTCGTATACTATCTTGCTTTCTTGGCTTTAAGAGCAGTTCTTTCGTTTATATCTCCTCTTGGTATTATTTGATGTTTTAGGCCTTTTGTCCACGATACATGTACTATTGTGTCTGATTTCTCGAATTATTGTGATAATTTTCAGAAAAGGAAAATCTTAACAATGTCGTGTTCCTCAGTTGCCCGCACTTTCCAGGACGGTGACTGGTATGAAACATTAAAGCATCTATTGACTTTCAAACGGATGTGACGTAATAAACAAAGGTTCAACTTGAAAATATCACTAATCACGTTATAGCAATTGAAACAAGAATGAAGAAAACTATTGATTTCATCTTCTTGTCTAAGTTATCCTCTATTATATTTTGAGGGGGCTGCAATATTGTCCATAACATACAGTATATGTATTGCTGTCGTTGTTGATTTTTTTGTTTGTTTTTGTTTGATGTGATATCGTTCAGCACTATGTTGGTGCAATTACGTTCTTGACCCACATTTTTCTGTAACCACTTATCTAAATCCAGTGGGGTTTTCTGCAAAATATGGGTAAGATGTTATATCTTTAGATCCAGAGACAGCATTCAGACAGTTTAGTCGCATTGACAGTTATCAATGTGGAAATCCGATTTTTACTTGTTTGTTTTTGTTTGTTTGTTTGTTTGATTGTTTGTTTGCTTTTTGGGGTGGAGACACAATCACTGCAGTCATTTAGGGAATTTGAAACACCAACCTTGTGATTTACACCCCGTGTTCCATTATGTTCGTCAATTAAGAGAATCGGTATACGAATTTGAGACATTATAGTCTGTTATTTCCACTTGATCATGGAGAATAGAATTTCACCTTTAATCAGGTTATTTGGGAATTTTACAGTGTGTTTACTATTCATTTGTCATCCATGTAAATATCTAAATTTCTCTTTTTATTTTTGCTATTCATTTTGCCCTGTCACCTACCAATCTCTTTTTTCTTTGTCGTGCCCCTCCTCCCCCTCACTCAGACTGTAACCATGTATTATGATGATGGATACTTGTTCTAGATCCTTCAGAGATACCCCTTTACGGATCAATGGGTCAGGATTGTGATAATATCCCCTATTACGGGTTTTTGGAAGGGAAGCCATCAAAATTACCCCCTACCACAGGTTTTGGGAAGGGAAGATAGCAAAATGAAAGAAGGGTTCCGAGGTGAAGGGTGTCTGCATTTTTACTCCGCGTGGAGTAGAATATCTCTAGAAATTTCACCAGAAAAGATGTACTTCCCTGCTAAAAGAAGGCCAGCCCGGTGTGCTCTGCAGCAAAACATGCACAGAAAACACCTTCAGGAGAATTGGGGCAACCACCAAGAAGCCCTATTACCCCTATTTTGACATTTTACTAGGGTTTGCAACTAATCTTGATTGGGACACTGTTTGTTGTTGGGAAAGATTTGGAAACCACCCTAATAAGTCAAGAACATTTAAGAGCAAAAGTCCCCCTATTCAAGGATTCCCCCCCCCCCCCGAATTGAGCGCCTAGAATATACCCCTTTTCCGAAAAATCGGGAATGCGGATGCGGTGTATGCAGAATTACCATCTGAGTGAAGAGGGGAGGGTGGGGATATCCAGCATGTTGCAGCCCTGAAGGTTGTTTTTGTGATGAAATCCCCATATGGCACTATACGTTACACTCTGGTCTTGATCTCTTTTGATGATTGTACATGCAACAGTAACTTGCAAGCGAACACAGTTTTTTTTTTTTTTTTTGAGAGAGAGTGGCATTTTTGTGACATGCATAATGAAATCCTTATCATGCAAAAGGTCATGAACCATCCCATTGTGAAGTTTGTACACAAAGAAATATATAAACTTGCGTTTCTAAATGTCAAATGTGCTGCACTTAGTATGGAAATCTTTTCTCTATTTCTCATATTCATGACCGACGATTTCACAATTTATTATTCTTGATTTGTTGTACAGCTTTAACAGTCAATCACTGACTATCGCGAAATTCAAACAATGACACAGATATATAAATATATACTAGTATATATCTGTAAGTCAACAAACGAAACTTTTATTGAAACATCTTTGTGAAATTTGAACAATCTCGCAGTGAATATCCCAATTAAAGGGATGGTATAAATTTGGTGGATATATGGGGCGTCAAATTTGATTTTGTGTGTGTTTGTGTGTGTGTGTGTGTGTGTGTGTGTGTGTGTGTCTGTGTGTGAGAGAGAGAGAGAGAGAGGGAGAGAGAGAGAGAGAGGGAGATAATGAAACCGCTCGTGAAATATTACAGAATTAAATACACGACTCTTATCAGGAATACAAATTTAATGTGTTTAAGATCGGTTTCGAAATGGCTGATTTATCCAAAACCAACCAATAATGCTCCGTCACTGACCAGGGACGCTAACCTGGAAGCATTAAACTGCACATTACTTGAATATGAGACCGTTCTGAAGCAAATCATTTTCACACAACAATAGATATACAATGAACTCTTGAATGAATCCCATAAAGATTGGAACAATCATCTCCCAGCATTTCCACTGATTCCCACAGATCAGTTACTAGCCTTCCCCTTTAAAAGTAATGAAACAATCTAAATGCTATTTCAGAGTATTAAACAAATAACTTGTTATACACCGACATCGTGCAGAAAGCCCCATTCGATTTGGTTCAGTGGTCATGGAGAAGTATAATCTATGGATCTTCGTAGAACATAATTATCATGGGGCAATTTCTCCCAAGTTTAGCACTTGGATGCGCTTGGCATCCTTATGAATGAAAAATATTTTGCCCACAACTGCATGACAGAAAAACCAACACGTGAATTTAAATTCCGCGCATAACATTACGTCAATATGTGAACATACAAATGTAATTGCTGTCATTATTATTATTATCATTGATGAAGGAGAGAGAGAGGGGGGGGGGGGGGAGGTAAATGAAAAGAACAGGAAAACAAAAAGCAGAAAGCCAACATGGAAAATGCATAAATCCAGTCTCAAGAAGTCACTTTTTTTCAAAAGAGTATTTGTGTGTGTGTGTGTGTGTATGTGTGTGTATGTGTGTGTGTGTGTATGTGTGTGTGTGTGTGTGTGTGTGTGTGTGTGTGTGTGTGAAGACAATGAACAAGACGTGAGCACAATGGATAATGCGTCTCCGTCAAGCAAAACTTGGAGAGGATGGATGTACGACATACTTTACAAAGATCCACATTTCTCTGTGACCACTGAAACAAATCAAATGTTTTCTGCAGGATGTATGTCAAGTGTAGGTAATAAGTTAAAGTGTCATACCCCCAAAATGTATTTCGCTTGATTCATAACTTTTAAGGCTATCACTGCAGAAAGCCATGGCAGGTTTTTTGTTTGTTTGTTTGTTTGTTTGTTTGTTTGTTTGTTTGTTTTTGGGAGGGGGACAAACGCGATTACAACCATGATATTTCAAACTAGAAAAAGCACTCGGAGAGCGCTGACCTCTGCCACGAAGCTCATTTCCACCCAAACACGCATGCTGAAAATCATACACTAGTTTGAACCTACTCTGTAAAAACATCGGTGTTAGATTTAACACCACGGGTGTTAAATCTAACACCGATCAAACTTCAATAAAGGACCACACCGACAGGTGTTAAAAATTGCACTGTGATGGTGTTGAAAAGTGTTCACCTGACACTTCGTAGTGTCAATTTGACACTGTACCTGGTGTTATTTTGACACTGTACTGGTGTTAATTCAAAAATGACACCACATGGTGTTGATTTGATATTTGTTAGTGTTAATATCAATGGTTTAACACCCGTCCAGCTTCAATAAGAGACCACACCAGCTGGTGTTACTTTGGTGTAAATTTATTTTCACATTTTTTCAAAAATCTAGTATTTTGATGTAAAATTCTTGATCGTCTTGTTTAAATTAAAAATCAACAAGAAGTGCAGTTACTAAGAAACTCTTCAAAAAATAGTTTAAAATTTGGAAATGACACCCGGAGGTGTTAATTTAACACTATAAATGAGCACCGAAAATTTAACACCAGCTCGGTGTTCACTATTTAACACCGGACTTTTTGCAGTGTATAATCTTTAATAAGATTTGAAGAATACTGGTATTTTTTAGACCTCAGTGACACTGTAACTTACGTCGGCCATGACTATAGGGACTTCCAAATATAGAAGAAATGATGATTCAATATGTTATGCAATATCTATAGGAGTCAGGTGCGTTTATGGCCAGCATGGTCAGTCCATATAAAAATCAACTATTGTTTAGGCAAAAGGAGAACTGATGCTCCCTATAGTTATGTCTGAAATAGGTATTAACATAATTTTCATAAAAACAACAACAACAATAGGCCTACGTCTACCGAGGAAAATGTGTATCAATAGACCCTATACAACTGTGAGTGTATAGGTCCTATGTCGAAATGACAATTAAAAAAAAGAGAAAAAGATCAGCAGATTACAAAAATAAAAGAAAAGCAGCATTCATGAGATAATGTCAGTAGAAAATTAATGTTGGACAAGCAGTGGTCAGGGCCTACATTATTTTGAAAAGTTTGAAGAGATAAAACGGACAGCATTGCCCCCACGACAATAGTACTGTAGGAGAAACCACCTAATTCCACATAAGACAACAGAATAGAAACACGTAATGCAAGTAGGTCTATCTGAATTCTAGATGGCAATTTATCATACCATTTATCAAAATCGGAAGCGGATAACACCCCCCCCCCCCCCCCCCCACCGACCCATTGGCGGGGTCCCACAGATTGACAATTCATGTCGTAACAAACAAACAAACCAAAAAAAAAAAAAAGATCTCACCTCCCTGGTAATGGTGTGAAGCAGCATCTCCTTGCGGGGGGGGGGGGGGGGGGGGGTTGTGGGGGTAGTGGGGCAATCCACTGATCAACGGGGTACATCAAACAGATAATCTCTTTTGGGTACAATTTTCATCCCCTCGCTATCCTAGTAACCTCTCCTACGGACTTTGCTCCACGTCCGAGTCGCCGGATATAGTGAATGTGTGAACCGGTACGATTGATACACAAAACGCGATTATGAATGACGTTAGCCTGTGTGACGATTTTGCGTAGATCTCTATGCAGCATTGGAGAAAGAACAACACTTCTTCCGCCTTCCACTGTAAGGTTATAATGTCGTATGAGAGAAAAATCGAAAATGGTGTCCTGCCGAGATGATCCTTGTGGTTTCGTATGTATGATCATTACATACGGTGCAGTATTTTACGCCGACTACGTGGTAGTAGAATGGTTGATTGTTCCGTCTTCGTTATCGGCAAGGTATGTTGTGTAGTCCCATACACTTATTATTATGTGTGCCTGTGTTCTATAATTACTGTTAGTACAGTATGTGAGGAGTGCAGTGCAGTGTACAGATGTAGCCCATTAATTGCCCAACAAGTGCCTAGTTCCTATAGTATAACTTAGACAGAAAGATCCGTCTGTCCGGAGGAGTCTTTTATTTTTTTTTTTGACGTTATCACTCTCCTCCTTTATAGATCTATTATTTAGGCCATTGTTTTTATTTTGGGGGGACACCAACATTTCAGATTTAATTTAAGCGTTTTACCATTTCTGGATAGAATTGCCCAAACAGGCCACAAAACGAAAGAACGTTTTCAAACGATATCAGTGAAGTCTCGAACCTGCTGGGGGGTGTTTCACAAAGCTGCTCGTAAAGTTACGAGTGTCTTTAATACGAGCGACTGGTGATCAGTTCTTGTGCTGAATTATGGAAATTCTGATTTAAGTATAGCACATCAGAACTGATCACCAGTCGCTCGTAAGTTGTTAGTATTATGAACAGCTTTATGAAACAGGGCCCGGATCTTATCAGGAAGAAATGAATAAATGAATGAATCACTGCTTTACGAGAAATGGATATGCTGTGACTGAGAAGGCACTGGGAAGATCGTTATTCACCATAAGACCATTTATTTTTTACACAAAGGATCTAGTGTGGACTTCTACTTATAAATTAATCCGCAATCATGCCATTAATGCTGCATTTCTATAACTACTGTAATTTAGTAATGAGCATTTCGTGTTGACTTTCTTCCTCAGCTTGTGGGGTGCTCTGCATGCACTGATATTCAATTCCATCATTCTACTCCTCATCGTGTCTCACCTACGCGCTGTTCTTTCAGACCCTGGTAAGTGGCATACATTTGTATAATACCATACGATGTAGAAACACGTACCAAGAGCTAATTCTGTTTTCGTAATTTTCACAATAAACTTTCAAAAAGTCTGTTAGTATGACCCCTTTATTGACCGCCACGTGAGGAAGGTGAAGATGGGTCTGTCTGGGTCTGCTGATGGAGGCTGTGGAGTAGACAACTGAAAACCCTGGAGGTGAATAGTGTATAATGAGATCAAATGTTAATCATCAGTTCAGATGAAGCACCAATACAGATGAGCTTCTGCTTTATAACCCGTTGAGGACAAGTCAAGAGTATACTCGGGCAGGTGTCTATGGGAAATAAGGTGTTGTAGCAAAATCAGTCTGTCCTCAACGGGTTGATGTCCAAAGCTGATTTCTAACAACAATACAATGTAAGTACCAGACTTGCTAAAAAGAGTTGGTTTGTGAAGCTCCTGGAATTGTGTTTTTTATATGATTTCTAGGACTTGATCTCAAGATTTTTGCTAATGGTGATCTAGCCTGTAGATTGAAGGATGACTTCGATATTTTAGATAGATGAACATGATACTCTTTTCATGTGATTCTCGCATAATGTTTACACTTTTTCTCTGGCGTTTTCCAGGCATTGTACCGCTACCTTCAACAGCAATTGACTTTTCTGATGTGAGGTCAGGAAATGCACCAAAGTCAAGAATTGATAAGGTAGAGTGAAGTGTATGACACCTTATAGAGTAGTTCATGTTTAAAGAGGAATCCCCCCAAAAAATAAATAAGAAAAATACTCCCTACAGAAAGATAGAAAATGACAAAAATCAGAGCAGAAATAAGGACGATTTGACATTTTAAAATTTTACATTTTTCCGGAAAACATTTCTTGACCAATCGTTATGAATACACTGTATTCTAACCAGCAATGATTGATGATGTCAAGCCATGACAAATTCCTGTTCATTTCATTTACAAGTACAGAAAAAAAACAACTCATATTTTAGCTCTATAAATATAGAACATGCCTCAAAACCACTTAGAATGAATGAGAACAAATGTTCAATTTTGGTATTTGAGTATTATTTCACAAGTACAATTGTGCCTTTATTCTCTAGAAATAACAATTTTATACATGCAAGTGTGTAGAGTTGATGCGAGCGTATCATTTTACTGTGTAATAAAGTAGTTGCAGTGTATGCCCCCATAAAACAGTAAAAACAATTCTTTAAATATTTGACAAAATTGTATGTGCCATGTTCACATGCCTGACTCAGTCAACTGCGTGCCAACTTCGCGTATTCTGCTCAAAAGCGATCAATAAATAGCCGTTATGACACATGCAATGAAAGCGTTCTTAGGATTTCTTTCCTATCACATGTAGCTTGCATTTTATGTGATGATTGTCTATCTAGGATTTTTCCTTACTGGATTTGCGAGTAAATTCCAATTTTCTGTCACTGTTTTGAGTGCAAAAGTCATGCCACTGCGATACATATACTTCTTTTTTAGAAGAAATGAATCATAGATTTGTCATTGAATTTACATCAAAGCAAAACTTGGAATTTTCTCTACAACTTTGCTCGTTGTATGTCCATAGTAACAAAAATCTATGAAAGTTACATAGATTTGAAAAACAGAATGTTGTTGCTCTCTCAGATTACCGGTAATGTGGCACACTAGGGGTTTACACCATGGCACATAAAGAGTAAAATTATGTTCACTGTATACCTTGTGAATACACTGCGGGTTGTTAATGGCTGGCATAATGATAGGAATGTGAATCACATTTTTAACACGTAATCATGAAGTTTGTTTTGTCTGCGTTTTCTCAATCAGCTGTCAGGCGAGAGCTGGACTGTTTGCCAGAAATGCGAAGCATATCGACCCCCGAGGGCGCACCACTGTCGGATCTGCAGGAGGTGTATTCGAAAGATGGACCACCATTGTCCATGGTATAACTATAAATACATACCAGCACCAGTTTGATTGTAGAATCAGAGATCATTGGGAATGGAATTCTTGGTTAGAGTGTGCTTCCTTGCCACACCTAAAATTGCTAAACAGCGTTATTCATTCTTTGATGAATTGTGGTGAATTGATCAAGTTTGCAAATTTTATAGCTTTTGAGGTGAAACCCTGTACAGAGACAGGGTTGTAAGTGTATTTCTGTGGCCAAAAGACTGGTTTATTGCAGTGCAGTATAATATCATGTGTTGTTGCTTCCTATCGTCAATAAAGTGATGAGTCTATCATAATTGAAATGATCAGTCTGAATATCTTGAAAACAAATGTGTGCTCCATTAAAACACACATTTTGTTGCCACTCAAGATTTCAGAGGTCGTATTTTCATTTTGGGGGCCACTTAAGTCTATGATTACCTGAGAAATGTTTGATTCGGAGCAAAATCATTGATTATCATATTTGTGAACAGATTGTGCAGTTGATTTTTGTTTTTGTTATCTTTTTTTGGGGGGGAGGGGGGGGGCGGAGGTTAGGTTACTAGTTTTGTACTAGAAATTGCCTGTACAAATTGACCCTGCACATTATATAAACATATTTTGATGTGCACATCTTAGTATTCAGGGATCAATAATTCTTTTGTCTCTTTCTCTTTCTACCCCATTTGTTTTCCTCTGAAGGATCAATAATTGTGTAGGAGAATTCAACCAAAAGTACTTCATTCAGTTCCTCTTTTATGTTGGTAAGTGGACACATTTTCAATGTTCTGAAGTTTTCTCTTTTTCTTTGTGGCAGAGTCGACAACATCTATTTCTCGACTTCTTATGTATCATCTCTGCCCTTCACAAATTTTGTCTATCTTTTATGATAAATGATATGAAAGGAGAAACAAGTGGTGTTCATCTTGTGAACAAAATTTGTCAGGTATTGTGTCCTTCTAAACAGTGACCTTCATCATGCAGTGTTACACTGTGTAAGTCCAAGAGTGAACTGCTTGGACAATTTAGGAGTTTAATCATAAACATCGCCTTAACCAAGTTTATAAGTGTAATACCCGACATGACGTCACTGCAGGCGATATAAGTGTTTTGATTCCTGCTGCGTTAGTCTCCTGTTTGTATTATGACCAATCTCTGACCAGTATTTATGTTGACCATCTAAATATGTCTACAATTACTGTATGCACAGTTATATCAACACCTAGACATTTCATTCATTCATTCATTCATTCATTCTTTCTTTCTTTCTTTCATTCATTCATTCTTTCATGAATTCTTTCATGAATTCATTAATTCTTTCATTCATTCATTCATTCATTTATTCATTCATTCATTCATTTCATTCTTTCATTCATTCTTTCATTCATTCTTTCATTCATTTATTCTTTCATGCATTCATTCATTCATTCATTCATTCATTCATTCATCCATTCATCCATTCATTCATTCATTCATTCATTCATTCATCCATTCATTCATTCATCCATTCATTCATTCATTCATTCATTCATTCATTCATTCATTCATTCTTTCATTCATGCATTCATTCATTCATTCATTCATTCTTTCTTTCTTTCTTTTTGTCTGGTCTTCTCACAGGTATGGCTGCAGTGTATTCTATCTTTCTTCTTGTCATCTCCTGGACAAGGGAATGCCCGTCATGTAGCGATATGGATGAGAAAAATGCCAGGATGTAAGTACTGTATATGCCATATATTTAGCGAGTCTATTTTTTTGTGTGAATCTGGACTTCTGATCTGAGAATTGTATGTTTACATGTATGTTTGTACATCACATTCATGTCAGAATCAGAGTTGATATTTTTGTATGTTTTTAAATTTCAGTTGAACTTAAAAGCTAAGATTGACTTAAAATTATGAAATGTTGTTGGTTTCTCTTTTCAGTTTTATCAGAATTCACTTTAAATTGTTATCTGATGTTACAGAAAAAAAAAAAAAACCTTTGTACCTTACTTTATTTTATTGATTAATTCCTGTATGAAAAAAAAAAGTCTGGAAAAGAAAGTACAGTGTTCTAAATAATTGTAGATGTGTACTCTTTGTCTTACATTGTAATCAGACTCAAGCAGATTCATAGAGAATGTAGTTCATTTCTAGACAACAGGAAATTACTGTCAGCAATCTGAAAATGTTTCCAGAAGCGGTCTGATCATTGTTTTACTGCAGAGCGTACATTTTAGATGGAAAAATTTTACTGTTTACCGGTAATGTCCATAACATTTTGCAAGTTTTTTAGTACTTGTCAGATTTTGATCAAAGTTAGACCATGGATCTGCGTGTAGCCCCATGGTTAGACATTGTGGTTGCGTTTACTGCTTTATTCCAAGTAGGTGTAAACTTTCCTTGAAATAAATCAGAGAGCAAGTTCGGGGTTGAAAATGAGATTTGAACATACTTCCTCAAAACTGTAGTTACATGTACTTTGTCCTGTGTTACATTTATTTGTCCTTTTTTCATTTCCTTCACTTTTCCTGCAGAGCGCACTCTATAGTTCTGGTGGTAATCTCCATTCTCTTTGGCCTGTTTGTTTGTGCAATTGGGTGTGACCAGGTAAGGCTTGGCTTAGTTCCAGATGTGGAAACTAATGATTGGTGATTATTTGTTACAACCCAGCTCAAAACCCACAAAAAGTAGGCCAACATGAATTTCTGCTTTTCTACATAGTATGGAATAGTAAGCTTGAAGCTTTAAAATGAAATAAATGTGGTCTATTAATGTAAAAACAAATTCTTTATTACTCAAATTGGAATCAATTAGAATAAACATGCAATACGCAGTACCCACTTATAAGGATAAGAACCAGCACTGGTTGTCAGGCAGAAGCTCAGTGATCCAGTGGATAAGACATCTTTGGCCAGTAGTTCAAATCCAGCCCACATACAGTATGTATGACCAAGATTTTTATCATGGTTAATGCTATATAAGCACTGAGTAATTCAGTGCTTATTTGCTTTCATGTAGGGCAGTTTGTCAATCAGTTGCTATAAATTCTTTTTTTTTCTTTTTTTTTTCTGTAGAAACTGAAAAGTTCAAGTAGAGTTTCATCCATTATCTCTACAATGAATGTCTTACCTCACACAGATAACAGCAATATTTGAAGATGAGACGCTGGTGGAACAGGTCAAGAACAAAGGCCAGCACAGGGAGGTGATCCGCCGATCAAAGATGGACTTACTCAGGGAGGTCTTTGGTAAAGGTCAGTGAACTTTAGAAGATTGCAGTCATTTATCTATAAGGCGCACGTCTACCATTATCCTCTGTGTATGTATGCGTATATGTCTGTGTATGGAAAGCGCAATGTTAGCAAAATAGAGTTGCCCTGTCTGTTTGATGCATATGTTTATGGACAGAAGACACATTTTTCTCTTTTCCTCCAAAATTTTCCAGCTAGATTTTGTCCTTCCAAACACTTGAATATAAAAGAACAAAATGTTGAGAGAAAAAAAAATCAACATTCAAATGAAATTATATCATGATATTCTTTTCCCAACTTCTCTTAACTCTAATTCTCTCATCTCTCTGGTTATTTACCTTAGTCTTTCATAATACAATTGTGATAACTAGGTAACAAAGTGCTTGGATGAGGCTTTTGATTATTTATTAGTTTATGACTAGTCTGCCCATATGATTTTAATTTCTTACCTTATGCACTTAACAAGAGAAACTATGCCCTAGGTTTTCAGCATAACATTATGCATGCATGTATCACATTCTTTTAATGCATTAATGACATGTTCATAAGATATGACAGACTGAAGAAATGCCAAACAGGTGTGATAGATTTCATAATCATGAGAATGACCGATGAAGCTGAAATTTATCTCTATAATGTATTTTTTTTTCGTGGACTGAAAAATGTTTCTTTGTATATAATAAAAGAACAGAAATCAATTTTTGTTGTTTTACAAACATGATGAGAGTAAGTACTACTATGTGTTGAAACAGACCAAAAACAAAAATAAAACCAAATGCAGAATGATCAAATTGATGATAACTTGGGATGATTTACCCTAATTTTTTTCTTGTCCGTTTCCTGTCCCACCTCAGGCCCAATCTGGTGGTGGATGGTGCCATGTCGGTCCACGCCCTACAAGCGATTCATCCCGCCATCTTTCAACGTCTGACCCCCGACCCCCGGGACGGATTGAGTGCATTATGCAATATTTTTGTAAAAATGGTTCATGCCGGTATGAACGAGTCGATGGTTCCTGACAACCGTGGTCTTGTGATTTGAGCCAGCTTACATCCTATCTTTCCCCCGTGGTATTTTTAGGTGTTCTACTCACTCTTGGTGCCTATACAACCCCATGATATCATCCACTGAAGATGCTATGCCCATCCCAAAGACCTGAGAACACATGACCGTGTTACATGTGGGATCTGTGATTCAAAACGTGTGGTAACGATGGTGTCACAAGACTCCAGGATTTGATTCAGATTAATCAGCTAGCAGTGCTAGATGTCAGAGAAGGAGGGCTCTATCCGTTTTGGGTTTTTTTTCTCACTTTTTCTTCCTCTTCTTTCGAGTCCATCATCATCATCATCATCATCATCATAATGATAGTGGCTGCTTGTATAGTGCACAGGTCCACCTTTCGGTACTCGTGGCACTTTAACCCTAACTTACCGGGGGGGGGGGGGGGGGGGGGCCATAATGCCCCCCCCCCCCCCCCTCGACGAATTGCGCGACCATTCCGGCACGCAAAATCTTTTGACCGCGCCGCTCGCTGAATTTTTACTTTCAAGTCTCGCGCAACTTTTGAGACCAAATTTGTTGCGCCCGGGCATACCGTTCTGAAGCCACGCCCCTTCAAAAAATTTTCGTCAACCCCAAAATTGCTCAAAAACGTGATTTTGTGTACAAAGTCAATACAAATTGTGTTTTTTCAATTAATTCACATAAAAATTCATATTTTTTATTCTACTGGCTGAAATCAATTCATTTTACTATAATTATGCTTCAAAAAATGTGTATGACAAATTCTGCTGAAAAAATCAACAAAAACAAAAGTTTGAAAAAACAGAAATACATAAAAAAATTGATAAAACAATAAAAAACATAAGAAATTGAATTTGATACTGAATTTTTTTTTTACGCACAAATGTTTGGAATGTCACTAGGAATATTTACACCAAAAATCAGCATTCCATAAGCTTTTATAAGCCAATTACAGACGAAAATGAGGTTTTTTGCACATATTTGCATAATTAATTAATTTAAAATAGAAAATGCAAATTTTTTTTAAATCTAACTTAACAGTTTTGTAGATTACATCCGGCTTTATGTTCTTGCAAAATTTTGCGGCGATCGCGCGATCAACGGCCGAGATCTGAAGGGGGGGCCATAATGGCCCCCCCCCCAGGAATTCAAGCTCGCTAAATAGCCCAGGTAAGTTAGGGTTAATAAAATGGAAAGATTGTATATTTATCAAATAGCTACCAAGGCCCTAGCACAAGGGAGGGCCTTTCACTTGCTCTATGCAGGTCGCACAAGGTCCGAGAAACCATACTTTTTATGCAAATATATTTATTCTGATCATTGTCATTCATTATTAGTTCTTAATGTTGGCCTTATTTTGGTATTGTTCATTTTGCTTTCAGATTTATCAAAACCTAGAAATTACAGTGTAATACCCGGTGCTTGAATTGGTGACACGGGATAGAAAATGAAATGCTTTTGTTTGTGTCTGAAATTGGCAACTTTTTAGAATTTCTTTTCATCCGAGTCTGTGCAGATTTAATCGCATGAACCCATTTCCATCTAAGCTGAAGTGAACTTCAGAGTTGCCAATTTGAAGAGGAGACAGTGATGATTCTGCAGCAAATTGTATTATCATAATCTCGTGGACCGAGCAGCAGAGCTCACTGAGGAGCAGTCATCTTGACAGCAGGTTTGGTGTGGTTTGCATGGATATCCATAAGACAATGCATTTCCAGTTTTGACTTGGTGTAAAGGGCAAGCAAGTGGGACCTAAACACAATGCCGATTCTCGAGTACATACCCTTGTATGTTAATTATAGTGTTACAGTTGGTTTTAGTAATTTCCTACACTGTTAACGATGCTTTCAGCCCAGAGATGCTATTCAATGTTGCCCATGTAACACATTGTACCTCTCTTCAGACGTAGAATCCTTTGGAACATTATTGTTGTGCTGAATGTTAAATGTCTGGTTCTTTTGAGGAAGCAGTGACGACCAGTGAAATCGCAGACCAGCAGCCTTTTGAATCCACAGAAGAGTGGTTGCTCAGCTGAACTTCACAGCATGCTGGTATGCTGATACAGCCACCCTTCTTTAACAAAAGGAGGCAGGTGCCCAGCCATTCTAATCTGAGTTATGAATGCAGTGTATAGGTACTAGGGTTGACTATAATTAACAGCACGGTCTACCTCGGTGGGATATTTTTATCACTCTTGTCCATGTAATATGCTTTGCACATATTTTTGAGAATTGACACTTTGGTCACTTGCTTCCTTCTTGTGCCAAAGTAGGGCAGTGGAACAAGTGTACGACCCGTACAGAGACAACGCTTTGTAGTTTGTTGTAAGGTAGTT
Organism: Diadema antillarum; assembly: GCF_040938485.1. NCBI lineage: Eukaryota > Metazoa > Echinodermata > Echinoidea > Diadematoida > Diadematidae > Diadema > Diadema antillarum. Next base: position 679,772 of record NW_027271557.1, read on the forward strand.
ATTGAGGTTGTATTCTGACTACATCACTCTATCACTGTGGACCACATTTTTGTCTTTAAAACCACCCCACAAGTCTGCTCAATTTGTGTGACCATTGATATGAGAACGCAGGATTGGTACTTAGTAGGTAAAACTTACACCAAATTTGACTGTGAGATCATAATTATGCATCAAGTAGTGATATGATTGTTAGTGGGGCAAATTACAGAGTATTTTTTGTAGCAAACATTCCGTAGTATTGTAGAAATGGGCCAAAATCTTGAGAAAATTGTTATCCCTATTTTTGTATGCTCCAAAGAGATTTTAGTATTCAAAATGACAATATTATACTCATTTGAATCATGAACTACACTGTTGATTCTGACACATCTTATGATTTCAGTTCCTTGATTAATGGTTTATGTACAAATATGAATAAGTGTGTAAGTGAATACTCATGATTACAGTATGGACTAGCTCGTGGTTTCAGTAGAAGTCAAGATATTTCAAGATATTTCGCCCATTGTCGGTATATTATTATTCTGACATCTTCTCAAGGACAGCCAGCATTGAATTAATTCAGTAACTGTCGAGAAAGTCTTGGACTTAAAGATTTATCAGGTTACTCACTGCTAGTGAAATGGACTATGGGGTATTATGTGTATGATATAAATGTAAAATGGTTTGGTTATTGTGCATTGTACAATACACATAATTTTATTGATATGCAATGTAGGTGACAAAAAGTATATATATTTGAACATATTATGTTGTATGACTGTGTGTCTTATACTATTAAGTTGATATCCAAAGCTGTTTATGTTTAGCTCTGTTAGATTAAAAAAATTGTTTTATTAAACTGTATGTAAATTCTTCCATAATGATTTTTTTCCCAAGTCTTCTAATGTTGCACCTGTGTATTTAAAAAACGATGAGATAGCACGTCTACAGTTTTCTGTCTCACATAGCTTTATGCAAGGGAGTCTGTTACAGTGGGATAAACGCATCCTTTGGATAGAGACCTGTTTGATTTGGTTGGGATTTATTTTATCCATAACTGGGTGCTTCAGTATACCAAACAATAGCTGATTTATGCATTTGCAAAGCAGTGCATCTGACTCATTTGTATAGCCCATTTAAGTCATCTCTTCGTCTTATTTTGGAAGTCCCCCAGTTATAGCGTTTTGCGAAGGCGGCTCGCAATGGACTCGCATATGGCGGGCTGCGTGTTTTTTTTAGACGGCACAGATTGGGGACCGTAACCCTAACCCTAACCCAACGTGTTTCCCATAGTTTTAATACGCGCCATGCCCCAATCTGTACCGTCTAAAAAAAAAAAAAAAAAAAAAAAAAAAAAACGCTGGCGGGCTGTGGACTCACGCGCACACAGCGATCGGATGAGACTCGCAGCTCACCGGTCGCGCGCTGTGTGTGCGAGTCCATTGCTCTCTGTGTGCGTGTGCTGAAATTATGGCGAGCTGCCTTTGCAAAAGGCTACCCCAGGTACGGGCCAACATAAAGTTACAGTGTTTTAAAACCAAATATCTGTAGCTGAGCGATGGATCGAACATGTGCTGCAGCTAAGCCAATTCTTGATGGGAGCCTGATGTGACATGTGCAAACCCTATGCAGAAATAACTGTCAGTGTGGGAGGTGATGGGTTAAACTTGACTGGGAATGTTACACAGTTCCAAGAGAGACTTTAACAATGATTGTAGTAACTCGAGGAGCTTTATGTCGAACAAAGGGAAAGTGTGTATGGAGTCAAGAATAGAATAACTTCTCGTTTGTTTGTTTTTTTTTTTTTTTTTTTTTTCGTCTTTCATTCCCGGCATGTAAATTTTAGTTTCAGCAGCTGTCACTATGTAAACCATTAGTTTCAGGAGAATAATCGCATTTTTGCTAGTGCATACTATTAGTCACGTATGATTTTGGTTGAGTTGATGTTAATTGTCTTCTGTTAAGACGTTAATTGTTTCAAGATTTGGTTGTAGGGGCGCACATCTGGTGAACGATAGTGGTGTAATCTGTGAACCTTAAAAGTCAGACAACGCCCAAAAGGCGTAGATGAATGACACACAGGCGTTGAGAGTCTTGTGAATTTAGTACACAATTGTGATTTTGTCAGTACAGTGTGACATCACTGCGTTCACGTTGTACACTTTAGAAATAACGCACATTTTATACTTGACTGTGGGTATGGTTTGTCCAACATTCACACGGGGCTATTTTCTTTCGTTTCGTACGGGGAGAACATTATGACCTGATAGTTTGTCAAATGAATACATGTAGTTTCCTATTTTTCACTCTGTGGAGAATGTTCAAGGCTGTGTCAGAGGTCATAGCATAAAATTGTGAAATCACACTATGATTCTTCGTGTCTTGGTGTATCGCACTTCAGGGTTACAAGAAGAAAGTCGAGTAGCTTTCTAATTGATTTGTTAACGCATTTTCGTAGAATCATTATATGCCTTTGACAATTTAGACTTGTCCTATATTCCTAATTTATGGATGATATTGAGTTTCTTGTCTATATTTTACATTTGCTGTATCGCCAGCTGAGACGTGTTATGAATGTGTCCAGTCTGGATTTAAATTGATTTAGTGCGTGATCTATTTTGATGCTTATGGGGGGAGGGGGATTGGATTGTACATGACAATGTGTTCTACAAAGGATTGAATTGTGTAGAGACTATTGTTACTATCACCTGATCCTGGGCTATTTTTTCTTTCTTTCTTTTTTTTTTTTTGAATATATCAGTGTACACATGAATCAGTGATCAGACTGCGGGAATTAAAATACGTGGATACATTTTTACTCTTATTGTGTCTTTGTGTGTGTGTGTGTGTGTGTGTGTGTGTGCGCGCGCGCGCGTGTGTGTGTGCGTGTGTGTATGTGTGTGTTTGTGAATGTGTGTGTGCGTGGTGTATTGTGTTCATTTCCATCGGAAGAGTTTGACAACAAGGACGCTCTCTTTGTATGCTATAATGTGTTTTCTTTTGTTGATTGTATTTGCTTTAGTAATGGAAATCAAAGTCTACAATACTGTATGCTCGTAGGGTAGGGGAACATTCTTTGGGGTCGATGTTTGGTTTAGAGAAGTTCAAAATCCAATGTGAGGTTTGCGTGTTTTTAATTCATAATTCTTAATTTAGTGTTTTGTATCCAGTGGAAAAAGTGCATAAGAATATCAAATATTAATTGGCCCCCATTACAGTCTGTCGGTTGTTTTTCCACTGACACCCACGAACAACATGATAGCCCTAAACTTGCATGATTTTTTACGTCACAGTGAATGTGTACATGAGCTATCTTACTGGCAAGTAGACAGAATCCGAGCTCCGAGACTTAATGGAAGGCTAATGGTTTTATTTTATGTGCTTTGACTGCTATGCTGATTTGGCATCAAAGGAGACTTCTGGACGATTTTCAGACTTTTGCATTTGAACGTCTATTAACTGCTATTACTGAGTACCGAGTTTCAGCATTCAAAGTCATGATAGTGATTTGAATGAGGAATAGGCATGTTTTCAACATTCATAACAAACTACAGTGTACAATGAACAAGGATAATGACAGCAGGATCACATCAGAATACATGATTAGCCGCATTCACACGTACAAAATTGCGGGATGACGATCGCGTTCCTAATCTCGATATATTTTGCAAGCATTTACACGGGCAGAAAAAGCGGGATGGCGATCGCGCTCCTAATCGCAAGATTTTTTTTTTTTTTTTTTTTTTTTTGGGGGGGGGGGGGCGTTCACAGAGACAGAAATAGCCCACTACTAATTGCCGGTTGATAAATCGATAAATTCTATTGTTCTTGCGCACGCGGATGTGATGTGTGCTTTGAATGATTTAAAATCTCGACATTATGGTCGTCCAGGATTCACACTGTCACCGCCTTGAAAATTAGCGCAGTACAATGTACATACTAGATACAAGCGCAAGATTTCTCGAGAGTCGCATCGCGATAACTGATGGGATTTTTATGTCCAAACGTGCAAAAGCCTGGGTGATTGAGATCGGGATTTGTGTCCAGCTAATTGTGTACTTGTGAATCCTACTATATTTATCGTGTGGTAAAGGAAGCAGAACAAAAGAAGAAAGCCTGCGTAAATCTCAGAGGTGAGCGAAATTGCATTGCTACTTTACTGGAATATATGTGAGCCTCCGAATCCTGTGTCATCATTCTTGTTCAGTGGTACGTTTTGGGGGCTTTTCAGGGAACTGGTTTACTTGTTTTAAGATAATATATATGCCACAAATCTATGCATGGCACTGCCGATTTATGTAGGCCGAGTACATGTTGTAACATTATATACATGTAATTGTCTGTCAGAATGTCCCTTTGACGCTGTGTTAGAAGTAGGCCTATGCCAAAGGCAGCGTCCCTTTGACGCTGTACAGGTGTATTAGAAGTAGGCTTATGCCAAAGGCAGCGTCGCTTCGCTATTCAGTGCTTGTCGGAAGAAGTGATACATCATTGCATTCTCTCCTCAATGTGGGGAACTTTACTTGATATTCTTTTCTCTATTCAAAAGCCTGGGCAATAACATTGTGCTTGAGAAACATGTTTTGTCGTGATTATCCTCTTACGAATGTGGGATACATGCACCGTGAGACAAGAAAGAGGAGACAGTCTGAAGAAGATAGGAGACACATGACAATGTAGCTAATGTCATCTATGTTGTTCATGGAGGGGAAAAATCACAATAATCCCGCTGTAAGAAATCTGTGTTGTGGCAAGTTTCCTGTGTATAAGCAGAAGGTATCACTTTCCAGCTTTGTGCTGGCAGAATGGTCGCCTGCGGCGCCGCGCGGTTTACGGTCGTTATCAATAATCTCCAGAGAAAGTATCTGGGGCCCGTTGCATAAAAGTTACAATTATGGTAACTTTGCCATTTAATGGTAACTACCATGGCAACAATACTCAACAGCCAATCAAAATCAAGAATTCATGAAAGTTACCATTGGATGGCAAAGTTACCATAATTGTAACTTTTATGCAACGGGCCCCTGGACATCAATTCTCCTAGGCCAATTGCTTCGAAGCTACCACATCGCCATCTTACCAAGCACATCGCCGACTAGAAGTGTTCGGAGCTATCGACATCACGTAATCTTTGTGACACTTTTTGCTGAAAAATGCGTGCAAGTCCCCATAGTGTGCGTCTGGCAGAAGATGGTGCCGAGACGAGACGGCTTCGATTATTGCAGGGAGCCGAAAAACACCTCCCTGCATAATTGAGTATTGTACATCGGTTGCATGGATGGCCCAATGAGATGAGATGTCCAGATACTTCCGATAGAGATCAGTGGTCGCTACTTCAAACAGCGCCCCCTGGAGTTTATTGAAGAGTCGTCTGACGTGATGAGGTGGTATTTAAAAAAAAAAAAAAAAATGAATATTACTAGTAATCCAGGTGGGGAGCACCAGTTGAAACGTGAAAAGTTGAAACGTGCCTTACGCTATCAACAGACACGTTTGAAGAAGGTGACGAGAAAAGAGAATACAAAAAGGAAGGAAAAGAACAGGAACGAAATTGGAAGAGATTCTCCAACAATCTTCTTCAAGAGAAATAGCGAAGATAATAATATTATCTGTGCGTACATTCAAAGCGGTAAATCTGTTTTACTTGTCGAAAATACAAAGACGAATACCAAACTCAATTACATTTGACCAACAGTAGGGGGTATATAGATTTGCGTATGTATCATTACTTCTTTGTCTTGTATTCAAGCATGGCGGAAATTAACAACACCAACAATAACAAATCACAGCAATCATCGGTTACCATGGTTACAGAGATGTGCATAGAGTTTATCCAGTTTATCTTTTTTTTTAATGTCAACTAGAAAAGATGCTGTTCGGCACTGAAGAAACATTTGCGAAGATACAACATTATAATTTATTGTTCGCGTGAAGATATCAGCATTTAGAAAATCACAGGTGGTCATAGCTTTAACTTTATCATAGGAGACGTCTCAAAGATATGTCATGAAAACTTCATGAGCCCAACAGCAGAGTCTGATGGATATAGTTAATTCTTTATGTCTTTTTCTGTCTCAAGTGTACTGGTCATCAGAGCTGATCGGAGCTCTCATCATAACTAAATAAAGTGTCCACGCTGGCAATAATTTTGTCTAGCGTTCAAGTACTGACTACACTGGATTACGAACTATGTTTAGAATACCTAACCACACCTTAATGTTCAGATGCATCTTTACTTTCTTTTACAAATTATGGCATTATGCCAAGGTTATTAGCAGCATTGCTACAATAGTGGCAGTTTCATTATGTCGTTGCTCCATAATTCGTATAACATTCACAGCGCGCTTTACAACAGTTTATTCACAATAATTACTGAAATTAAATGTGCTTTTTAATATACCTTATATCCAATCTGGAATCTGGTCTGAGTGAATCGGCCATCAGTGTGTGTACACTTTTATTATATTCCATGTTATTAGGAAATGATATCCTTCACCAAAGATAAGACTCACAAGGAATAATACACCCACTCAACACTTCAAATCCAAACATGCGGATCTTGATTCGCAAATCAAGATTCTAAATTCGTGATTCAATGCCTTCAGACTTTAGAAATATCTTGATTACAATCATGATAATAGAGATTTCAGTCATGATTACAAGATATTTTTTTCCTGAAAAAGGGGAGGGAGATTCAAGCAATCCTATATTCAAACCTAAGTTTGCAAATGAAGATATGAGAATCGTGATTTCAATAATATGCTGTAAGACTCAAGTAGGCCTATAATATCTCGATTGCATTCAGATTCATCTTTTAAAGATTACAATCACGATAAAGGCAAATTGATAAGGTGATGTTCGTTATTCCAAATTTTCGTTAATCCGAAATAATGAAATAGGTTTCGGTATTCCGAAGGTTTGTCCTTCCGAAACACACAAATTTCCAATATCTAGATGTTCGTTAATTCAAAAATTTAAAACGATTCTTTACTCCCATCATTAATCGTGGCGTTATTCCAAAAGTTCGTTATACCTATGTTTCTTTATTCCGAAAATGAAAACAAGTTGCGTTATAACGAACCTTGGGAATTAAGAGGCTTATTATTTTGTTTTTGGATTAACGAACCTATGGAATAACAAAACCTTCGGAATATTTCATTTTCGGATTACCAAACCTTTGGAATAAAGAATTGTATGCGATTTTTCTCCGTCTGAATGGGGAGGAGGTTATTCACACAAAATAAGAACACTTGAAAAGTCCGTGTAAGGTATTACGTACTATTGTTTCAAACAAAAATGTCGTTAACGCCAGTCTCTAACTTTGTGGTTGAATTCCTCATCAAATCGTAACATCAAGTCGTGTTGAATGTTCTGGATGAAAAAGTCATTCGTTCACCAAGGAGGGGATGAGAGGATGATATCTCAATTAAAAACCAATTGATTGCCCAAAATGTATATGACGACTTCGCCAGGTATCATTGTATTTTACTGACGGAGAGGCACCATACGCGGGACTGATTTGTTAGGGCGATGGAAGGAATGGGGGTGGGGGTGGGGGAGGGGGGAGGGGTAAGAGGAGGAAGAGGAAGCAGCTCGGATGGGAAGTAAAAGTTCTCTGACCTCTCCGGCGTATACACAGACCATTTTGGTTGTCTTACTGGAGCACTTACAATAATGAATTTTGAATCTGCCATGCAGGCTTGCATATCACACTCGTTGGGCAAATCCCCAATGGATGAACCGCGAGGTGAACGAGGCAGAAAGGTCGCCTTATGTCACGTGTTGCTTAAAGACAAATCACAATGTTTTCCAAATCAACTTTCCTGTAACTGTATGATACCGTCTTGAGATATAAGTGATCAATCTTTCCACGTTTAGCGCCAAAAAGAATTAATGCCTATCTATTTTTACCGCAGTTCCTCGTCCTAGATAGGCAGAGTTATATATTCCTACTAATTCAATACTATACTGCACAGTGTGTGTTTTTCCCCTTGTATCACTAATTCTACTTTTCCTTTCACTGTGGTTATAGATCTTCAAAGTCTGATGGAGATTAAATTTTGAGCGACAGTGTGACACAAAGTTCTTTTAAATTTTCAAACGCTCTGAGCCAGGAGATTACTCTGTCACTAAAATCTATCGGGAGAGATGACAAAGGATAGAATCGTATATAGCTATGATTCGTCGACTAACAAACAAGTCGTGAATGGTGATAACAGGGAGTTATCAATGTGCCACTGGGACATCGTATTTACATATTTCTACCTGCATTCAAAAGGTATGTAAAGTTTGATCGCAAAAACGGGCTAAACGACATTTTTTATAATATATTATCTTAAAGTATATTAAAGTCAATTATCAGATAGAGCAAAATAAAACCTTTCCAATCACACTTCCTCACTTACTGCATAACATGGACTATTCCTTTTAATAAAGACATTATCTTAAACAGAAACCCAGCTTTAGTGCTTCAAAATAGCTCAATGTGAGTTAGGGATAGAAACAACCAATGTGAAAATCTTAATCAGTACAATCAATGTTAAGTATTGTTGAATAATATACAGAATGTGAGCAGTAGTTATAATAAAACTGTTTCTAGAATAAACCGTATACAGTTATGGTTTATTGATAATAATAGTGATTTCTCCTTTTTTTCGAAGGATTTATTGTTATTTTTTTAATGGTTGGATGTTTTGTGATACAACTGATTTACACATACATGTGCATCAAACAACACTATGATAACTCAACATTTTCAAAATCACGGCTCCCAATGGCAAACAGTACCTTTAAGTTATGAATACAACAACAAAAAAGAAAAACCCAACATATTATTTCCTTATCATTTCCTTTGCTCATAGCAGCTGCAATTGCAAATATCTCAAATTAACAAGAATGGAGTTAATTCGTTGTTGCGGTCAAACTATTCATATTATGATGCCAACTTTTCACCATTCTGTCTATGCTGTCTATAATTATATCCTCGGAGATGTCACTAATTTGTAGGAGATATTCTACGGACTTTTCCCAGAACGTGTCTTCTTCTACTTTTTCTTCTTCTTTCTCTTCTTCCATTAATTTTGTCCACTATGGCATGAAAAGAATTCAACATTTCAGCGAGATGCCAAAGAGAAGAAGCAAAAGGAAAAATCAAAACATTTTTTTTTTCCGAAAAGCAAGTTTACCGGAATTAAATGGGTGTAGAGGAAGGCCTTTTATGGCTGAAGTGGATTTAAAAGTCCATTAGGGAGAAGTGACCAAGACATAAAACCAATCTCTGAAGTTGTCTGTGGGAGGTGCAAAGACAGGTTATTTTGTACATCTTTAGCATTTTAGCGATGATTAATAGGTATAAAAGAAAACTGATTGCAAGTTTTATGCAGGTAACTATGAAAAAAAAAAGATGCATGCGAATAATATTGGACACTGAAAAAAACAAAACACAAGGAAGTTTACCCGAAGAATTACCCGACGAATTTCCCGCTCCAAAGTTAACTGAGAGTTTTATTCTTGCGAACAGGGAGGTGGTCTTTCCACCTCCCTGTTGCAAACGTCAGTTCTTCGTAATAAATGAAGGAAAACGTCAGTGATGATGTTTTACTCATATATGAATAATAAACATTGGGTTAATGTTAAAACCTGCGTGTTACAAAGTCATTGACTTTGCGTACCGGCAGCCACATGAACATTTACAGCGGGGGAGAGAAAAGAAATCAATTATTGACTGCCCTTGATTTCAAAAAGGTGAAACAAATAAAAACAATGAAAATAATGTATATTCTATCCCCCGGAAAAGATTCACGTGTCAGCATAATGGAGGGTTATAATATATGATGACATAAGCTATCAACGAAAAGAGCCATCTTCTTTAAAGAAGAGTAAACAGACCTTTAATAAATCCCACTCTATGTATTTCCACTTTGTCCTCTCCCCCCCCCCCCTCCCCCCAAGATACTAGGATTGTGCCATGGGATTACGATAAGAGCTTGGGAAATAGGCTCGTATAGTTCTTGGATTTGCAGAGAAAGCTCTCATTAGAAGTCAGCCGCAGTTGAATCTGCTCGGGAGAAGTCCATGCCACTTTCTGACAAATCCTACCCTGAATGGCATTTACTTGACGTTCTTCACGTTAAGCGGCTATTTCCCGCTGTTCTCAAGACATTTAACTTCCTCTGTTTCTTCTTTGTTTCTTTCTTCATCTTGTCTTTTATTTTTTGTTTTTTGATAATAAAGAAAATTGCAATATTTTCCCAAAAGGAATTAATACTGAAACAACATTTACTTACTAGACATTTTTGCCGAACAATCTTCCAGTCTTAAGTAATGAAACAAAGTTTCCTCAGGCCTTCAAAATGTAAACCAAAATTACTCTCATTTATTATAATAACTCATTTTCGGCTGTTGTGACAATACTACGTATTCAGATGTTCACTAGAGTTCACAAAAGAGCGAACAAAAAAGGGGGCAATTCCCCTCTTCTGCCACGCCTACATCGGCTCCTCTCGCTTAATTCGGATCTAACGATGCTATTACATCTATTGAATTATTTCTGTTTCAATCCCCAACCCCGCCATCCACACGGACCTGCGCCCCTCGTATTAAGAATGCAAATACAGATTACAGATTCCTAAGGGGTGTCACGCTTCAAGCTTTGCCTTTTGTTAACCCCTGCTACCCCATCAAACATTTCATATTAGAAAAATGCAATAATTTTCTTGCTCCGTTTGATTACGATAATCCTCTATCAAACTATTACTATTTGTGACGCGAACTCGAAATGAACCCTAAGTTTTCATCATATTTTTTTATAATCCATGTATATTCTCTGTAAAAATTCGTTCTTGAAAAATTGCAGAAACCAATAAATAAAATGATTTCAGATCAAATCAAATCAGTAACAAATGAGGGATGCAACAATAATTTGATTGTTGTTTGCCTGATATTGCGTAAATCCGTGCAGCTTTGAAATGTACCTGTGCTAAAATGCAACTCGGATGAAGTTCGATCCGTTCTTCTTTTCTCTTTCGGTCAAGATGAGTGTATGTTGTGACAATTCTCTTCTTAAAGTGCATTACGAAAGTCGAAATTTACAAGTTAACAAACATATCTTGTAAGTCGATCATGTGGATCAATTCCATTCTCTCTTTTTCTCTCCCTCTCTCTCAGAACACAAAAGGGTGATGTTGGATGGTGCGATAATTGCCGCCATTTTCATTACGGAATCGACGAAGTAAAGCTATTCAACACTATCAATCAAAATATCAGGTCGCACATAATGGCTGTCTTTTATTTTGTTGCTCTTTTGTGATCTCATTTATAAAGGTTCAGTTAGTAGTTTGATATTCTCTGTTCGTATCGTGTGGTAGGTGCGTGTTGGATTGAACCAATTATTCTGATCTAATGGAGGTTGAGATCTAGTCTTCCACGTACAAAGCGATCAGTCGACTTCTATTATTACCTCCATTTGCACCCAAGTTTCCGAGGCTACTAATAGCAAGCAAACGTTGTCTTTGAAGGATCCGCATAGTTGGCAAAACTAGACCGGGATAATGGCGGAATCAAAGACGATTTCAGGTTGACATTATTTCGACGATTTTTGACATACTCACCGTACGAATCGGTTCTATTCGGACGTTCGGAACATGGCAGATTCGAGTGAGGTACATTATAATAAACAGCGCCCTCTTAAAATCTTGGTCCGTCTCCCTTTAATGCAGCAACAGTGATTACCATGATCTATGATGACTGTTGACCAAGACAGACTTTAAGGTTGAAGTGACTCCATTGCATGCGTTCATATTGGGACTTTATACCTGGGTTTCACAGAAACTTTTCGTTGCGATGCCCCTCCGCTTCTTGACATGTGGAACGCATGCGTTTCCAATGCGTTTCTGCTGAATTTTACGACGCAAAACTATTTTTATTCATTTTTGTTTTGTTTTGTTTTGTTTTTTTTTTTTGGGGGGGGGGGTACGTTTTTTGTATTCTCTTTTAAACTTCAGTGTCTCCCAAAGAGAAAAATTGTTCATCTAATGGGTGATCTAGATGTCGTCGTTAACTTGAGTTTTCTTCAGGTAAACTTTTGTGTGTGTGTAATTTTCAGTGTCACTTCGATAATGTTTCTTTTCATTGACATTTGCGTTGTCGAGCAAGCCGTACAATATTCCCTTGATGCATGGAAAACGCAGGGCTATAGTGATTTCACTTCGGATACTCATTTAAAAGCATATACGTTACAAAATCGATTTTGTTTTGATATCTCTGATTTTAATGGGAAAGGTTCTATGTTGGTGTCATCAAACGTCAAATCAAACTGGACCCCATGGAAGACCAGCTAAATGTAGCTGAATATTGGCTATCCAGCCATCTTCTCAGATGAAAGATGAAAAAACAAACAACCAAAATGGTAAGAAAGATTTCAACGGAACTATTGCACGTTTTGGCCGGTGGAATACATTAATCTTAATACGTATACGGAACTTGTGCCTGAAATTTGCTAGAAAGATCATTTTTTATCCTATAATCGAACATGCGTTAATCTACAAGTTAGTAGCGCTGACTGAACATGACCCCTAACTTTGTGTATAAGCGTATACATGAAGAGTTTGTTCGCAAAAACCGATAAGTCCATATTTGCCAAATGGAGATATTTGCGATTAAAGGTCAAGAAAAATAAAGAGAGTAATAAGAATTTTTTTTTGCTTCTTTGACCATAACTTCATAAATGTACCTTTATATGTAGTGGCCAACGTATCATTTAAAAGGTATTATATTGCACTTCATGACAAAGACCGTACTTCAAAATCATCAAAAATGGACTTATCGGTTTTTGCGAACAAACTCTTCATATACAAACTTACTCGTGAAACTCATGTGATAACCCACTATAGTATAAGATTAGAATGGAATCTCTTACGAAGCTTTCAGGCAAGCTGCAAGGGAATGCTATAAATGTGACTAATAGTGAGTACCTGTATAGCCATATTAAGCGGCCGTATGGCATCTCACTGAATACGTCGTATACATTCACGAAGTAAAGATGCGTCTACAGAACGGAAGAAAATTCGTTTACTTTTACGTCTTGAACTATAACATTGTGGTTTCAAGTAGATATAAGCTGGATTAACAACACTACAGAAGCTAGTCCCATGTCATCTGAAAAAAAAAGGTCTTTTTCTATAAATAGTCACAGACAGGGATAACTTCTACCTACTAACCCGTCCTCGTTCCTGACGAGAATACACTGAACGAATTCTGCAAGGTAAAAGAGAAATGCGTTCGCCTCCCACGTGACCAAGGAAACAACTCCTATCCTTCCCCCTTCATCAACAGCGACCCTGAAGTTTATGTTGTTGTTGTTGTTTTTATAAAAACGAATCTGCGCAAAATGCCAACAATGGAGTTCACGGTTATCACATGTCTCATTAAACCCCTACTATAATCTACCACGGACTTTTAAATAACATGGAAAGTTCTTGTAAATGAAGCACCTTTTGTTGAAGCACGCCATCTTTGTAATCAGTGTCAATGAAAGCTTCTGTGCAGGAAGATCTTGTGTAAACATTATTAATGGATCTCTTTCAACTGTAGGCCCTATAAAGTTCTACCGAGTGCGGAACACATAACTTAACATCCCAGATCCTCATTTACTTCAAGATTCTTTTCGTTTTCAAGCAAATACATGAATTCTCATTAGTGACCATGCACAACAAAACAAACAAAAGTCGCCAGACATGGATTTTTAGTTACGAGCATATATTCCTTATTGTGAAAGAGCAGACTTCAACCTTTAAAATGATGTATAACTCAAATCAAATGGACTCTACTAACCTATCTAAATATTGAAAAGAAAGCACACAATCCAGAAAAGAGTGAACTGAGAAAAGAGGCTCTGAAGCACAGAGTCTATTCAAGTGTTTAATCTTCACCATGCCGTGCTACCTGTGCAATGAACGGGATAAAAAAACAGGTTTGAAACCACCGGTTTAACAACATGGAAGGGATTAGCTGATTAAGCTGAAATTGAACATGTTCTATCAACACATTCTGTCCATAATAAATGGCAACTTTCAAAGCAGTAGCATTATCCTTTCTAAAGTTATTAGAGTTGAAAGTGAAGAGTGTGTACAGGGTTTTCACAGTAATGAAAGGGGGACTCTAAAGGCACACCTAATCACACTATTCTAAAAAAAAAAAAAAAAAAAAAAAAAAAAAAAAGGTGTTCAAGATTAACTGCTATCTTAAACACACTTTCCTGTTCATTTTATGATCTAAAACTTTAGCATAATGTAGAAGAAGACTTGCTCTTTTAGAAAATACATAAAAGTTAAGATTGACTAAATTGACCCTTTTCACCTATTTTTAGTCCTCACACAAAGTCAGTGCGTGCGACTTTTTGTTCGTTTTGTGGTGCACGGTCACATTTGACCTATATTTTGCATATGCGCAAATCACAACCGTGAATTTCCTTTTTGCATGAGACGGACTCGAGAATGCTGCATTCTTCAATCTCTTCAATCGCAGACGACGCGATGTGTATTAATGTCACGACCGTTCGGTATCGGACGTGCCACGGCCGAGGCAGTTGTAATCATGAACTGGCCAGTTCGACCTGGAACTGGCCACTGCTACAGCGCCCTCACTGTCAACGAGAACCAGAGCTAAGCATGCAACCCCATAATTGCCGGAGGGTCTCCGATTGCCTAAGTGTCAACGGCAATAGTTGTACAAATTGTAGAGCTGATGTCTTACCACTGACCGCCTCCTTGAAGTCGGAGACAATGTACACTGCTGGTCACACGATCCTCGTCTGAAATGTTGCCGTATCGGGAATGAATTAACCCCTTCCCCACCCCCTACCCACTAACACACAGGTGCAGCCAGATATACACACACTGTACCCAGTCCATTAATTTTACTTGGCAATGCGATCAAATCAAGATCAGGTAGCGGTATATTGCTAAATTCCCTGCCCAAATTGAGTGATCGCGAAAATTGAACCCTCGTTGAAAATTATAACAGCTTTTATAGTGCAAACATAAGAAGTTGATACTTCTTTAAATAATGCTCACAGTTTTTATTTTGTTGTTGTTGTTTTTTTAGATACTCTTTATTCTCATCATCAATAAAATCTTCCAATGCCGACAAAAGAGCTTGACTGTTTATAGGCCTACAATATT
Source organism: Diadema antillarum (assembly GCF_040938485.1). Taxonomy (NCBI): domain Eukaryota; kingdom Metazoa; phylum Echinodermata; class Echinoidea; order Diadematoida; family Diadematidae; genus Diadema; species Diadema antillarum. The sequence goes on from NW_027271557.1 coordinate 694,930, forward strand.
ATTTTTTGATGTGGAATTTAATGTGAAATTATTTCCATGAATTGAGTAAACTTGAAATCTAACAGTTTCACTTGTTTTTCTGTGAAATAGTGTAACTGCCCAACGTGCCCAACGTTGTTAGGCAGGGGCCGCGGAAACGGGGGCTGGGGGGGGGGGGGCTGCATCCCCCCCCCCACACACACACACACACACTTTTGGATAGTGAAAAAAAAAATCAAAGAAAAAAAAAGAAAGAAAGGGGAAAAATCGGGGTAAAATCACATTACCCGAATTTCTCACAAAAAGTGTGCCCTCAGATCGCTTTATCTTGATTTCAAAAACGCAAAAGCTCCGTCGATTGGGAGGGGGCATCCCCCTCCCACACCCTCGCCCTCCATACCTCATTAAACTTTGTACATACACACAGATGATGCACACGCGGAATAAGAGCTGAATGCCGTGATTTTGCTGTTTAGTATTAACACTTTCCTGAAAAAATCTAATTATTTCCATAAATATATATTCTTTTTTGGGAGGGGGGATGGGCTGGGGGAGCTAGAAAAAAATCCAAGTATTGCACCAAAAGTTGCACCAGATCGCTGAATTTCAGGTCTGAAAATGTAAAATCACCTTCGTGTAGGAGGAGAAATATCCCTTTTGTATACTCTCGTGAGCATGCCTTTTCTGTTTGATTGCTTAACAGACAACATTCATGAAATTAATTGTAACAATACATACAAGAAGTTTATTCATATGCTACCACTTTATAGGCAAATTGTTCAATAATAATCCACACCAAAATATCCTGCTATACCTTACACAAGTGGGGCCGTTTCAAGTCGATAAAAGACGGAAAACATGCATCAAATTGCACCATTTACAACATAAAAATGCAAAAAGTTCTCACCGTGGGAGGGGGAACACCCCCCTCCCACACCCTCCCCCCTTCCCTCCGCTCGCTCGGGCTCCGTCGTTTGGCTCCCTCGCATAGTAGGCGTAACCGTAGGTCAAAGGGGGGGGGGGGGGGGGGGTGACCTTGTTTCCCCCCCCCCCCAACTGAAAAACGTTCCGCGGCCCCTCATGCAACTAACATAATGTGTGATCAGTGTTACCTGTTTGATTACGCTGTCTCATGAATAACATTCAGAAGAGTAGATAATATCAGTTCTTTCTTTTTCAAAGAGTTTTGTTGATGATTAAACAGGTCCATTGTATGCGCAGGCAATGAGCATTATACATGTTACATCGATTTCTATAAGAGACGCATTATGCAGCGAAAACTGACTAACACTAATGACTATTATTCATAAATCAGAGTATCTGGGCTATTTCATACAACGTCTAAATGTTTGCAGTCACCCCTCACACCTACTTGTAATGGAAGAACCGGTAATCTGCAACGTCTCATTTTCTGGAATTATGATCGCCTGTCTGACATTAAGATTAAATTCGCATTATTTTTGCCATCTTTTGCCTTCGGTGCCTAAGTTATTCATAATGATCATGGCTTTTAGATTTAATCTTCAGCTTGTCCTTCTTTTCCGTTATCTTCTTCATTTTTCCTACTCCTTTTTATTTTTTTCCTTCTTCCTTCTGCCCTCCGGATTTTCTCCTCTTCCCTCATCATTTTCCTTCGTCGTTCTACTTGATTTTTTTTTCGTTTCTTCTTTTTAAATCGCCTTTTCCTCGATATTCGTCCTCCTTGTCCTCTGACTTCTCTTGTTTTTTTTTTCTTTTACAATTTCATCATCCCTCTCCTCTTCCTTCTCATCATCCTTCCTTCTCATCATCCTTCGTTATTTCTTCATCCTCATCATCTTCTTTTTCGTCTTCGTCTTCGTCTTCTCCTTCTTCTTCATCATCTTCCTCCTTCTCTTCTTCTTCTTGTTCTTGTTCTTGTTCTTCCTCCTCCTCCTCATTCTCTTCTCCTTCTCCTCCTTCCTCTTCTTCTTTTTTTTTCTTCTTCTTCTTCTTCATCTCCCTTTTTCCCTTCACATGAAATGGCGCTGTTTTGTTTTGTTTTGTTTCTTTCGCGGCGTGTCCATGATGATGCTGTAGTCTGCTCCCATATTATTGAAGCTATCCGCTTAATGGCGGGAGTGCGAACGTGATTAGCATCTCAAGAGCAGAAAGCATATTGACATCAACGTCTGCATCTATCTTCCCATTTCCGACTGGATCGGATGCAGGCAATTGAGTTGGCTATTTCGCCCGTCCGTCGGGGCAGACATTATTCATTGATGTTACATTCGTTTGTGGACAGACCCGCTACCACTTGACATCACAACGGCGCCCAAACTAAATTGGAGTAAGATACGGGTTTTGTTTGGCTTTGCTGTTGTTTTGTTTTGCTTTTTTGTGGGGGGGGGGGGGGGGGGATTTCTCTATCTCGTTTTTTTTTTCTTTTTTCTCCTTCTTGTTTTGTTCCATTTCTTTATTTCATGTCCTATATAGCTTTTAAATGAGTTTTGTCTGTTTTTAAGTAAATGCATGCAAATTATGATATCCATGCACTATTTTTCATATTTCTGTTGAAGTCGTCGTTCACTGCGATCAGGAATCCCACAGACAGCAAACGAACGAAATTGCGATTGAAGAAATAATTCTTTTTATTCAATTATTTATTTATTAGAATTTTTATTTATTTACTTATTTATTTATTTATTTATCTTTCTATTTATTTATTTATTTATCTATCTATCTATCTATATATATATATACATATATATATATATTTATTCATTCATTTATTTAATTCTAATCTTTTGTCAGGGTAGCCCATTCACCAATAATTGGTCTTCCATGGAGCCCTGAATATATATTGATGAACATAATGTCCACTGACTAGCAGAACGTATACAGAAGATATACATACTGTACATTGCAATGTAACATAAGAAACAGTGTGTATTGATTATGCCACAACAAGTGTTCACCAGAATGCCAATATAACAATTAAATCGCTATTGTGCAGGAATGATTAGTTAGCCCAGAATAAATTTGGTGTGTTACTTACAAATAACAATTTTGTTTAAACAATCTCTTAAATGAATATATGGAAGAAGCTGATCTGATTGAATAATCTAGCTTATTCCATTCAGGTAAAGAAGATACGATTGTGCTACACTTGTGACAATCAGAGCTAAATCTTGGCACACGTAGACTTCCACTGTCTATTATTGTATTAGACTTGTGTGATGTTCGTGTCCATCACATAGGCTTAACTAAGTGTACCTGCAGGTAAAAAGGTAAAATAGTTATGAACGCATCTATATGTCATCATAACGCGATTGAACTCGAAACGTTTGTCTTTATACTGTCATCCATTTTAAATGAATTAAAGAAAAGATCCTTTTAAATAAATCAGCCGACGGTGTGTCGGCTGATTTATTTGTGGTTGTCATGACGTGGTTGTCATGACGACACAATAGTTTTGTTTTTGTTTTTCCGACGGCCATATCATGAGGGACTTAATATTCTAAAGATGTTTCTACCAAGAGACGAAACTATATTAGTACCGGTAATGCAAATGTCAGATTGGATTTCCGTGATCACGTTGGTGAGATTATTACCAGCCTTTATCTTCTAAAAGAATCCTAATGGCAGTCTCCCACTCCCCTGAGGTTTTATAGTAATGCCATGTATAGCATAAACGTCTTAGTAAAATATCATAAGACAGTTAGTTAAAATATAGATATGTTTTTTAGCTTATAGGTTACTAAACGATAATATGTCGTAGTGATGATTTTTAGGGGAATGAAATCAACCACAAAATAATACATGTGTATTGAGTGAATGCGGCAATTTTAGTAGAATACATCAGCGAAAGTTTGAGGAAAATCGGACAATCCGTTCAAAAGTTATGAAGTTTTGAAGTTTTGCTGACGAGACCGCTGGATCAGAAGACAATACAGATCATGACATCATTTTTATGCACTACGATATAAAGAAATTATAAAGAGAATTCGACATGATATTATTTTCACTTTTCTAGCATAACGAAAGAGCACTATAGACTTAACTTTTTCAGAAAGGAGGGGGATGATATCACCCTTGATATGAATATATCAGTAACAAGGCCATGGAATGTGTACTTTTCATTTGAAATGACATTAAGTGGAGTTTTCTTCACATTTTCATTTTTATTTTTATTTCTTTTTTAAATCGTAGTGCATAATGTGATAATTATAACACGGTGATTCCGTAGTCTTCTAATTCTAAACTTTTGAACGGATTGTCCGATTTTCCTCAAACTTTCACTGATGTATTGTACACTGTACTAAAAAATTGCTGCATTCACTCAATTATTAATCATGTATGTTTGGGTCTTACTCCCCTTTAATGGCGATGTCCATGATAATGATATGAGGGAGAGCCGTGTTGTTGATCACGTTATTTGAACGTGGGCTGACATGTTGACGTTTCATAGGTTAAAGGGGATGGCTAGTAACCGATCAGTGGGAATCAGTGGGAATGCTGAGGGATGATTGTTCCAATCCTTGTGGGATTCATTTAAGAGTACATTATATATCTACTGTTGTGTGAAAATTATTTGCTTCAGAACGGTCTCATATTCAAGTAATGTGCAGATTAATGCCCCGTCACTGACCAGGGACGCCTACCTGGAAACATTAAACTGCACATTACTTGAATTTGAGACCATTCTGAAGCAAATATTTTTCACACAAGAATAGATATATAATGTACTCTTAAATGAATCCCACAAGGATTGGAACAATCATCCCTCAGCAATCCCACTGATTCCCACTGATCAGTTACTAGCCATCCCCTTTAAGAGGATAATATAGATACAAAGACAGATAGATAGATAGATAGATAGATAGATAGATAAATAAATAAATAGACATAGATAGATAGATAGATAGATAGATAGATGGATAGATGGATATAAATAGAGGTAGAAAAATAGAAAGATAGATAGATAATTAGACATCAGTAAGATAGTTACAATAGATAAAGAAATAGAGAGAGAGAGAGAGAGAGGCTAAAGACATGAAAATAAACACAAACTGTAAGAGTGGATCAATATATTCACAAATACACACACATTAATGGCGTGTGGGCGTGTGGAGTGCTGAGGTTAACAGAATCTGATTTTTATTGAACATATGTACAGGATAAATCATAATCATAAATTAACCATGGCTATTGATGGTGAACACAATACATACTCCGGCCCCTTGATACAATGTAGACTGATTTGCACACAGATCCCACGGCTGAACTGTTTTTTCTTAACTTATTCCAAAGTTGTCCACCGCAAAATAAACGGTAACTAGTTCAAGCACCAATCAACTGCAAGCACAGTTTTCCAAATCCGGCGCATTTACTCGGGACCATGTATTCTGCTACGTTATTAAAGTCAATCACGTTCACTAAAGGAGTGGGGGAATGTGTGCGTCGGGTCGGTGTGTGGGTGTATAATGACTGTGTTTGTCTTTATATCTCTTTGCGATATCTGTGTGTGATGTCAACTTGGACAAATTATCGCTCCGCCCCCTCAGCACGCGACAAAAGACGGGAGGACTAGGGTTACCTACTACATAAACCCACAAACGCTTTGATGTACGATTGTCCAAATATTGGTCTCCCTCTCAAACGTTGAGTACTTCCCTGGTTGTCGTTCACAGCGACGCACGGCATGGCGCGAGCGAGCGAAGGCTAATATTGGTCCGGAAGGCAACGTCGTCCGTCTGCTGATGTTCAGATTCATTTTGCCGCCAAAAAACGGCTAAAGCGGGATGACCTCCAGACCCGCTCTTGACTTTGAAATCGAGGATGCCTTATATGTGTTGTGACATGCCGATCGACAAAATATAGGCTATACGAGCTCATTGAGCTAATTGCGCGGCAAGGCCTGGCTGGCCGGTTGGCTGTTTGTGCGTCAGAATTCCGGCGGAAATAATAACGGACTGAGATAATGAGTAGGGACAATATTTATTCTGATCAAACCTGGCATTACTGACATATTGAGGACGCACGCACACACACACACACACACACACACACACACACACACACATACACACACACACACACACACACACGCACACTCACATACACCAGACATGCATGTGCAATATATCAACATCAATAGACACAGGCATATTACAATGCTAAACATTAGCGGTGGCGGGACCGGTAGCCGGAGACCATAAAACTAATGTGGGCCCATCAAATTTCCATGCAAAATATATGATATCTTTCCATGGCCCGATCGGGGAATCAAAATTAAAAATGGACAGTTACATTTCCTTTAATTATGAACGAAAACATTTTTTTTTTCTGGCAACCAAGATGTCACATTGCAAGATATTGCTAGATAAAACAAGTTAGTGTCGAGACCTATTTAAACGTAATGTATTTAATAAAAAAGGAGAAGGAACAGTAAGAGGAATAATGATGTCAAAGCTACGCACCGATTTCTTCTTTCTTTCTCATATCTCACAATATATATATATATACATTTATATATATATATATATATATATATATATATATATATATGTGTGTGTGTGTGTGTGTGTGAAGAAACAAACTGGTAATAAAGCATGAGTTAATTCGACTCAAATTTTCGGCGTCCTACGCCTTCTTCAGAAAATAACGTTCGATAGTGATTAATTAAGGCAAAGGTCAGAATATAACACACACACACACACACACACACACAATACGTGAAATCTCAACATATATATGTATATATATATATATATATATATGTATATATAATTATATATATGAAGAGTTTGTTTGCAAAAACCGATGTCCATATTTGCAAAATGGAGATATTTGCGATTAAAGGTCAAGAAAAATAAAGAGAATAATAAGAAAATTTTTGCTTCTTTTGACCATAACTTCAAAAATGTACCTTTATATGTAGTGACCAATATATCATTTAAAAGGTATTATTTTGTACTTTATTACAGAGACCGTACTTCAAAATCTTCAAAAATGGACTTATCGGTTTTTGCAAACAAACTCTTCATATATACATCGCATTTCTTTCCAATTACTTCGTATATGCCGTGCTTGTGTTGCGTTCATTTCTGCTTTCTCTCTCAATATTTCTGTGACCCAAGAGAAATAACTATTCATCTGTCTGTCTGTAGCCAAAAAAAGAGAAAAATAATGAGAAATGAAGAACCAAAATTGTAAAGAAAATTTCGTTCGCTCTCTGCATCCCCCGTGAGGTTCTCCTGACTATCATTTAAACGGTAGCATGCATGCACTTAGCGAGGCAGACTTCGTCCATTAGTCGGAGATTTCTCTTTTTCCCTATCAATTATGTACGCAAAAGCATAAAAGAGTTGAAACGTCCATTGCCAAGGCTATTCGGAGAAAACCAAACTTGGCATAGCGTATTTTATGCTCTGTGGAATCGTGTATCAAATCGATGCAGGAGACGGCTGATCCGTTCGAGTGTGTAATTGGCCGACGCAAATCGAGCGGGAAAACCTAGACGGTCCCGTGTTAAACTGTCGAGTAATGACTAAATCGCCCTCCTCCACCAAACCCAGCAACACATATATAGGGAATGGTAATGATTGTAATGATAACAACAAAACACAAATTAACAAATAATCGAAAAAAAAAATCGCCATTACCCCCCCCCCCCCTGCCCCCTCAAAAATAAAGATAAAAAATGAATTATTTTACTGCAGGGCTCTGCAGTCAACTTATAGAATGCCTCCGGTTCTCACTACATGTACTATCTATGATGACAATAACCCCGTGTAACCTCGACTTTTCAAGCTTATCGCTTTAATGCTTCTCCCGCATAAAAAAAACAACTCTCATCCTACCTGGTGGAGAGCAGCAACGTGGATAAACTAGTGCCTTCCTGAAGGGCAAACGAGCCGGGCTTCCTTATGGGGCTTAGTGGATAAGACACCCGACTCCCACTCGGAGGACCAGAGTTTGATTCCCGCCCAGTGCTTACATCCTTAATTGGACAAGATGTTTTTACCCACCACGTCCCTCTCGATCCAGGAGTATAGAAATAATTTAATGATGGGTACCTGGTAACGCTACGGTCATGATAACGGCAGGGTCCTCTGGTAGAGCAGTGGCAACACTGAAGAGACTACCCTGGATAAAGGAGACCTTACATTCTTCTTCTTCTTCTCCTTCTTCGTCTTATTGTTATCATTATTATTATCATTATTATTATCATTATTATTATTATTATTATTGTTATTGTATATCATCATTACGGTCATTATCAATATCATTATCATTATTACTGATATCCATATTGTTATTGTTATCATTCTTATTATTATCATTATTATTATCATTATTATCATTATTATTATTATCATTATCATTATCATTATTATCATTATTATTATTATCATTATTATTATTATTATTATCATTATTGTTATTACTATTATTATTATTATCATTATGACTATTATTATCATTATCATTATTATTATTATTATTATTATTATTATTATTGTTATCATTATTATTATTATTATTATCATCATTATCATGCGTTCGGCACCCTTCGAGGTAGTGGCGTGAAACCACGTGCCTGTACCGTCTCAAATTAGTGATGTATAGAATTGTCGTAACCTGGGGTCCATTTCATAAAACTTGTCATCAGTGACAACTGGCACATTTTTATGACAAATTTGCTCCCAGCCAATCAGATGCAAGGATTTCAGTAGCTTGTCACATCTATGACAACTTGTTACTGATGACAAGTTTTATTGAAACGGGCCCCTGAACTCCCTTGTGTCCAAACGGGCACATAACATGCCCATACAGAAATCGCTACAATACATGTATGTGTATGTCTGTATGATTGTTACTCTGTCATATGCATATGTGGGTTTTTATGATACACGTATGCATAATTCAGCATATCCAACATTGACTTGAGCAGTACGCGGATGAGCTCACTTGCGATAGATAATTGAAAAGACTAGTTTCCACTATCCGATCGCTCTTTACTCCTAAGCCAGCTAATCACCAAAGCGAGCAAGATTTTTGGGTTTTATGCGCCCCCCAATTTCGCGACGCACTCATGCCATCCACGGCTCGGCGCGGCAAGGCGAGCGGAGGGCTCAAGGGATGGCCTCATTTGTCATGAAGCGGAATCAACGGATACGCAATGGACGAACAGGGTCAGCGGGCCGCCGTGCTTGTGTCTCCTCAATCTAATGAATTGCATTCTATGATAAAAACCTTTCAAAACAATAACATTAGAGTGTTACTGGGTTCTCATGAGATACGCGTCAATGTCTGAGGAGATGAGAAAGTAACAGACCGTATGTCTGCTAATTTTACTCGAAAAAAACCTAACAAACAAAATAAAATGAAAACACAAACAAAAAACAAAAAAAAAAATGAAGACGAGCCTTGTCAATGTTGGTAGATACCAATCTATTATAATTATTCCTTTTCAGTGTTTGTGCTGTGCAAATGATAACTTCCATGCAGAAAGGCACTTATGTACTGTACTTTGTAACGGCATTGATAGGGAAATGCAAGCCATTTGGATTTGCGACATTATGTAAGGGGCTCATGGTCTTATTTCAGCTAATGCATATTAAAGTAAAACAGTATGGATGCTGTATTCATCCTGATAGCTACAATACAGTGTGTATCAAAAAGGGTAATCCAACTGTAGAGGGCAATTGTTAAACTATTCCATAATTGTCAGCTATGGAGAGCGCAATGTTGTCTTTGAAGAAAGGGGAACTCTTCCTCTTTCCATTGATACCCATTTCTATTGCCAAATGTCATGCTTGACTGAACACATGGACTTTATCAAAAGTTAACAGTGGCATTAGTAGTTTAACATACAACAGCATTTGTTTGCATTCCCTTCACAATACCCAGTAGATTGTTCCTCTATCCTAAAAGCTTTCAGATTGAAGAAACGTGCTTAAAGACTACAGCGAAACGTTGCACCCTTTTCCAAATTTGAGTGTCACATAAATGAACAATGAATGTCTCACTGAATGGATGAGATCTGTCAATGAAAGTGGTTAGATTAACAAGCCAGCCTGCATGTCTGCAGGTTTGTGTTTAGGGTTTCTTCTACCCTTTTATGGTCCATACCCTTCAACATGGCCACCTTGTCGATAACCTGGTCACTCCTACAAAGTCTAATCCATTTTCCATTTCTCGCTCCATGATATTATTCAAGACATGGTTTGTCACTGCAAGCTATGTGTGAGGTAGCCTTTTGTCAAGGCCCTCTCGCTGTAATGGACAAGCGAAGCGAGCCCAGCCGAGCGCGATAGCGCGAGGCTTCGCGCAACCCCACCCAGCTGGGCTCTCTTCACCATACAGCGAGAGGGCCTTGACAAAAGGCTATGTGCGAGAGCGTTAAACCTTGAAATTCCGTAGCTTCGTGCGTTTATAAGATTTTTCTTCTGGCCAGAAACAGTGTTTTGAAACACTGTTTCTGGCCAAACAGTGTTTCCAGCAAGAAAAAAAAAAAAATCTTAGAAACGCTAGCCGTGATTTGAAACAGTGTTTTCAAACACTGTTTCAAATCGCACAAAATAGTGCGTTTCAAAACAGTATTTCTGTAGAAACAATGTTTCAAAATCTTATAAACGTAACCGCGATCTCAAACACTGTTTAAATGACTTCACAATGCCTTGCGCGCGCCCTGTCTGACCTTTTGCTGAGGAAAAAACTGCGCAGAGTGAGTTGCGCAATGGCACAGTCTGAGCGAGAGCCCCAACACGCTCGGGGAAAAAATCTTTATAAACGCTCTCCTGACGTAACCGTTTTTCAAAACAGTGTTTCAAAACAGTGTTTCAAAACAGTGTTTCAAAACAGTGTTTCAAAATAGTGATTCTAGGCATGCAAAATCTTATAAACGCGGCCTATGTTATATGCTGTGTGACCCGATTATCATGGACGTGACTTCATTCAGTTCTTCTCACTATACGGCCAACTTGAGGAGGTGCTGTGGCCCAGTGGTTGCGGCCACGGGCTCTCGATCCGTAGCTCCCTGGTTCTCGCAGGAAACTACAACAGTAGTTTAATGGAGTCCGTACCGCGGTTTGCCTTCCTCTTTAGCTCTGTACCTGTGGATACCTAGAGGATTACAGTTTCACTAAATACACCAAGTTCATTATATTTCTCAGAAATCTTTTAATGTTTCCACATGTCATGAAATGATATACAACTGTACATGGCAATCAAGATTATAACAAAATTAACAAAGCTCAGAGATAAAAGTGATAAAAGAAAATCAAGTCATAACATACTTTCGTCCACCAATGCTGCTTTAGAAAATTAGCAGAAGTTGCGTGACACATTTTAGAATATATAATGAAATGAATTAATTGTGACCGTGCATCACAAAACGAACAAAAAGTCGCACACACTGATTTTGTGTGAGGACTGAAAATAGGTGAAATCGGTCAACCAAGCCGATCTTGATTTTTTCATATTTTCTGAAAGGGCAAGTCTTCTTGTACATTATGCTAAAATTTGGGATCATAAAACGGGCAGGAAAGTGTGTTTTTCAGCAGTTTATATCGAGCATTTTTGGTAGAATAGTGTGATTAGGCTTGTCTTCATCAGAGTTCCCTTTTCATTTCTGAAAAACCTTGCCCACATTCTTCACTTTCAACTCTTATAACTTTTGACAGAATAAGGCTACTGCTTTGAAAGTTGGCATTAACTATGGACAGGCATGCTAAATTTCAGTTTAATCTGATAATCCCTTCATTGTTGTTACTCCGGTGGTTAACATCATGTTTTTTGTCCCATTCATCGCACAGCCAGCACGGCTTGGTAAAGATTAAGCACTTGAATAGACACTGTACTTCAAGGCCACTTTTCTCAGTTCACACTTTTCCTGAGTGTGTGCTTTCTTTCCAATATTTAAATAGGTTAGGAGAGTCCATTTGATTTGATTTATACATCATTTTAAAGCTTAAAGTCTGCTCTTTCAGAATATGCTCTTAACTAAAATTTCCTGTCTGGCGACATTTTGTTTGTTTTGTGATGCAGGGTCACAATTATGTAAACCACCCAAACGGGTAGAATCTATTGAGGGTGGGGTTAAACCAAACCGTGATTATAATTTCTTATGTATTTGTCAACTTGTTATCTGCTTCTGATTTCTCAGTCCCTTGATGGTCAACAACTCACCTGATCAAGTCATTCTAAATACTGGTGTAAATATGTTTAAATAAAACAAAATTGTCAAAATCAATCCCCCAACGCCTAGCATATCGTATGACAATCGTGTCTGCTATATGACATTTTACGTGTACTCCGCGCATTCCGGATAGGTGCGTAATATCAAGGGGCTTCAATCCAAACGGGTTGCAGCGACTACACACTACTAACTGCATCCCCCCCCCCCCCATAAACAGCTGCTAAACAATACGTTGATAGGCTCTGTGGGCGTTTTCAAACGACAACTAGACCAGCGATTATCCGTATCTTTGCCGGAGCCTTTTAGCTCTTGTACCAGATAAACAAAACCTATTTGTGCTTTTTCTTACGTTTGGGCCCCTCTTTAAACATATACAATCGTCTTTGCGTCATTATTCCACGGTGTTGTTGTTCACCTTGGAATATATGGGGGACCCAGGAGATCAATGCTTAATTTTTTACTCGAACACCGCAGATTCGGGCACAATCATTAATGAATGAATCCAATGGTACAGACGGACAGGGCGTGTTTAATGGATGAGAATGGTCTAGATTTTGGACTGCTTTTAATGTACTTCCCTCCACATGAAAGTGCGGGAAAAATACATTAAGCAATCCCATTTCCAGACTACAAGGAGACATGTAACGAAAATAACCGTGAGTAGCGCGGACGTGCCTTCATACCATGATAACCACAAAAGAGCCACAGGAGTGTGCTCGTTATGAAAAGTGATGTCTATGCGAATGCTTTCTGAACATGTTTGATACGTTTGGCAGTACGTGTGAAGTATTGTGAATTGTTTTTATCACTTTGAAAAGCGCTGCACAATGTGTAATACTTAATCGTCCTGTCACGCGTATTACCGTCATAGGTTTTATGTCATAGATTCTTCTGATATAGATAAGTTGAAAGGTTGTGATAGTTCTTGCTCATACTAAAATTCATATTCCCCGAACTTTATCTGGACAGACATCACCATGCGTATTGGTACAAACATCATCGCCGTGTTTCGCACGAGCGACATGTAAATACTGTATATCAAAATTCTGTATATTCATAGTTCTAGATAAATCTGTGTAACGCAGACCTGAGAGGCAAACTCCATTACACTTGTATAGTAAGATACTCAGGAACTCGAGAATTTTCTTGCTCGTGACAAATGGATTGTTGGAGTGTTTGATTGATAAAGATATTTACGATGCCAAAGAAGATGCTGCATTTTCCACGTTTCATCATTACAAGTATGGTTGGAAGATATTTGATAATCATAGACAAAGAGAAGAATATGATAACATCAATTACTTGTAGATGGTTATAATATGGTTATATATTTAAAGAGAGACAGGGTCTAACCAAACCGTCTTTAGTAATACAACAATGACATTTTGGTGGTCCAATCTCTCCGTATTAGTTTGTTTGTTTGTTTTTTGTGAGTGTGCATGTGTACCCTGATATATAACAAGGTAATTGTCACGGTTTTATAACGAGGTTCGCCTGTCTATGCATGTGTGCATGCCGGTGCTGTCTGTTATTCCGAAGGGTGGTCGTTCCAGTTTCGCTATATCAAAAATAATATAAAGTTCGTTATACCGATTTTTCGTTAATCCGAAAATGAAATGCGGTTCGTTTATCAAAAATTGAAAAGAAGGAACGCATCAACAGACCTCCGGAATTACGAAACTCATTTCTTTTTGGAGTAACGAACCTTCAGAATAAGGAACCTTATTTCATTTTCACATTTAACGAATCACAGGAAAAGGTGACATGCCTGATTTCATTTTCGGAATCATAAACCTTCGGAATAACGAATCTTCGGAATAGCGAATCTTATTTCACTTTCCGATAAAAGGAATAAAAAATCTTGGGAATGACGAACTGTAAGCTGTGGATACTCTCTAAAAAAAATCGAGAGAAAGTATTCACTCTTGAAGGAGTGAATACAAATAAGAGTGAATTAAGAGTGAAATTGGAGTGAATTAAGTAACATTTTCACTCATTTTGGAGTGACCTCAGGGATCACTCGAAGATTTTGGAGTGATCCCGAGGTCACTCTAAAACGAGTGAAAATTAACATTTTCACTCAAAATTCACTCCAATTTCACTCTAAATTCACTCTTTTTTATATTCACTCCTTCAAGAGTGAATATTTTCACTCGATTTTTTTTAGAGAGTACTTTGATGAATGAATATTAAAGTAATGAATGGAGAGGAAATGGAATGATTTTATTCTTCAGTTGCAGTATTTGAGATAAAGTGGGCGGCGCACGGGATTACGTCATTTCTCCTGACTTACTCCAGCCATAGGGCCTACCTGCATATCGATGCAGGGGCTAATTACTGCGAAAAACAGCAAGTACACAGTTGTATAGTGTTCGCGTTGTTTGGCCACTCACATCAGAAACTCGATAGGACCTTACACTGGACAACACCGGGAATCACTTTGACAACAGAAACATGCGGGTAGGGTGTTGAAGGGGGACTAAAGCGTAATATAATGTGCGCGTAGTGTCCATTGAAAACATTTTCATTTGGTATGAAAAGTACAAACTCCTTTCACTTGTCACTGACATGGAGGGCATGTTGTTATTAATTCTGTCTTCTGAAAGCACTAAGGCAGGTAATCTTTCATTATGCTAAAAGATAGGTATTTTGGTGAATTCTCTTTATATTTTCTTATGCTATCATTGTGATACTGTGGCATCATGAATTGCTGTGATTTCCTTCTTCTTATCCTATTATTATAGAGAGGTTCTTAAATTTGTAATATTCATATATATATATATATATATAGCTTTTAAACGCATTGTTCAAATTTGCAAGAAACTTCACTGATGCATTCTTGGAATATTTCTGCATTAATGATTCTACATTTCAATTTGGGTTTCATTGAATGTTTGAATGTTAGTTCCTTTTTAACTTTTTTGAGTATCCCATTCCGTCTTAATTCCATGTTATGTAATGTAATCTGTCCTTAATAGTATATGTTGTTAAGATGTGTCCACAGTGAACGTCAAACTTTCGAGTGCGAGGAATGAAAACATAATCCTTTACTGCTAAAGTTTGAACAGACGCTTTGGGGAAAGACAAATTAATTCATTATAGCGAAGGCTTATCGGGTCATTGTTCTTATAACGAGAGTCCACGAGCTGTATCACAACAATCTCACACTTACTCACATAAACTATTGGGAAGTATGAGTCACTGGATTTGCGTATAAAGTTCATGTCATTGTCTTATATACATTTATTGATCGAATCTTCGCCACGTGCCACAGAGTGTAAGTTGCTATTCGACAGAGAAGTCACGTGACGCTCACAACAACCAGTCCAGCTGGTTCACCGTGAACCATTTCTGGTTTAGAAAACAAAATAAAACAAAGAAGCTTAACTAAGAACAAAGTGGGAAACATAGCAACATAAATGGTTTGCGCAAAGCAACAGTAATACTGGAAGTTACGAACGGACACCATCATGTTACAATCAATAACAAAACAGCTATGAGTCTCGGCATGACGTGTGCATAAATTGGTTCATTTTGATTGTGACAGGTTGTGCATAGAACCAATCAAAACAAATTGTCCGAAGAGGAAGGAAAATGAAGATGAACCAATCACGACTTTGCGGTAACCCCTGACCTTTCCTCTTGCGCATGCGTCAACCATTATAACGTCTCACGATCAATGTACTGCTACTTTGTATGTGACAAGAAGAAAAAGCATTCATTATTAATTTTGTAGGCATCATCAAGTACAAGTATTCATGCTTGTTTTCACTCGCTTGCATTATTCAATCAATGATCGCACTCTCTTTATCCGTTACTATCAGTTTCATTCGTGTGAGGAGCACTGTTGTTATCATCGGTTACAACTCGTTACTCCAAAGGTTCGTTATTCCGAAGGCTCTTTATTCCGTAGATTCGTTATTTCGAAGGTTCATTGTTCCGAATTTCATTTTCGGATTAACGAACCTTCGGAATAACGAACCTTCGAAATAACGCCACAAGTGTTCGGATTAACGAACCCTTTTTCATTTTCGGATTAACGAACCTCTAGGTATAGGGAATTTGTGTGTTTCGGATTAACGACCCTTCGGAATAACGAACCTTCGGAGTAGCGAACCTTCGGAATAACGAACAGCACCCGTTATCATCTACCCCCCCCCCCCCCCCCCCCGCCGAATCTTGTTTTATGTTGCATGATGAAGTTTCCTCTTATAATGGTATACGTGTTCAACTTATACATGACCGATATTTCCATAACGGAGGTATCGATGGTGGGGAAAAAAAAGACAACCACACCCACACAAACACCCATACAAACACAAAGTCGTACATTCTGCACGCAGTCAGGCAGTCTTACAAATGAGATATTATGAAAGCAAACAGTCTGTTTTCTCAGCAAAATGTCTTCACTTTTATCTGAAAACAATTCCTTTCTTCAGTGAAATCGGTTTGAACCCCCTATTATCATTTGACTTGACTCCTGTGGCAGATTAGCTTTGGGATTTCACACCATACTCAACTGATTGTATCTGATTTAAAATAATCCATGTAGAAACAACACATGATTACATGAAGCATTTTATCGCAAAACGAACTAAATCCATTCTTTTCAATTTGAGATATTGATGATTAAATCTGCTAAAAAACAAAGAAAATCATAAGAAAATCTACGCCTAATCATACAACTTCTACAATATTCTTTGTTATGTTAAAAGTGAAGTACATGTATTACTGGAAAGGTTTAATTTTGCTCTATCTGATGATGGACTTACTTTGAAATGTTTAAAAATGGCGCTAAGACCATTTTGCAATAAAACTCTACACATCTGCAAAGGGCTGGGCAGCCACGCAAAATACGTTTACGCACGCAAATAACCATGCCAGCTTTCGTTGTCATGTGGTCATGCCCAGTATCACAACGTAGACGGCGCTATTTTGCGCTCCTCGCAAATAAAGATCATACACTAACTTGGATGAAAAAATACTGAATTGGATTAGCACTGTCCAATCCAGATCATTTTGTTACACCAATGATACCAAAAAAAAAAAAAAAAAAAAAAAAGCACACACAGAAAAACCCCACACAGACACAAAAAGAAAATGCAACTAATTGGGGGAGGAACATAAAGTCCCTAAACGAAATACACCTCACTTTGAGGCTAGTCGTGTTGTTGTTGTTGTTGTTGTTGTTGTTGCTGCTGTTGTTGTTGCCGTTGTTAATTCTAAAGAGTGTATACTACATTTTGGCGTAGATTCAAAAAAAAAAAAGAAGAAGAAAAGAAACGGTAATCTCACTCATACGGAAACCCCTCAGCGGAGTTTGAGCAAACCTAAAAAAAAAACTTGGAAATGTCGGGTGTCCATGTGAAAGGTGCTCTCTTGACAAAGAAACACAACAAAACGAAAAAAAAATTCACCTAGTGCACGTAGTCACCTGTTGTAACATGTGTGTGTGTGTATGCGTGCGTGTGTGTCTGTGTGTGTGTGCGTGTGTGTGTGCGTGTGTGTGTGTGTGCGTGTGTGTGCGTGTGTGTGCGTGTGTGTGTGCGTGTGTGTGAGAGTGTGTGTGTGTGTGAGAGTGTGTGTGAGAGTGTGTGTGTGCGTGCGTGCGTGTGTGTGTGTGTGTGTGTGTGTGTGTGTAAGTGTATGTGGCGAATGATTTACTGTCATAAAATCAGCATGGGTACATCTCCAATAATAGAAAAACAAACGCACCTTTTGATACACCCTTTTACACCGAATACAGACTCTTATGTACAAACGACATGATTTACAGCAGTCTCTCTTTGTACGGCATCTTGTAGCACCACTTACAATCTTAAGTCACGACATTCAAAGTCCATTTTCTATTCGAAAGATAAACTTTCTCCGCCTACTCATAATCTGCTTACGGCTTCAACATGAAAGCGATAAGAAGAAAGGATAAAATCACAGCCGCATAGCGATTCTAGCGACTAGTACAATCAAAAGGTTCATAATTATGATTACAAAATAATACAAATTGAATTTCTCTCGTTTTTTAATTTAAATGGAAGGGGAGGTAGAAAGGGCATGACTCTAGTTGATCAAATCATCGTTCATCATCTCTTCAACTTTTACGCAATGACAGCTGTATGAACGCCCGTAATATTTGTGTATTCTGCGTGGATAAGGAACGGGGAAATATCATAGTGTTGAAGAATTTGCACATCGCTTTAGGACAGCGTCTCACTGAAAATGTGTCGCTTTATGAATATGTATGAATGCTGCACGATATTTGACCACCTTCGTAAGTACTTTGCCATAATAATAGTCAGAAGGAATCGAGCATGACGGCTAATTCTGAGAAACGAGTACTGTACACGCGATGGTAACTCTACAGTGGTAAACTTGTATAATCGTGAATGCCACTTCCACGTCACATTAACTTGTTTGATTTTGAAGATTATTAAGTACAATTCTTTGTAATAACATTAATGGAATAGTTAGACATTACATACGTCGTGTGTACATTAATTATGGGATCTTTTAAGTCGAGAGGAATATGTAGTTTTCTTTGGCACATAGCAAAACAGAATAAATGAGCATTCTTGCACATTAGTTCATTATGTGAAAGAATAAAAAATATGTATACATTCTCGGCACTATTGCAGCTGCTTGTTTATAATGCTGTTGCCAAATTTTGATGAAGTATAATGCAATCACAGACACTGTACGGTATAGTGGGTGTACATGTAACAAGCAACGAACATCATTGTAACCGTTTCCATCTTTTACACACGGTCCACGCAGAGTAATAACTAACAATTGCTTTCAGACAGTTATCGCTGGCCATATACTGGTTTGTCGTCATGAAATGTTATGACGCCAAGTAATGCTGTCTGTAACGCTACTATAAAGTATAAATAACTGTGTAATCAGACCTATATACGATATGTATTACGAATACATCGGAAATGCCCCGTAATGAATCATCCCCAGTTTCTTCGTACAGTAAGTGCTGCTATACGGGAGATTTCAGCGACCAAAATAATCCCAACAAACCCCATAAATTGATCTGCTTACATGCACCTGCGTAAATGTAATCGTTGGATAACTTTTACTTAACATGGTGTAGACATCATAATTATGTGTGGTAGCTTGTGGCGTTTTAATCAAAGAAAAACCTGCATAACACGTGCGTTAATGGCAGAAAAATATCCCTTTACGCAATGTAATAATAACGACCTTAAAAGAGATCATTATACCATTCTATATCTATGAATCAAGGACATGGAACTATATCTACCACTGTCCCATACAGTATGATTGTACATGTACATAAGGTGTACACACATTCTGTTATACATGTTTATAGTATACCGATAATCTGGACAATTCACAAGCTAACTATCAACATGACGTTACCATGGCACCATTGTTTTCTTATACAAGAAAAATAGACACATTCACACCTTTTTAGTCTTGTGTTGCAAGAATAAAGACTCCTGTATTTCGGTTTTTCGGTTTTTATTTTTTTAATAGAAAATGTCGGTGGGCGTGACCAGCTGATTGAATAAACTTTAGGATTTCTATAGGACTAGTTTACAAGAAACAAAACGATCAAAAATTCCATGTAGTGACACCAGTATTGATGATACGTCAGGACTACATTGTAGAAAAAAAAAAGGCTAGCACACATGAAAAACAGATCTATACCCTGGTTAGATGAGACCGTGCTTTACAAAACAAACAAAGAGTCGCACCCCTTGATTTTACGTGAGGACTCACAGAAGGTGAAATGGTTCAACCGATTCAATCTTTAGTTTTTCATATTTTCTGAAAGAGCTATTGTTCTTCTACATTATTCTTTAGTTTGGAATCTTAACATGAATGTGAAAGTGTGCTTTCAGCAGTTCTTCTACAACCCCCCCCCCTTTTTTTTTTGGGGGGGGGGGGGAACAATGATCAGGTATGTCTTAGAGACCGCTTTTCATTTATTGAAATCCTTTGCACACTCTTTACTTTCAAGTCTAATACAGTAACTTTTGAAAGGATAACCCTGTGTTTTGTCCCTTTCATGGCACAGCTAGCATGGCATGGTAAAGATTAAGTGCTTGAATAGACCCTGTACTTCAGAGCTTCTTTTCTCAATTCACACTTTTCCAGAGTGTGTGCTTTCTTTCCAGTATTTAGGTAGGTTAGGGGAGTCCATTTGAGTTGAGTTATACATGTACATCATTTTAAAGCTCAGAGTCTGCTCTTTCAGAATCTGCCCTTAACTAAATATCCATGTCTGGCGACTTTTTGTTATTTTACTGATGCAGGGTCACATACTTATACATGTACGAAAGGATTTAAAAGGTTTCCTTACACACAATAAAAAACACAGATACAAACAGATCTGTGGCTTTGAAGAATGTCCCCTCCCTTTCCCACGTCGTTCAGCTCATAAGTCATTTACTCGACAGTAAAGAAGATGTATTCCCGAATACACTCAACATCCACCAACTCAATAAGTAACCATTTACGGCACTTTGTGTCACTTCGTATCACTTTGTGTATTCAAAAACATAGGCTACGGAGGTCCCGCATCGTGATAATGTATACCGATACATGGAAGGAAAAGTGTCCAGGGCCCTGTTTCATAAAGCTGTTCGTAACGAACGACTGGAATAGGAAGTGCCAATATGTGTGTCCATTTTATCTTGCAGTGCGTTTCAACCCTAACTAGGGCGGGCCAATATTTTATCTACATTGGGGCAAAAATACACTTTCAACCAACAACGTGTATAAACATGAAAGAAATAATGTTTATCATCATTCTGCAAATTTTAACTTTAGCTACTGAAATTACTAATGATTAGGAAACCCACTTGGCTTGCCATAGTAATATCGTTCATAAAGTCGTGTCTAACTTTACGAACAACTCTTGGTGAATCACAAAATACGTGTACCTTAGAGACCAGCGTCTGCATCAAATCGGTGAGGGCGTGGTCACACCCCTGGCATTGTCTGGAGTTGGTCTTAGGGTCTATGCATGCGACATAATACACAATTAAAATACCCCACTTCGTGCTATACGATTCTTATGCAATGAAGTAAACTCAAAATGGACCAGGGTCTCGATAGTAGCGCTATCGCCACCAGACACATAAGTTTGAAAAAATATGAAGTTTCAAATTGCTAAACATTCTGAAAGCTGTAATACTATCTTTACAAAGAGAATGACAACAAAGTACACGTATTACATGACGTCCTCGACTCAATTTTTTTTTCAGTCTTTAAAAATTTCAAGAGAACTAAAATTTGGTCGGACACGTAACAACAGCAACTCCTTTGAAAAAAAAAAAGAAGCTATTTCATCACAACCCTAAAATCGTGTAGTGTGGACGATGCAATTCACATTTTTTGAATTTTTATTTTAAAGAGGGACTTTGCCGAAGGCTAATGCGCATGCCAGTGCATGGTGACTAGTGAGACTATGACATCATTCATTGTCACTATTTTGTAGAACACGAACGTAAAACAGTAACAGGTATCGAAAACCATTTCCTTGGTCCGTGTCTAATTCAGGAGAACTTCTGCCATTCCGTACATAAGTAGCATTTAAATGTAACTCGGTGATCTTAAATAACTCGAAAATAAACCTCACATAGGAATTCCATTGCGCAAGTCAACGACACAAAAAAACCGTATTTGCTGTCGATGATTTCAGTACACGTTCAACAAGAATACAAGCCTTGTACGAGGGGAGTCTGGAGGACCCGTGGTTTCAGTGCTACTCCATTACTGCCCGCTAACTCATGAGCAACTACTGTCATAAAACTAATATCGGGTTTTGGCAGTACACACACAACTCTTGGAAAACTTAATACAAGAAGAAAAAAAAAAATGCAGCGAATACGTAGCTTGGCGCGGAGCCGTACATTTACTTCAACAAAAATAATTTTCTCAGGATAGTCACGAGTACATACTACAAAGACATTCACAGAATGGCTTCGGAATTGAGAGCTGCTGAGGCTCCTAGCGAGCCGTTGGTCACCCACTTTTCGTGCCGCCTCTTAAAGCACTTCTGGATCTCCCTCACTATGGCACGTCGGTAGGATCGGCTCATGAACAAGTAGATGACGGCATTGACCCAACTATTACACAGGGCAGGTACCGACACTAGCGATCCCAACGCCGGGGGTATATGCACGTTGAACACAACTTTACATATGATTGTTACTATCACTGGAAGCCACGTGACGAAGAATGCCGATGTTAATACGAGTATCGTCCGAACGCCTTTCAGCCTGTCCGTGGTGTATCGGACAGCTGTCGGCGACATGTCGGCAAGTTCGCGCGTCTTCTGTATCGTGATGACCATGAGCCGGATGTTGACGAATAGCAGCACGCTGGCGGGAACGAAGAACGACACGAAGACGATGACGAGAACGGGTTTGATCGCTACGGGACTATCTAAATAGAGCAATGCACAGAGCTTCTGCTCTGGCTCGGGACTCGGCAGTTCCCGTGCGACGAGCATCACTAACGATGCGAGTGCGCCCACAACGAGCGCGCTCGCCAGAAACAGTCGTGCTCGCATCGGAGTCATGATGGTTGGATAGTGCAGCGGTTTGACTATCGTCAGAAACCTGTCCACGCTGACACAGCAGAGACACAGCAACGCCTGGCAGCAGACCATTGTGTAGACTATAGCCACGATGTCACACGTAACGTGTCCGAGCGGCCAGTTCCCATACACGGCCAGTATCATCTCCGTCGGACAACAAACCAAGCCCGTAAGCAGATCTACGGCGGCCAGCGCCCGCAGAAAGAACCGCGTGTTGTCGCTGAAGCACTCCAGCGGCTTCCTCAGGATGTACAGATTCAACGTATTGCACGCTATGATGAGAATACCGGTTAACGCGTACAAAGCTAGTGCTATGATCGTTATCCGTATTTCCATGTAACTAGTAACGGGTATCACAGCTGTTGGAGTCTCTGTAACCGTCCACGTCGCTGTATCGACGTCGGTTACGCCGGCGATTTCCATTGCGTAAGAAGCGACAGCCATCATCAACTTAGTAGTACACTTATCCAGCGATTCGGGTTTTTCCAGCGATTCGGGTTTTACCAGCGAGTACTGAAGATTTACTGAAGCATTTCTTTGGTATCAGATCCAAACACGACACACACGAAAACGAGCTCGAAGAATTAGATAGCGTGTTATCTCGCAGAACTCATCGCATAATTGCACGTTATTGAACGAATTATGCTTACATATTGCTGGAAAAGAAATTCTGTATTGGTCCTTCCGGTCGACTATTCACAGAATATACAATGGATTCTTTCAACAGCTGTGTATTTTAGACCCTGCAGTAATGGTATTCCTCATGAAGGACGTGTAGTCCATACAGTGTATTAACGTAGCCTACTTAGTTTCACCTTTCCGTCGAGATGTGTAGTTATCACTTCCAAGTAAAATACACAATCACAATAACTCAAAGGACGCGGGCCGCGTGCAGTCTGTCTTGGAGAAAAGATTCATTCGATGCCAAAAACAAACGCCAACTCCGACTATTCCAACTCTGAAATTCACAAGGGGTCATTAACCTCCAATTCCCGCAGCGTGAACACTTGCAGCAATTCCTATCACCCTTGCTCCCATTTTTGCGTCGATTTCTAATCACAGTGAAGCATGGGGACAAACACAGAGCAGCTGGTCATATTCCAGTGTGACGTTGCAACTGTTACAAAGGGAAATGATGAAACGAGATTGCGCTGGTAGTTGGCACTGTGTATCAACGCGTTCTGCAATTCACTTACTAATCGCAGGAAGTGATCCGGATCCCGCTGACTATTTTAATGTGGTGACAACCCGGCGTGCATTTCCGTTGTATTCATAGATTCCCCTTATTTATAGAAGACAGGTATATAGCAGGAACCTGTTGGTTAGCTGCCCCACAATGATTCTGGTCCCTTTTCCCGAATATCGTATCCCACGCAGAAATCCGGTCTCACTCCGCTCTAGTCTGCAATTTGTGCACTGGGTTCTAATTCCAACGTATTGTTCAATTGTCCGCCGTAAATGTTTTACTCCAGACCTTCAGGTGATCGTACAAAGGAACCACTTACAGCTAACACTAACAGCCCACCAAAGCGGCGAGGTCCCGCTAATGGTGTTGCATTATGGAAGCACGGCGTTATTACTGCGGCTACTTGTTTTTGTTTGCTGTTGTCTTTACTCTTGAAAGAGGCAAACAATATTACGTGCTGGCAAAAGCATTACAGAATCAGCTGAGTCTATTGCTCGCCCTATGCCTACTCACATAGTACACGTTGCAGTCGGAGGCGTAATAAGGTCCTCTGCGAAATAAATGTCAAACCTATTTTACACGTGATGTGCGCTGCACTCAATAGGAGCAAATTCAACACGGCGTTTGGTAGCGAACGGGTTCATTAGACGAGCATTCGACGAGGACAGTACCCTGGAACTCCTACATAATATAAAAGAAAAGGCGATTCAAAATGATGTTTACCCGGTTACGACATACACGATATTCCATAAGCAGGCGTGTATAAGTAGCAGTGGTCCATTCTTTTGTGATGCATCGAGCTGGTTCCATATGTCAATACTGTTCAGCGAATCAGACCTCTTATCGCATCATGCTTGTTTGTTTTTAGATAGTTGCGGGTAGTTAACTCGTTAGCAGTGGGCAGTCATAGGTGTTGTCACAGGCTACTAAGCAGAATAATAAAAGAGAAGAAACCATATCGATGACGAAAAGGAAATGGAGCACGAAATTTCACACCGGTCCCGTACGAGATAGATGTGGATGAATATTCCAACAACTGATGGGTCTCACTATTATATTTCCAAAGAATTACGGCACACGTGCTGAATATAACGCCCCAAACCTATCGATGCTTTGAATGGGAAATGTCCTGCTGATTTTTTTATGTCTAGCGCGACAAAATCAGTTGGGTGGCTACAAACAACCGACAATACCTTGATCCACATACCTTGAAGTCACTGTTATACGCTGAATGTTGAGTGTTGTTCGTTCTGCGTTTCCTTTCGACAAGAGGAAAGGAGAAACCGTATATTCCGTCGATTGATATTGTGCACCAACCAGGAAGAAATTATGTTTTTCGTTTCTACATAGTCAGTGGAAGTGGACAAAAAACGCTCACCACACGATGGTTCTTCTTCCACATTGACTACTTACTATTCCGAGTCGGCTCCTTTCCCAACAACGCGTCTCATTTGTCCACTTTAAAGCACTTATCCAAGAGCTCGTAGTCAATTCGATCCTGCCTTCTAATCCACTTCCTACATCTAATGCGATAATGGATACACCGCTAACACATTCCGTTTGGAGTTCAGTTCCACTGGCATAATACCTGCAACGACGACACTCGCTTTGATGAAGAAACACACACAAAGAAAGGCGGCGAAACATGGACAGGGTACTAAAAAATGAAGTACCAGTAGATGATTCCCTCCTCTCAATAGTATCGAGAAACAGATTTGTACTCCGGTTCAAACAGTGCTACCGTATTGCAGAAACAACTGCCATCAATCATTAAATCCTCCGCTTCTGAAAACATGGGCGCAACGAAATTAATAATGAAGTCGGGTCGCCGAGTGTGCGTATATATTCCGTACGATAACCTGCCTTGTGGGCAGGCGAGAGGTCCCGAGGTGATATGACGGCCAGCCGTCCCCAACGCCGTCTGAAGAACGAATGTCGAACTGGTCAAGTGGATAGAGCGGAGCACTCAGCCACGAGATTTTGCCGGTAGGGGATTTTCTCTCGCTCTCTCTCCCTCGCCTCTGCTGTCACTTATGATGCAGCTCCTCGCCAGTGATGGCGCTGTTGAACAGTTGCGAAGTTTTTCCGCACGACGGGAGTCTGGGCAGGCCGAGAGCTGTAAAATGTGAGACAAAAAAAGGAATAAGATTATTGTATAGTTTAGTGCAAAAACAAAGTATAAAGGCGACACTAACACCTTGGATACAATGGGTCCATTCAATTGCACACAGACAAACACACGATGGACGAGTTCTGGTATGAAAAGCAGGGGAAACTTTCCTCGCATTGCGCCCCGCTCTTTAATAATCTCGCCATAAAAGCAAGTTAATGGTCGAGTATGGATTTCATCAGCTGGCGTAACGCAACACGCCAATACGCTCCATCAATCACCAAGGGTGAAGTGCAAATGCCTACTTGTTTGCTATAGCTTGCCTGCCTGTATTTAGAGTGATGTTAGGAGATTCTGCATAATATGTATTATGGGAATGGTATACACACTCGTATAGGTACAATTCTCGCGAGCACACATGAATAAATAAAAAAAGACAAACACATATCCCCACATGCAAGTATCATGTGTATATGTCAATCAGACACGTCCTCTATCTTTATAATTAGACGTAAGATTTTAAATGCAAAAAATCGAAATGTCCACTATAGTTATCAACTTGAGGTATCTTTGTGATTGACTCTAAAGATAAAGAAAGAAAATAATCAAAATACCAATCATGTAAGTTTTGATATTAGATATCTTCAAAAAAATAGTTGTTTGGTAACGAGTGCAGCATCGCTGAAATTAATTTGCTTTTCTCTACGTTTGATGATGACCTTATTTTGAAACTTTAAAATGGCGTTTATCTGTTTTGCATTCGAAGTACGCGTATTCATATTCATATAATCATGTATTCGGGTCGCCAGAACATTTTAATGGTTTCCAGAATGAAGATGATTAACACAGAGGGAGCTATTTACTTTCTCAAGCGGTTGTAATCTATTTAACACTTATCATAAGCTCTTCACATCTCATTGGTTTAAAACATAACACAATATCGTGCTGATGAATTGACCATCGGAATCAGTTTATAATCTGTTAGATGCAAAATATATTTAATATCATTTTCAAAGGAGAGAAAGTGATAATTTCGCGTATCGCAAGCCTCATTTTGTGTTTTCTGATACAGAATATAAGTAATCATACCTGTAAGTATTTAGTAATCACTCCCCCCCCCCTCATAAGAAACAAGAGAAAACATACATATAATTTGTGTCATAAAGATCCATATATGATTCCTGGAATTTACTGTTGCTTCATTTTACTTTACTTGATTTTTCTAAGAAGTAAACAAAAAATATAACTCAGCGCAAGCATTGATAATCAAATAGTGTATGGTCATTTACGTCCCCATGCATTTTATATAGCACCCCCCCCCCCCCAAAAAAAAAGGACAATCAATTTTGTTTTTCAGGACAGATATATACAGAGAGAGAGAGAGAGGGAGAGAGAGAGAGAGAGAGAAAGAGAGCGAGCGAAAATAAAGTAAGGATATACAGGGGAAATATGATTCCAGTGAGAGTATCAGCTGCACTCGTTGGATTGACCTGCTCAGCGCCTATTTCGTTTACCAAGAAAAACGAGTGAAAAAGGTAACAGAGCGTCATCCCGCTAGTCCTATTCCCATACTAGTAATGACACGGGACCGTCAGCAGCCGACTGTTTGAGGAGTCAAATGAGAAATTCAATCAAGGGGCTAGCTTTATGTCGTGTACACCACTGACCACGGTGCCATTTATCAACTCGCGCCGAAAGATCCGCCGGTTTCTCTGCACCGAATTGCGGTTCTTCTGTTTACCCCCTAATGGACCGAACAACAGTCGGTGATTGAGGAACGATTCATTCATCCAGGAACACTTCGGGATTCCGAACAAATTTTCTCCAATTGTGGTGATCAATGTGCGTGTGTGTGCGTGAGGTAGTCAGCCGTATGGAACGTTCTCTCGAACTGTCGAACATGATATGGCGTGCCAGATGTGCGAGAACAGATGACGGAACAGATGTAAAAATCGCGCACCTGTGCCTGACATGGAAGGTGCCGCGGAGACCCAATAACTTGTTCTACCATCTGATCACAACGAACATCGACTAAAGTTCTCTTCCCCGTATTTAGGAACATCAGATTTGAAGTTAAAGAGTTGGTTAACTTTATAAAACTACGAAACGTCTTGAATATTCCATGCAAATCAACAATATTTTCATATCGTTAACATCAATTCTGTACCAAGAATTTATACAATAGTGCTTCCAAAACTGACACAACCTTATAAGTAAAATTCTAGAAAAAAAAAACAAAACAAGGGAGATTGATTGTTTGTTTGCTTGTTTGTTTGATTTGGTTTGTTTTGGTTTGTTTTGTTACACCAAGGAGGTATCACTCACCTCCTTGGTTACTTTGCACACATTTCGATGGTCCTAGATATTTCCGACACACACAGGGAGGCTTTCATGTTCGATAGTCAGGAGATGGAAACTTAAAGGAGACCTCCGGATGGTTTTCAGATTTTTACATATGAACCACTATAAATCAGTTTTACTTAGGACAGAGTTTCAGAATTTGTGATAATTGGGATGAAGAATAAGAATATTTTTGAAATTTATAACAAATTGCAATGAACAAGGATGATGACATGGCAGGGTCACCATAAGAATGCATGAGTTGTGGCTCAAGGAAGCAGAACAAAAGAAGAAGGCATGCTTATATTTTACACAGGTGAACTCGCAAGCAAATATTGCAATGGAATTACTCATGCTACATTTCTGAAATACGTGAGCCTCCTATGTCATCATCCTTGTTCAGTGTGATTTGTTTTTCAAAGTATTGTTTCTCTGCGCAAGAACCACAATAAATTCCACAAAATCAATACAATGGAGCTGTTGATTTATGTACTAGAAAACATGATGTGAAATTATAAAAATCATCTGAAATGTCCCTTTAATGTACCAGGAAGTTTCAGGGAATTTGCAGACTGAATGGGGAGGGGAGAGGGCTTTCTAGCAAAACCAGACATGCCAGAGGGACTCAATAATGACATCTCTGCACGGGTGTGAGACCCCATAGGGTGAAATGAATCTTGTCTGCTGAACCTGTATAGTAAGAACATGAACATGGTTTGGCCTTGTGGTCACACTGCAGGGTTCGGCAGAAGTGCCGATGGCACGATATCGATCGATACAAAGTGATCAGCGCATTCGATCGCAAACCCAATCACTTGGTGGCCGCGTTTTCGAACAACATTTAGCAACATCCAAACAACAAAGACAAACTCTATTTTCAATCTCCATACGATCCACTACAAATGGATTAAAAAGCGGCTATAGCGCAGGTAAGGAAAGAGGACGGATGAGTTTTACTTCTGTACAAAAGTGAGTATACAGGTGTAGGAAGTATAATGTCATAATTATTGACGGGAACATCCGTGTTAAAGGCGGTCATCTCATTTCCTCTATAAAACAACAAATCCCATTTTAACACCCTTAGATATTCCCTCTCGCTTCCGTTCAAAAAAAAAGTGTGATAGGTACACTTCTGAACATTTGCTACAACAATGAGAACAAGCGTAGAAGAGATGTGACGTCATCAGGGTCATGACCCGAGGTAAATGTAAACGAATGAAAATAGACACAACAAAAACGCGCATGCATGCGCACACATGCACACACAAAACCATTATACACGGGTGTAAATGAATACTATTATGAATTATTATGTGCCGTATACCTCACGAAAGTCCATACTTCCAAAGTACGGGAAAGAGCTACGACTTTTAGTCACAATGCAAACTTATCATAGTCTGGATTTGAATCCAGAATAAATTAGAATCTACGTGATGGTGTTTTCATTCGACCCACTGGACTCTGACTTAAGCCTGGATTGATTATGATTACCTCCCCATGATCACACAGCAATCTCTATAATGACCTATCTGAATATTAAACAATAATTTCAGGCGCAGTAATATTATACATCCTGTCTGCATTATTGATATTCGCCGCAGATTTGAGTGTAATCGCTTTCTATGTTCCGCACCGACTGGTGGGATGAAATAATGAACGCCAGCCGTCAAAGGAGGATGAGGATTATTGCGTCACACGCTAAGGTGAACGCGGATGAAGGAGACTTACAGGTCCTGGTTACCTTTGGGAGCAGTCATTTAAAAAATGTTCAATATATCACTTTTGATGCATATTTGTTGGTCAGCTGTATCACAACTTTTTTGCAATAAAGCCTAAAATATAAGGAGATATCAATATTTTTCTCATTAAACCATAACTGCACACGGTTTAGTCTAGCAACATTCTTATTCTAACTGTTGTTCATATTTTGTGTACTTAACAATACTTAACATTGACTATACGCAGGGCTCGACACTAACGGTGGCCCGGGGCCACCAAAAATGTAAGTCGGGCCACAAAATTTTAAAAAAGGGCAAATTTGGTGGCCCGCCTCGAGCCATCAACATTTTTTGAAAAGTATATCAATAAATTCGTAACTTTTTGCGACGAAAATTAGCAGTTAAATTTGTTTAAAGGATGGATAAAAAGGACTGAATGAGTGCCTGAGAGTGAGTGTTGCAAGTTTCTTGAAGTTTATTTATGAGTAGATAATTATGCCCAACTTCTAATTCTTACTATCATAAAACTTAAATATTTGACTCATTTAAAAAAAAAAAAAGGACTTTTAATGTTTTTTATTGTTTTTTTTTTTCGGGACACCAAATTTTTCTCTCGGGCCACCAAAAATTTGAAATTTAAAGTTTTGGTGGCCCCATCGGGCCACCAAACAAAAAAGTTAGTGTCGAGCCATGCTATACGGATTCAAATCTTTACTGTGATTGTTTCTATCCCAAACTAATATTTTGGAACTATTTCAAAGCATTAATGTTGGGTTTTCGTTTCATCTGCAAATGGTAAATTATGCCTTTAAAGCATACGGTGCATCCATCTGGAAAGAAATTCAGACATACTTTGAGGGGTATGACCGTTTTTATCTTCGGTTTTTGTTTTGTGTGTGTGTGTGTGTGTTCTTCGTTTTGTGCTGACCTGGGCCCTGTTTCATAACGCTGTTCGGACAGTTACGCGCGACTTTACGGACGACTCGAATATGGCAAACCAAGTGGGTTTCGTAATCATTGTTAATTTGAACAGCTAAATTTGAATTTACAGATGATAATGATCATTCTTACATGTTAACACACATTTTTAATTGAAAGTGTATTTTACCCCAATGTAGATGAAATATTGACATACAGTCGTACTTTGTTAAAATGTACGGAAAAAACATGAGCACACGTATTGGCACTTCATATTCCAGTCGTTCGTAAAGTCATGCGTAACTTTACGAACAGCTTTATGAAACAGGGCTCAGCTGAGACATCCTCAGAAATTCACATAGGAGAGGACATGACCTCTCCTATGACCCTATTGAAAGCCTGGTTACCTCTTGCTCGGTTCAAGCAAATGACCAACTTTAATTGCTCTTCAATATCGTTTTACGCTGGCACTGGAAGAGCGAAACCTTTCGAGTAGGCCCGTCTAACTGGTAGCATTCCAGACCAATTTTTATTGGGAACTGCTCAACTCCGGACAAAGTCGCTCTATGCAGAATTGCTCCATTGTACGTGTTATTGCATGTCTGATATCGTTTGGCAGACCATCATGTGACCCCTATGTCATTTTCCTTCTCCACATACGACTATCAAATTGGTTTTATTGTCTCACAAAAATGGTTGAGATTTGCGTCTGTAGTTTTTATTTTCTTCGGAGGGTCGTAAAAGCCGATCTTGTTAGAGCTAAATGACTCGTGTTCAATGTTTATACCAGTTTAGACATCATAATACTAGTAGAACAATACCAAGATTAAAGATAAAGACTAAATGCAAGGCTGCCTACGTTTTGAAATCAAAATCAGGGGTATTTTATAATTAGAGATCAATCATGAAGACACTAATATACTACATGCATCTGAACAGGCAAAGTCGAAATTCCAATTAGGGAGGCTATTTATATTCCTTCGACATGACTCAAAGAAATAGTTAAAGTTTTAAGACGCCCCACGGAATCGGGAAAAAAAGACTTGGGCCTCGTTTTATCAAAAGATAAAATCGATTTTAAATTTCCTCACTACACAGGCTGCCATAGACTTACAGTTGAAATCAACTATAATTTATAATCAATTTTAACTCTTCATAAAACAGAGCCCTGGTCTGCAATATAAGATTGCTAAGTTATTGCTGAAACAGTAGGCACTGATTTAAAGGCATTGTATACCACTGGGAGCAATGAATAATAATAAATAAAAAAAAAAAATGGCCGAGTTACCACATATGATGCATATGTACACATATGCATCAATTTTGTATCACAAAATATTCTACCACATAAAATTTCGCAATAAACTTTAAAATATAAGGAGATATTACTATTTTTTCGGAGTAAACCATAACTGCAAAAGGTTTATTAAAGAAACAATAGTTATAACTATTGTTTAATTTTGTATATTCAACAATACTTAACATCGATTATACTAATTAAACATTTTCATTGGTTGTTTCTATCCCTAACTCACATTTTAGAACGATTTTGAAACACTAAACTGCTAAAGCTGAATTTTTGTTTCATCTGCAAACGGTACATAGTGCCTTTAGTGCAACGCGGGAGGCACCCATCTTAAAATCTATACACAAGACATGTACCATGTTTTTCTACCGAATCTTCACCACCCGATCTACCATTATTATCTTGCACTCTTTGTTGATTTGCTGACGACGTATGAACTGCATTGTGCCAGTGTAATTGTGCAAATGTCTTTGACGTAATGTTTGTATATTTTCTGAGCGATGTTATGAAAGCACATGTACATCACTGCACTCAAACGACGCATTCATTATACTAACTTCAAATCTTTCCCTCGATCATAAAAGGATTTCAAAGAAAAACAACAACAGCAATCCCCGTAAAATCTAGGATGGCTACTAGTACTACGAGACGATATTGTCGCATCTAAATTGTACCTCAATGTCTGCGCTTTGAAGGCAAACGAAGGTGAGTAGTGCTCGAAAATTCTGTACCGCTATACAATTTTCACAATATGACTTTAGAACAGTTCTTTTCATGTTTTTATCTAGAATCGTAATTCTAATTTTCTTTTTTTAATTCCAGCTGAGCCCTATTAGTGAACTTCACGATAATATCCGTTGCCATGCCAAGTCAACTTTCTTCTATGCGTTGCTGCCTGTTATGGGCACGCCTAACCCCACTGCTTGCCGAACCGTTCTGTTACTTAATAAACTTTATTGCGCATTACTGAATCTAGAGAGACGGGTAAATTCGAACTCTGTTCAACGAACTCATTGTCTGCTGCTATACAGGCTCACAGTGTAGAGTGTATAGAAGTGACACTATTGGCAAGCAGCGAAAATGACGTCAATATACTGGTACATGTTATGGGCAATCGTATACAGAATGGAGACATGTGTGTGTGTGTGTGTGTGTGTGTGTGTGTGTGTGTGTGTGTGAGTGTGTGTGTGTGTACGTGTGTGTTTGAGTGTTTGCGTTCGTCTCTCTATCTGTGTTAGCATGCCTCTGCTTGTGCTTACGGAAATATACATCGAGTCCGTAATTACTGCATCAACGCCCATTCATAATAGATATTCGTACGATGGTCACCGGGTGAATAACAGCTTAAGCATGATGGCATCTCATTCCTGTCGCCACATGGCGTTGACTGCGAACTACTTCTTTGGCCCATCAGCTTTTTCATATGCTGAGCAATTAACTGCTTAGAAATCAGTGTTATTCATTTTTAATCACTTTGATAGCCTTCCCTACGCAATTGATAACTTCACCAGGTGACAGACAAAAAACGAGGGAAAAGAAAGAGAGCGAGAGAGAAA
Organism: Diadema antillarum; assembly: GCF_040938485.1. Taxonomy (NCBI): domain Eukaryota; kingdom Metazoa; phylum Echinodermata; class Echinoidea; order Diadematoida; family Diadematidae; genus Diadema; species Diadema antillarum. Next base: position 728,785 of record NW_027271557.1, read on the forward strand.
AAAGGGGGTACAGTTCGCGGAGTCGGAGGAAGCGTATCCCTCAATCGGTAATGGTCCGATGACTCGCTAAGTGCGGGTCATTAATCTTGGCCGGCCGAGGAAGAGACTGACCGCTGCATGGTCGGGTGCGAGCGCTCGGTGGCGTGTTGAATATCATTGGTAGATATGGAACGATCGCCTGACCGTTTTGGCGCCACTTTCAGGCGGCGATGCAGTTATCAAGCTGATTGGGAGTGGGAGTTCGGTCGGGGCGGAAGGGGGATGTTGGGAGGGGTGAGTAGAGGGTGGGGGTGGGGGAGGACCAAAGAGATTCTTTTTGGGGAGGACACATAGAGAACAAGAGAGACATAGAGAGAGGGAGACAAAGAAAGAGGCGGGGGGTGGGGGGGGGGGTAAAAGGAAATGCCAAGAGTTGGAAGAGAGTTCGTGTCTTAAGTGTTCGCGCAAATATTGGAAAAGGGAGATGAGAGTAATAGAGAAATAGAAAATGGATATCATCATTAAATCCCTTGTCCTTCTGTCTGTTTTCCCTCTTTTTAGAACTACATCATCATCAAAGAACTATAGTGTGGTGAGATTATGACCGAATGAAGTCAGCACATTATTACTCTATGACGTCAATCGGTTGTTTGTCGAGACGGTAGCATGAAATGGACGTGCGACATAAAGAGACAGAGAGAGAAAAAGAAAGGGGCACATATTAGACTCTACGGACACAAATAGCGTGCCTCGGTAGTAAATTTACGTAAGTTATATAATATTATTCATTTCTCTCTCTCTCTCTTTATCTCTTTCTCTCTCTCCCTTTGATCGTCATCTTCGTACTTGAATGTATTACTACATATTACATATAGTTATGCATAATATGAAGAGTTATTGTAAAATTAGCTAAGCGCCATTTTCAAACATTTCGAAGTAAGTCCATCAGATAGGGCAAAATTAAACATTTCCAGTAATACCTCAATTGTGATATAACAAGGAATATTCTAGAAGTTATGATTGAAAATACACTGTATTTTGTTATTATTTTCTTTGTTTTTAGCAGCTTTAATCACAAGTGTCTCAACTTAACAAGAATGGAGTTGGCTCGCTTTGCGATAAAACTCTTCATATAAAAAATTACATAAGAGAGGGGAAGGAGGGAGATAGCGAGAGAAGTGTATTAGTAAGTGCGTATTGATTGTGAAGTATGGAGGTTATTGCTCTTTGAATTCTTGTTTCAAAGAAACTTGTTCGTCTGTGCACCTCACTTGACATATCAGCTATACTTAAAAATATGACCTAAGACTATGTATCATGCCTGCCAACTTTAATCAACATGGAAGACAGAATTACGGGCATAATTGAAAGATGTTTACATTTTCACAGACGTGACTCAGTATGAGAGATCGCATGCACCTGTCTATAACGAAACACAATCCATTAATAATGATAACGCACACTGGTAAAGGACAAAACAAAAACAAAAACACAGGAAGCAACTCATGAATGAAGATCTCCTTCGATTTGCCCGATAAAAGCGGGCATCGTCTCGCCTTGCGGTAAGATTATAGCAGGAAATTGCCAAATACATCATCGAAAATATCGGCAATCAATTTTTTTGTTTGGCAAGTGTAAGGACCGGAATATCTATATGCATTTAGTTTCCCGTCTGAAAAAAAAAAAAAAAAAATCTTATCGCTTTCGCGTCTGCTGGTTTGAAATCAGCTCTGTAAATTTCTAACAGCGTCCGTGCGACTCGAGATTCAAATCCGTCTTCATCTGTCTTAATTGTCACAGAAGCAATAAGTGAACCGCAGACGAACGACAAGTTTACACCATCGTGACAGCTCCATTATTTCGGGGCCACAGAACTTGACATGAGACCATCATCCACCCCATCGGGAGGAAGGACGGTACCGTTTCCCGAGAAAAAAAGAAGAGCAGATCGAGAGATATGAAAGAAGAGAGGAACGAGCAAGAAGAGAAATAAATATATAGGGGACAAAAAGAGAACATGCAGCTAGATTGAGCTCGATTTCGTTTATTGACGTTGGAAAACGGAAGACAGAGTTGTCCAGATTTGGCGCAATTAGGGGAGGCGGTAAATGCTTGCCACCATTCCTGGGCCACTCCTCACCCCCTCCCGCCCACCCCCTCCAGTACCTAACCCGCTCATCCCCACTCGTGAGTCACATGATCTTGTTGGGTGTTAATGAGCAACCTGTTAATAAGAAAGGTTTTATGACTCCCCAAAGACACGGCAAGCGGCGGGTGAGAAATCGGAGGAAACAGTCTGCACCTTCCGTTTGTTTTGCTTCTCCGCTCAAAAAGAAGAAAAAGAAAATTGAGAAAAACATCTAGATAATTGGTAGATCATGACCTGAAATCCATCCGTTAGAGAACCGATATAAAACATGACCCAACCTCCTTTTAATCTTCAGTTATACGAAGAACAATGACGTCAGAAATGTCGACATTTTTTTTTTCTTTTCTGAAGGCGACTGATGGTAGGCCTTGGATTATGAACTTGGCAATGTAATATGAAGTTTAGTGTCACATTTCATGGGTTGGAGACGATGTCCTTTACGACATGATAAAGAGCTCTTTAAATTCTAATACGAAATGCGTCCTGAATGTCATTTCCACATGTGGGTCCTCCGAAGATTGCTTAGAAGGTGGGGAGGGGGGAGGTGAAGCCCCAGTATAATGTTGTTACTCGATAGCTCTACCAGAAATGATGAAACGCTTTACAGAGTAACATAGTAACATAACAGAACAGAATGTCATTAAAAAAAAATCAAAGTTGCGCCATCCATTACCTCTGCTAAGAAGTTTGGAAATGTTGACCTTTTGCAAAAAAATAAAAAAAGTGGAGACTTGCACTAAACTAAATGTCAACCCCCGCCCCCCCCCCCCCAAAAAAAAAAAAAAATAGAATACCATGTTTCTTATTTCCGGCTCAGTCTTATTTTGGGGACGGTATGATATAATCCCTGACACGTGATATGCATATACAAGGTTCGATATTAGCAGTAGTCCGGAGGCCAACCAAAATTTATGTCGGGCCACAAAATTTCCAGAGAGGCTAAGTTTTGGGGGCCCGATCGGGCACTTAAGATTAAAAATGGATTGTTTTCGTCTATTTCAGGTCACTTCATTTCTTTTTTTGGGGTCACCAAAATTTGGCCTGAATTGGTAACCACAGAAAAACGTTGGTATACATAATATACCATGTATACATGTCAGTGAGGCTCCAAAACGAAACACGAATTCAACTCAATGTCAGACTGCAGCCATAATGCAGTTTTAGGGGCAAAAACGTCTTTTGACAGGCAATGGCATCTTTAGCCGTGAGGTGTTTTTTTCAAAACTGTATCCTACGCAATTACGATAGTATGTAACTTGACTATTCTATTTGACTTATCTTTTTGAACTTGACTAAAAGTTTGTGACCATTCAGCAAGTTTTTAATTTTTTTCATATTTTTTTCATTTTTTTTTTCATTTTTTTCATTTTTTCATTTTTTCATTTTTTTTTTTTTTTTTTGGGGGGGGGGGGTTGTGGGGTGGGGGTGGGGGTGGGAACACTGGATTTCAACCTGTTCTCTATTACCCCCCCCCCCCCCGGCCTCCCCGAAATACCACAAAGAAAAGAAGGAACTTATGACATATATACACACACACATACACACACAAAACAACAACACAGCGACCTGCTGGTTGACATATACATAAGACACGCGCTCATCACAAATCATTAACAAACATTACGCGTTCCCGAGGTCCCCGCATCGCGAGCATATAAGCCAGATACGACCACTTAGCAAATAACAGCGCCACGCCTCCAGGGCGATAGATTGGCGCAGCTTCGGGCCGCCGCGCGTTGAATTTGTTCGAGAGGCGCTTCGCTCCTGGGAAATTTGGCGCGCCGTATTCTGCAGAGCCGCCAGATACAATTCCAAATAGGTTAATGTAAAGGGCGCCCTGCATAAATCAACGCTTTTGCAGCGGCAGCATCGTAATCAACCTTCATTTTAATTCTCAGCTCAATGACAACAAAGTAAATGGAAGGGACTAAAGGTCAGTATGAGGACATTCGCCTCGGAAACCATACGGGAAATCTGTGTCCGCAAGCGAATAGGCTAATAACACACGCTATAGCATTGGACCAATAAGGCCTTGCTTTTATGACTTTTGGAAATTGACGGAGTTCATTACGTTAAAAAGAAAAAAAAAGCCCAATAAAATAAGATAGGTTGCCATTCGTTCATTATTTGCCGACTGTTTTCGGTTCCGAGGTTCTATCTTCTGCTTTCTCCTCATACACGTCATAAGTTCTTTTTGTTCCTCATTTCTTGATTCTCCTCCTTCCCTGGTTCCTTTAGTTTAATCTTAGTTCTTCCCAAGCACAGAGCGATTGGAAATGAACAAGCACTTTGGCACACACACATTATCATACAGTGTATAAAGGCCCTATCCGAGTGTCTAAATGTGAAAGAGAGGGAAATAACGATTTATCTTCATTCATCAACTTGAGATCTCGAGACTGAAACTGTGGAAAAACAAGGAAAATAACGAAAATATACGTTATCATCTTAATGATACTTATTATCGTGAAAAATATTAAGCTATGTGTAACAATAGAGTGCAGTATCACAGAAAAAAAAAATTCTGCCCTGATATCTTAAGATGACTTTATTCTAAAAAAAAAAAAAATCTAAAAAAAAACTTTGAAAAAAAAAGCGTTGAACTGTTTTTTTGTTTGTTTGTTTGTTTGTTTGTTGTTTTTTTTTGTTTGCATTGAAACTCGTAAATAGTTTTGTGTTATTCATCTAAATAAAATGTATGACTGGTCGAGGCATAACCGTGCACTGTTGACGGGGGGGGGGGGGGGGGGGAAAGAGACTCTTATACAAAGGGATCGCTGTAAAGCCAACATCACGGTGGATGAAATTTACCTGTGAGAAAGAGGAAACCGGACCCAATTATAAAACATATTGCCCATGATAAATTGGGAATACCTCATCCGCGTTGTTTGCGTCTTTTCTCCCATTACACCGCTGGCCAACGCAAGCCAGTCCACTTAGGAAGGAAGAAATCCTAGACTCTTCCCCAGGCAGTCATAACAATTTTATATTCAATTGAAGTTATGATCCGCTCGTGGCTGAACAGCCGTGACGCAAATATCATAGGGAACATCAGGAGCATCAGGGGGAAAGAAAACACACACAAACACACACACACACACACACACACACACACACACATACACAAACACACACACATACACAAAACGTTTAACCTAGTTTTTTTTTCTCGAAAACAACGAGTTGGGTAAAGCATTTCATTCTGATATGGAAGCGTCTATTTCCGCCCATTTGAGATGGGGAGTTTTGCGTTATTCGATGATTTAATAGTTCCTCTCCCTTCTCCAATACCCCCAACCAGAGAAAAAAGAGGAAAAAAAATGACTACTGGGAATAAGAATAAATCCATGTGAGCATAAATGCGTGCTTCATAGTATGTCGATTACCAGAACCATGAGTGTGCGCTACATCTGTTAATGTGCAAGTGTTTAATTCGCTGTTTTATTTGCTTTGAACGTAATATACAGTCTGAAATGAAAATAATACACAATAACAATTGTGTATATCTGCAGTGTATATACATTGAAAACCTGGTTTGATATGTACAGGAGTGTCATAGTTGATAGTACTTTCTGTTTCAAACGACTTGTTTATTTGATGTACGTTGATGGCGAAGGCAGAGAGAGAGAGAGAGAGAGAGATGGGGGCGGTGTTGAAATGCGAGTAGAACGTAATGGAGACAAACTTATACTACATTCATAACTTTGATGCAATGCAAAATGCATAAGTATCTTATCCCATCCATATTGTCTCATGCCAATACCACATGTGGCTTAAAATCTCAAGCTCTTCCGCTACAAATAATTACAGCTTGACGGATAGGACGAAATTACAGAAATGCTCACGAAACACAGTATATCATCAGGCATTTACCCTATAGGATATCAAGAAATCTAAATCGACTTGAAGAAAACAAAAAGTTACTCACAATCACAATCTAGTCATATCTTTCTTTTCTCTTCCGGGTCGCCTACTCAGAATTTTTATTCAAGGGTTGATTTACGCTCAGATTTTGTTAAAGATTATATACACATTATATATATATATATATATATATATATATATATATATACATATATTCAACATAATTACGATAAATTTGTTTGAATGCCTTTCATTTGGTACTGAGTAGCAAAGCCGCTGGTGTCCTTTACGGTTACTTTACGAAAAAATCAACTCACGTTATTCATATTATTATGGCTATTTCCATACTATGTGTTTCAGGAACACCTGTTTCACTGTTGGCCCAAATCGTTAATCTGAAAAGAATGCGATTCAACTGCGAAAAGAATGATCTATCGATATGACAATACAAACCCTGTATCGGGCACAATATAGGCCTACTCTGGCTCTCTTTGTGTTCCGATCTAAACGGCTGTTGTCCGACTCTCGTCGCCTAACGGAAGACAGAAATCACCAGTAAAGGTGATCACTTCGTAAATATTTACCGACAACCAGATTGGGTTCCAACGACCGTCGGCATCTCCTAAAACACGATGTGTCACTAGGGCAGCATCTGAAATCACCATTTTTTATCACGCCGAGTCCATTTTCGCCTCAGCGGCCATTTTTACGGTGTCCCCCAAGCACTGATTAGCATCGCTTTCTAATTCGTCGTGATGGCGGGGTCGCTTTCTGCAGGAAAGGCGAATAAAAGTTGCATTGTGCATGCAGGAGGCCGTTTATAAGGTGATGGCTGCTGGTTAAACGCAGACGGCGTTTGCGAGCTTTTTTCGTTTTATACGCGTCTGCGAACTACCAAGCCCCAATTACAAAAAAAAAGCGACATTATTTTGTTTGGTGTAATACTTGCCCTATCCATCACTGCCACAGCTACGACGTTGTCACCTTATTGCTAATGGTGGTATACATCACGTCCGACCAGTGTGTTTATATAGTACCTTCTTGTTCATTATTCGGACGGCAGTAAAGTATCGCAGGTAATATATCGACAGGTAGACGAGTGTTCGGGCACATGACCGCAGGCCAATGCACTAATGCAATCCTGCTTGCTACATGTCAGGCACTTTTAACCGCCGACTCACCATTATGCAAAAATCACCACAAGGGACGCATGTTCTTGGCCCGTCGCCGGTCACGCATCGAAAATTTCGCAGGAAATGAACTTGTTATGAAATGCATCAAGCACGAACCCCCCCCCCCCCCCTTCCCGACCAAAATGATGTACCATTCCTAAAATTAGCCGTGAGCGTATGCATACCTGAGCGCGAACTGTGTAACGTCGCCCAGGAATGCGGTAAATATAAAAAGAAGAAAAAAAAAAGTCATCTCAAGTGTAAAGTGCATGTGCTGGAACTACTTAACCGCCAACCAGTTGTGACGCCACCACAGTAATTTAGGTGTGTGGACGGGTCATCTTACTACGCTTCTTCGCTGACCTCCTTCCACCAGACTTTCCAGCGACGAACAAGGAAAAGAAAGACGATACAAGACCCAAAGAAGTACGTCACCTTCCATTAGTCCCTCAAAATTTCCATACCTGGCATGATAACAATACAATAGTAGTAGGACCATGTAGACCATGACGTCAAATGCATGTAAAGGACGTAGCTGTAAAAGAGATTTATAACGTAGTCAGCACTGCGTGCGCTTCCATAATCTTTGGTCAGCACTGCGGTTTATTGGAGAAAGCTCTAGATTGCTATAGATCAAGGTCCCTTTTTTACAAGTCCTGCTCTGGTCTGGTATACAATGAGTATGCCTAGACTAGATATTTTACACCCACGCTGCCTCTATAGGTCAAGATAATAATTTAACTAGCAAAATATCGGGATGATAGGAATAACATGGCGCTTGACGAGTGGGTTAAGAACTTTTAATACGCTGATGAGGCCACATTATACCAATGAAATCGTCGTTTTCCTTCTATAAAAGATCGTGGTGACAGTTGGGGCGTAGGGATACTTGCTTTTCCATCACACACACAAAAAACCCCAACAACAACAACAGAGCGACATCACCTGTCGAAGCAACACGCAAGATCACTGCGGTAAAGAAAATATTAATGTATTTGGACCTTTAATGGAGCATTAAAAGTCTATCTATTTTCCCGAAAGGGGTGAGGATGGCTGCGTATTGGGAATTGAGAGGGGGAAATGTAGACACGGTCGCTGTCGCACGTACCAAAATCAGGGCTATTCATTCCACAGATCAAACCGCGCTGTGAGCACTGGCGAGTAAGGAATGTTTATCCCTCTACCGCGTTTATTTTTTCACTCCTCTGCCAAACCCAAACATACCACTCTGCACCTGTTAATTGATCGAAACGAACAGTCTGACGGAACGGTAACAAGAGTGAAAGCACATAAACACATTAACAAACACACTTACACATATATATATATATATATATATATATATATATATACACACACACACACACACATACACACACACACACATACAAACACACATAATAAACAAGCACCCAGAGACCAAACTGTTCGTCCGTCATCGTCCGTAGATGTGGACTTAGTAGTCCTAAAATTGGACCTCCTGAACCTTAAAGGAGACCTCCAGATGATTTTCAGATTTTTGCACTTGAACAACTATAAGTTAGTTATACTGAAGACAGAGTTTCAGTTTGGGATGAAGAATAAGAATATTTTCAAAATTTAGAACAAATTGCAATGAACAAGGATGATGACATGGCAGAGTCACGATAGGAATGCACAAGTTGGGGCTCAACGAAGCAGAACAAAAGAAGAAACCATGCATAGATTTTACACAGGTGAACTCGCAAGCAAGCGGTATTGTAATGGAATAACACTGCTACATTTCTGAAATATGTGAACCTGCTATGTCATCATCCTTGTTCAGTTAATTTGTTTAAGGGTTTTCAATTGTATTGTTTCTCTGCTCAAGAACCACAATAAGGTATTCCACAAATCTATACATGGAGTTGTCGATTTATGTACTACATGATGTGAAATTATGAAAATCGTCTGGAATGTCCCTTTAAATCCACTACCAGTAGTACTCTGTACTTAGGATGAATTATCTCATTGGACACGGGGAGAGAGGGAGGGGGGGGGGGAGGGGGAGGGATGCCCTTCACTTCACTAAAATCTAATATCACTGCGCAATAATAGTCAGTAATATCAAAAGCATCAACAAGAACGGGAAAATGAAAACTAAATCCCCTCACACGTTACTGACACATGCTGTGAGATCGTACGTGCGTCTGACATCGTCTACTCGCTTGAATGCACCCGGCCGGTGGGCGATCAGTCACGCGCAAACTAAATGTGACATTGATCACACGTAAATTCACAGGCATGGTGCATCGGCGGGCAAGGTGGGAAACTTTAATGGTAAGTCGTTGCCTGACATGCATATATTTCAGTCAACATGCGGTGAACATGACACATGGTTTTAAATTCGTTATAATAACGAAAACTATTAAATTGTAATTTCAAGTATAGAAATGGGTATAGTGACGAATGGTGATTATAAGTTTAAATATTGATAACGCAAACACATAGGTTTAGGATTGAAGGTTTCGCAGATCTTTAACCTTGTTTGAAATGTTATTTGCAAAAGCCATCGGTCAATAGTTCCATTTCTTTCCATTTGTATGTGTGTTTGTGTGTGTGTTTGTGTGCCTGTGTGTGTTAAGCAATGCAAATGTGTTTTTTTTTTTTCGTGTGGTTTCCGTATGAAAGTGATTTATTCCTAGCGCTGTCACTGTATGGCTTAACCTGACACAAAAATGTGAATAATATATTTTATGATTGTGAAGAGTGATTTTATTGATATATTATGTCAATAAAATATTATAATCACTCTCCATAATGCGTTTCTTCAAAGTCAACAATTCGCAAAGCGTTTACCTTTAGCAATACCCTGACCAGTTAATGATATCTACACGTGTACATCATACTTTAATCTATATTTATTTGTAGTCAATGATAAGACGTTCTTCAGAGTGGGAAAAAAGGTGACCATGGTCTTTGCCGTCAAATAGATCAGCGGATCTTGAGTGAATAAGACAAAATCAATTGATGTACTACGTATACACAAAAAAAAAAGAAGAAATACGAATCTAGGCACTTTGGCATTCACTGTAGAGATACATGTGAATTCTTGAAGCATTTACAATAGAATGGGTTTCTCGTTCAGTGTGAAATTCGTGCCAGGAAAGAGGACATCAATTTATCGTTACATGAGAACACGTGCCTTCATTCCATTTCATCGCAAATAACACACCTCGTAACTTTGACACAACAAACACCAATTCGCCTTCCACTCTCCGTATTATCGCACCCAATGACATTCGACGAAACGAAACATCGCGACCAGCCTCTCTGGAATGTAATATCTGTCTGGGCGCTGCACCGCTACCATGGGCAAACATCTACTCCATTAGTTGAGCCGGTAGACGAAAAAGTAACAACACATTTGCCATTAAAGGGATGATATAGTTTTTTTGGATGAGAAGGGGATCCAGGTTTCCAACATTTCGTGAGATAATGAGAAGATAATGACAAGCCTCTTACAAAATACGGAAGACATACAATTCTAACAGGAATTCGAAGTTTATTTGATGAAAAATTGGTTTTGAAATGACTGGGATATCCAAAAGCAAAGAGGTCCTAATGAAAGGCGGAACCCACCTTTTATTAGAACCACTTTGTTTTACTTTGTTTCTGGATATCTAAGCCGTTTCAGAACCGATTTTCATCAAATAAACTTTGAATTCCTCATAGAATTATGTGCTTTTTAATTTTTCATAAGAGCTTTCTAATTATTTTTGTAAAAAACAAGTTTAAATCTGAATCCCCTCCTAAACCAAAACTACACCACCCCTTTAATCTTGATCTACTTGGCATTGTCTATAAGCTTTCTCTCAAACAGCTAGGTCGCAATCTGTGGCTGGCATGTCTGCTTCGCGTGTTATTGAAACGCCATGTATTTCCTATTATAGTATGCTGAAAAGTACATACTGTCCAATTTGTCTACTTAAGTGTACAGAGAAATGGATGTTATATACATTGGTGCACCCAATTACGTAAACACAAAACAATTTGTATATCTAAGTGACTTTGGGAATGTCTTATTGGCTATCAGACAGCCATTGTTGATGGCGAGCAGGGAGGTAGTATTCATTTCTACCTCCCTGATTCACGAAAGATCAAGCACATCAAACTTACGAATAGAAGGGTATAAGGTTTCATCAGTGTGCGGCATGGAATACAATGGTGAGAAGTCCACTGGTAATTTGGCAGTCTGCGCGGCATTCATTAGTGGTAAGTGGAAGAATTCATGTGTTGTACAGTTGCTGTTATTTTTTCCTCAAACTAAATTCGCTTTCTCTTTGTTTGTTTCCTCTCAGAAACTTGAGAAGTACAGAGAGATTTCTACATCTCCCTTTCACTTATTTTGTTAGTTTATTAGCTATACTCTGTGTTCATTCGTTGATTGAAATAGAATGAAATGACATGCTTCAAATATATCATGTTTCACGTAATGCACAATGCCCCTAAGAAAACTCATCTGCGAGGGAACCTTCTTTCTTTGGAAACTTGATAAATTACTGCCCGTCAGAGTTCCGTCAAGCAGAGCAGCAAAATGCCAACGAATAAATCGATATCCGATCGCCTCGTGTATTCCTATAATAAATTGGAACTCCTCTTCCAGAACTCAACTCACACCCCAAAGGACTCCTCCTTCCCATCTTCACAACCCTACCCTGACCAGACATGACAGACAAGCATGACTTGAAGACACACCGCAAAGGAGAAATCCGATCTCTTTGTTTATTTCATTGTTTCGTCATCTTTCTTATTTCCCCTGTGAATAGTCATTTTTCCTGTCCACTCGTTTTAATCTTTTGTCTTTTTCATCTATCGGCATCGACCAATTCATATGCCATATGTAAAAGGAACGTTAATCCATGTAGTAATATACAAGTATAGTCCAACGCCTAACACGTGAAGTGGAATACTTGGGATATCGCTTTCCTGGACAACTCACACGTATTACACCTTGCAGTGGGAAATTGTGTGCAGTTCGGATCCTTTTTGGATGGACTGCACATGTCGATTGTGACAGGGCAGGATTTACAGCTGCTCATATCGCAGTGCTATATCCTGCCCCGTTTACTCTTCCCTGGAAGAGGAATCAGTTGATGCCAATATGAGACAGCTGCCACTCGCAAGTCAGAAGAATTCAACATCGCTTGGCGGTCGCTCGCTGTGATGTAAGACGGCGGCTGTAATCACCTTGTCTCTTTGGTGGACTGTGATTCGGCTTCCGTCAGCCACGAAGGTGGGATCGCTCCTGCCTTAATCCCAGCGTAAACTTTCGAACACGATATACACACCCAGGATAGGCCTCCTACATACGTTAGATCACGGAGGTGCTAGGGTCGCCTGGTACCTCCCTGGGTCAGATGAGTTGACAAGACGGAGTGGACCTACAGACGCATCAAGCACGTCGAGGGTCAGCCATTACTTCTTCTTCTTTTTTTTCTTTTTTTTTTTTTGGGGGGGGGGGGGGGTGGGGGCTGAGGCTGGCGGTGGGGGAATGTTTCCAGATCCGAACCTCTAAAAGTCTGGACTATGATTAGATATTGCGGCAAGTCTTTGTCATTTTCTTTAGCGCATTACTCCGTGGTGACATATTCACGGACACCTATACACACTCACAGACACACACGCATATCAACACATACGCACTTTTGTATATGTGTGTGTATTTATGTACGCCCTACACAGCTCGATCGTCAGAGAGAAAGAGAGCAATGGAGAGGATTCTATATCACAGGGGGAGTACCACGCGAGCTGAATGTGTTACAGCAGACAGACGGGATCTACCCGAAAGCCGGCTTAAAGGGGACACTGACACGGGATTTAAGAGGGCGCTGTTGATGGCGTGATGTTTGCCGCCATCTTCATGACGAAAACCACAGAGTCAGTAAACATTGTTAACCAAAATAGATCGCGTGTGCGTATTGCGTGCGCTCTCTTCAGTACCTTGGTCCGGTTCTGTGTCGTTCAACTCTAGTATATGCAGCGAAATGACATTGTGCTTGTGGGACGTGTAAGTTGGGCTGGACCAATCATATCGATCTTATTTAGATCGAGACCTAGTCTTACATTAACAAAGCGATCCGTTGACTACTACGAACCTGTTACATGCATTTCCTATCAGCGTACTGGTTTACGGGGCTAAAACTAGAAAGGTAACTTTTATCTATTTTGTTCGGAAGTTCGGAACATGGCAGATGCCTTAGCGTTGGTCTATTCAACATTTTGTATTATCTCTCTTCAATCCTGGCTCCACTTCAATTCAGTTAATGCAATAAATGAATGGACAGTATATGAATCAAGCAAGCTTTCCTTTCTTTAAAGTTTGGTCACCCGAAATAGTTCACCATAATATTATATCAAAAGAAAATCAAACAAGAGAAAGGAAAGAGAAGGCATATACTTTGGTATTGCCGTATCGTCCAGCAGTCTTTGGTAGTGAAAGTAGATTTCGGCTTCTGCTACTCAAAAGTTGATTCTTATCAATTATGTTCTGTTTAGGAGTCACAAATTTTGTTCGAAACCACTGTAACCGTTGAGAAATATCAACTTCTACACGGTGAAGAAAAGTGATAACAACCTAATGTTTGCCAGTACGAGTCTGTTATGCGGGAATGGAAATATTTGTGATACTGTTGAAATCTTCTCCGATACGTTCTGGGATGCCACGTGACTGGGGGCTTTCGCCGTTTTCCCCTAGATTTTTTCTTTCTTTCTTTTATTGCCTATTTCTAGGGCCTGATCATGACCGCGCTCGGTGATCCTTTCGAAAAAAAAATGCGCCTTGGGTGACGGTGTCCGAATACGCGCAAGTCAATGCCTTATGCTGGATCAATGGTTACGTGACTTACGCCTACTTGGCCATCGATTGCCACTCGAACGTAGGAGATGCTCCGTATTCGAGTTCTACTAACAGGATTTGACTACCTTGCTATCTGTGTTATCATTATTCATTCTGTCCACTCACTCTATTGAGAGTCTGTCTAAATTCTGGCACTCTGTCAATGATTCGTCGTCAACAGACTATTTGGTTTTTTTTCCCCCATTCACTGATTTAGAAAGTGTGATTATTAAATCGTCGAATGGATTCTCTTCTCCCTCACAGGCTCTATATTTCATTGGATTTACTGCGGGACAGCGTCATTAATAGAAAAACAACCTTCTTCCATTCCACTTTCCCTTTAATTAATTAGATTTTTTAAAGTGTTTGTTCTGTAGACACCGGCTAAGCAAACAAACCAGTATGAATCCCATGATGGCACTGATACAGCAACAATGAATAAAGAAACGGCATTGTTCCGCTGCGCTGACTAACATGCCCCTCGTTATTACCTCTTGACTTTGAAAATGAATAAATTATTTGAATTTGGTGGTTACGACTTTTACAATGTCTTCTCCAACCAACCACCACCAAAAGAAAACAAACAAACAAACAAAATCTGGACAGGCAAACGACTATAACCCCATCCCTACGAACTGTGTATGCGAGTTGCGAGCGCAAGGGTGTGTGTGTGTGTGTGTGGGTGTGGGTATGTGTGATGTTGCATGTGCTTGAGAACAGGTGTGCATGATGGGGTGAAATGGTGTGTGACACGGTGTGTGCAGGCGCCTATAAAGTATGACTGCGTAAGAGTGTGTGTGTGTGTGTATGCGTATATGCGCAAGTGCGTTTAGTGTATAGTGTGTGTGTGTGTGTGTGTGTGTGTTTGCGTGTGTGTGTGTCAAGAGGGAGCGGGGTAGTTCGAGGAAAGGGAAGAAGGACAACACGTAGATTGGCAGTAAGCTGCTGACTAAAAATGGCCATTTGCGATGACGCGATTTATTTTTTTTCGTTTTTATTCTATATACATTATTTTCAAGATGGATAGGTATCATTTTCTCAACCGGTATAGTCGGTTACTTGGAAAATATGACAAAATCCCCCTCTTTTGCTATTACTTTCATTTCCAAGAATCTCCTCTTTCATATAAAGCATTCCATATCAAACGATAAGAAAAAATGCAAATCTCTTACACAGCAAGGCAAGAATGATTGAAAATTCCTTGAAATCCCCATCATTCTGAGTGCATCAATACAAGTTTTCACAGGCAAAGTGTAGATTTCTTTTCGAACACGCGTGCATGAACGTTTATCTATACGCCGTGAACGTACACTTTGTATACGTCAAGCAATAATTTCTGTCCCTCGGTTTTGCTATCGTTTTTTTTTTCCCGTAATATTAATCATATTGATATAACTCTACGTAGTTGTTTCCAAAGATATCAATCTAAACCATGTTCAGTCACTATTGCATCAATGGCAAACACATGACACACACACACACACACACACACACACACATACACACACATCGACATGTGCATACATACAAACATTACTTCTCATTAACACTCACACTGCCAGCATTATTCGGGGACCTGCAGCATAATGAAATAAAAGACATTAAACTCTCACTTCAGTGGGAAGTGATACACATTCACCAAACTGGAGCAATATTATTGAAAGTTGTCAAATTACGAAAGGAAACTCTTTAAGGAAGGACCAACTTATCTCCTGTCTACAACAAACTATAAAGAGACAGACGGAAGTAAGAAAAATGTCCTTTGCAGAAGACAAGAAAATCGTATGCATAGAAAAACCTGTTAGGATGGTCGCATAAACTTGTTTTAGTGTAACATTTTAAGGCAGCATACATAGATGGTGAGAACACGCTACACAGATATATATATATATAAATATATATATATATATATATATATATATATATATATATATATATATATATATATATATATTATGCATATGATTCACAGAAATATGTCTTTGAAAATTCTTTTCCGTGATCTGTGGCAGTATCTATTTAAGTGCGTCATTTCATCGTAACCACCGGTCTCCGGAAGCACGGATTCGAAATTTACATAAAACCCATCTTCAGGTTCGGTGACATGAAAAAGGGAAAAATACAAGCACATAATACACACCGAGTGTTCCCACTGGACATGGTAATCTACACGCATATTACCATAGAGAAGCTGTTTTTTATTTTCTTTTTTTTTTTCAGGTCCCGTCGCACATTAATAACAAGCTAGAAAGGGTATCTTTAATAATATGGGCAATGACGTACGCGTTGCGACTATTAACACAATGCAATATACACGAGTCAGAAAAGCTAAAGAAAAAAACAACAACATGATCAAAGGATGGGTGCACCAAAATATGCATTGTGTGGAGTGAGAGAATGCAGCAATAGGGAATGATAGAACACATCAGTGAACATTTCATGAAGATCGGACAATCCGTTCAAACACTATTAGTGACTATGGATTTATAAAGTTCCTGTGTTGCCATCGCTGGATGAGAACACCACTACAATTTTTGATGTCAGGAATGTACAACGATATAAGGAAAATATATTGAGAATTCCGCAATACTTTATATTTCTATGACAAGCAACACATTCTCTCGGATTGTTACTGGAACATGTTAAGGGGAATATTGTTCCCTTTGCTTTCTGCAAGAGGTATGTCAAGCAGTCTTTCATTTTGCTAGAAATATGAAAATATTATTATGTTGAATTATGTTTACATTTTCTTAATATCGTTGTCTGGCAGTGACGTCACAAAGTGTTGTAGTCTTCTCATCCAGCGATGGCGGTACAGAAACTTTCAAAATCCATAGCTTTTGAATGGATCGTTTGATTTTCCTCAAACTTTCACTGATGTGTTCCACTAATATTGATTCACTCATTCCATTCACAGGGATACTTGGGTAAATTTTACCCTTAAAAAAAGAAAAACGAAAACGTGCAAAGAGAGTGAATGCAAGAAAGAAAATCAAGAGAATTTCATGTAACTTTATACATTGAATGATAAGCCGTTGGAAACATTACCTACCCGCAAGTGAACAATGTGGCCGTGTGTAATCCACAGACGTTATCTGAGCAGATTTTTCCAACTGGAATCAGCACGGCTTCCAGGATTGGCTGTAAAAAAAAAAAAAGAATTAAAAAATAGATTAATACAATAAGAAAAAAAATCTGACTGGAGAGAGGGAAGAATCATCAGTAAGCCTAGGGATGGATGGCTTAGAGTAATGGGATGATACGAAATATTCCAGGGACAAAAGAAAAAGGAAAAAAAATCCATCCAATTATTGCCAGATCAGAGAAGGCTTATCACAGACACACACACCTAATGATACAAAATGCTTCATACTCGCAAAGCATGTGTGGGACGAAGATTTCAACGGCATTAGGAAGACAAGAGACCCGGGGGTCACGCGCTCACCGGAGTATCGCAATTTCACCTTCCATGCATTCTTGCACACTCTTAAATGAAAACATTGGAAACTTAGGTCTGCATAATATGGATCCCCCCACCAACTCCAGGGTGGGGGTGCAGGCAACCTTGGATCTGCAATGAACAAAATTTGAACTAAAGTCATCAATGTACAAACTCATGGTATTAACTTTGCTTTATCATTTCTGGTTCTAAAGTAGAAGATTTTAAATATTCCTTAATGTGTGTGTGTGTGTGGGGGGGGGGGGTCCCCTAAGAGGGACATGGTGCCCATTTGAAGGAACTGAGATTCTATCCCCCTAGGGATGCTACCTGCTAAGTTTGGTCAAAATTCATCATGCGGTTTTCAAGAAGAAGATGAACATGTACACTTCAGGCCCCATTACAACTGTAGGACTTCTCCCCATCCCCTCTCCTGGGTCCCGAGGTGGCACCCTGATTCCGCCAACCCCATGAACAAACTTGAAACTACAGTCATCAACGTACTAACTCATAGTATTATCTAAGCGCTATCACTTCCGGTTCTAGAGAAGATTTTTAGAGATTTCTTAATTCTAGGGGGTTTGGGCCCCCCTGGGGGCCCTCCAGGTGGGCCATGGTGCCCATTTGGATTTTGAACAAATTGAGATCCTATCCCCTATCCCCCCAAGTTTGGTGAAAATCAGACATGGCGATCTCAAAGTGAAGATGAAAGTGTACAATTTAGGCCCCATTAGGACCCCTCCCCACCCCCTCCCCTGGGTCCCAAGGGGGTACCCCTGATTCCCCCATGAACAAACTTGAAGCTACAGTCATCAATGCACTTACTCATATAGTATCAACTAAGCCCTATCACTTCTGGTTCTAGAGAAGTGCCCATTTGAACAAATTGAGATCCTATCCCTCTAGGGATGCTACTTGCCAAGTTTGGTGAAAATCGGTCATGGGGTTTTCAAGAAGAAGATGAAAATGTAAAAAGTTTACGCACGACGGACGACGCACGCCGGACGACGGAGGACGCACGACGGACAACGCATGACGCACAACGGACGATTCACGACGCACGACGGACGCCGGACAAAGAGCGATCACAATAGCTCACTTGAGCCTTCGGCTCAGGTGAGCTAAAAAAGAGACATAAACATAGTTGATGAAGATTCAATAAGAAAATGAAAATGAAAGATAGAGAAAAAGCGGCAGGTCAACAAAGTTACAAGGTTTCTTTACCTTGTATATTATGGACTTTTTGTACCCTGCGAATAGATGACAATTGGCGGTTTCAATTATATCGGACCTATAGAATTTTGAGTAGATAAGAAAATCTAAGCCTTAAAGACCATCGAATCCTTGTACGAGAGTAAACGCTCATCCGACAAATCTACCAGGAATAGATTTGAACAGAGCGGCATAATAATGGAATCGAGATAATCTTCTTGATGCGGAATTCTCCCTGTTTTGTTTTGTTCGGTTATTCATGTTTCCCCCCCGCTGAAATTCTATGTTGATGCGATTGGTTGTAGTTGTTGTTGTTGTTGTTATTGGTGGTGGTGGTGGTGGTGGTGTTGTTGTTTTTGTTGTAAATAGGGTACTGACGTGGTGATATCACAGTTATTTCTATCTTTTGTGACGTGTAAAACAGTGTAACAAGCCGGAAGGTCAGGTGGACATATCGTTATACATTGCTGAATGTTATCTCAGTTCCCGCATAGTTACGATTATTTCCCTTTGTCTCAACAACGTACGAAACTATCATAAAAAAAGAAAAAAAGAAATACTACTCAGAGAAAGAGTAGTCATAATGATAATGCAATGACGACACAAAAATGCAAATGATGATAAAAATAATGGTCATGATACCGATGAAGATGGTAATGCGTTATAATCCACTACTTCTATTACTACTACTACTACTACTATACTACTACTACTACTACTACTACTACTAAAACTACTACGAATAGAATTACTATGTACTACTACTACTTCTACTATTTTTAACTACTACTACTACTACTACTACTACTACTTTTAACTACTACTAGTACTACTTCTACTAATGACAACAGTACTACTAATAATGATAATAATACTCTTTTCCCCATGTTTGCTTTACAAGGTCCTTTAATGTCCCGCCAATGCATGGTATTCTCGTATTCTGGTACATGATACATTTACACACTACAAAAGCAACACAACGAAATTGAAAATGAATTTCTCTGTACTGCAAACGCACAGAAACATAACGAACGAACAGAGCAAAACGAATACTGACAACAATGTATGCTGATCTCGGTCATTAACACCGCCCTGAAGAAGCTTTTAAAGGAGCAATCGCTCACTAGGAGAGACAATCAACATGACTGAGGCAATAATACAAAAGGTCATCGTCTGCTCCGATGAGACAAGAAAACATTTATCCACAATAAAAAAGAAAAAAAATCGTAAAGGTTGCACAAAAAAAAAAAAAATCAAGAAGAACATTTAGAGCTCCTAGATGTCCATACCGAGATACTTAAGCAAATGCATTTTGTCAGGAACGCAAATCACAGCGGTGACAGAAGTAGCCATTCCCGAAAGGTAATAGGATTTTTCCCTTCTATTTTTTCTTTTTAAATTGTTCGGACGTGAAGCTCGTTAGCGTTGACCGCTGACCTAAAGACCATTACGATTTCATCTCGAGGGACGATCACTGGGGACACTCGAAAATTTCGGTTCAGTCGGGAAGTAAGGATGTCGCCTTTATCTGAACGTGACGCAGTTATTAAGTGAAAAGATGGTAAAATATTGGTTGAGGTGAAAATTTTGCTTTTCACTTTTTTACCAAATATTTAGAAACCACTTCTTGAAATTCTAAAAGCATAACTGAATAGTAAACTACGAGGAATTCAAACTCTACGTGATGATGTGGATATCGGTTTAAAAGTGGCTGAGATTATATTAAAAAAAAAACATGCAAAAGTAGAACAAAACCATCCTAATAAAAGGTGGATCCCGATTTTTATCAGGATACCTTTGTTATTGATATCTCAACCATTTCAAAACCAACTTTCATCAGATGAACTTTGAATTCCTCTTGGAATTACGTTGTTCTTGCTCTTTCATATTTCGTAAGATGTTTCTCACTACCAAAAAAAAAAGAAAAAGAAAAAGAAATCATCATTGAAAAAAAAAGGTTAGAAAACTCAAGCCCCGAGCCATCTCAACCGAAACTGTATTATCCATTTAAAGTGACTGTCTAACACATACACACATACACACACACACACACACAACAAATATTGGATAAAAACGCGTTTACTTAATAAGAGGGAGACTATATCTTTCCCAATAGAGAGAGAGGAGCATTCTCTCAATGCACATATGAGGTAGTATAGGAGACATAAGACAGATAGAAAGAAAGATATAACGAGAGTGAGAATGAACTAAAGAGAGAGAAAGAGGGAGAGATGGAAATGAAGCTAGAGATAGAGAGATAGTTAGAGAGGGAGGTAGAGAGAGAAAGCAAAAAAACAACAACAGAAAAACAAAAAACAAACTGAGAAGGCAGTGACAGAACGTACCCAACGCGAAAGGATTTCTTAACTATAACGTCATCACGTTGAATAACACTCTCAAAAGCCTACGTCGATTGCGGAACCATCCCGCAGTTTTGAAGTGCTCTGATTTCGGTATAATGCGGTTTCAAGAGGCACATCCTCGAAAGTTGATATATATGATGGATATTCATGTTCACATGGAGTTAAAGGGCAGCGCTAAGTCGTTAGTCATCCAAGTAATGACCGCCTCTCCGACATGAAAAAAAAGTCGAACCGCCAATACTGTACAGTTTTACTGGTAACGTGAAAATAATTATAGCCGCGTTTTACTTTGAAACTGTTATACCAATGTATGAATTTGTTGCAATATACTTCTTTTGTACCTGAATTAGAAATATTTGAATTGAAGTTTACAGACAACTGTAAACAACTGTAAATACATTTACACATGTCTGTTATCGTACATAAGAACCACGAGACTGCCAACATTTATTTTACACAAATCATGCGGGACTTCTGGTATAGAGTATTTAGTGGTAACACTGAAGAAGCTATCTTGGATAAACCATTGGATCATGGTATTATAATTATTATCCTTATTTTATTACTATCACCATTGTTCTTGTCATTATTACTGCTATTATCATTATCATTATAATCATAATCATCGTTATTATTATCATTTATTGTACATATATATTTATCATAATACTGCCAATATCAAACGGTTGCAACGAGCGATCGGAAGGATGATTACGTACGTGTTACAAACATTTCAACGGCTGGGGGAAATAATACCCAAATCAGCTGAGACGTTTACATTTTTTTTTCACTTCAGGAAGTGTCCTGTAGAATCAGAAAGAGTTTGCATAAATCTGTAAATACACATAATGGGCGGTCCTTACATCAGCAAAGACTTCCGTAGTTTTCATTTTTCAAGAATTTAACATCGGTATTTAAGTATTCAACAAAAGTATTCAATTGATGACGCTAACTTAGATGTAGAATATACGCAGGTGCCCCTTCACTGTTAATGCAACCCATGAAAGAAACACAGTTAAAGAATTGAGTTAACAATCATTATTCAAACAGAAACGAAACAAAAATAAGGACAGCAAGGCAGACAAACAATTTAAAAAAGGTGATAACCTCTATACAACTTATAGACATCCTAAATATAGATGTTAATATTCCCTTCGAAACAGAACGTACCTTCAACAGTCAATGCCATTCATGCTTCACTTATTGCCGGCCACGCTCAAAACAAAGGCCAACGCGATGAAGAACATAATTTTATCTAAAATAGTTCAACGAAGACGCGACATTTGGTCGAAAGAGGCCGGAGCGACGCCACGATGCAAACGACCTAATTCTGTCTCCGTTAACCACTTGAATTAATGCAAATATACGGAGGAGGACCAAAAAATGAAAAATAATCATATCTAGAGTCTTCTTTTCTAGGGCACCATTATGGTGAACTTTCAGACAGAAAAAAAAAATGATGTTACACAAATACAACAAAGACAGGAAGATTAAAAATAAAACTCACCGCATGTTCGCTATATATCATGTAGCTATTCAAAATTTTTAAAAAAAATCCAATGAAAGACATTTTGGCCACTGTCCTTATTTTTCTTTTTTTTTCTTTTTTTTTTGTCAAAATGCCTTTCGCTACAGCCACTTTTCAAATGTAAATCAAAATAGGAAATGATTGGAAAGTGATTTACGTCTAGTTTGCAATTTTGCATTTTCCTATGTTTCTTCCTTTCTGTAAAATGCGGGTCGGATAAACGTTAGAAATTTAATCTTCCTATCCTTCAAATTCTTCGAGTGCTACAGTCACGGCAAGCAAGATGGCATAATTCCGACGCAAATGTTACGTTATCAAAAGTCTGATGGAGCTAATAGGTATTGAATTATCCGCCCGTATTTTTCGGTTCCGATCAACGTATACTTTTTTGTTTCAAAAATTTCTCTGGAACATAAACAGGACATCAACCCTGTGGAAGTAAGGGATGAACGTTCGTTAAATCTTTATTTCCTTCTTTTAGCTGTTCGTCCCAATATAGGACAAGTCGACTGGTGGTGGAGGAGTTAGCTGTTTTCTTTTTCGAAATAATGAAAAAAAATGACACCCTACTTCCACTTTAGAAAACTTTACACCTCATTTACTGTATACTGTCCTGTACATATCTGTGTTTTCATATTCCCACGCTTGATGTTTAATCTGAAGGAAATAAACTATTAAGATCATATTCGCTTTCATCTTTATACTACACACATAGACCCTATAACACAAACATCAGACACATCATCGTCATGTTTATATGATATATATAAACTGTATACATGTATATAGATAGATAGATATATTGTACATTGTTAGGTTGAGGTATTTGCCATTAAAGCTGCCTACAATGAAACTAATATGAAAATATGAGATATTTTTACTCAAAACTTTAAGAATAATCCTTGTTATGTGACAAGTGGCGATGTACATTAATTGGAAAGGTTACAGTGTATATTTTGCTCTAATTGAATGGGGCAGTGATATACATTGACGGGAGTGAGGCTATTTTACAACGTAGGTCTTATTTTTGTTTGGTATCAATTACTTCTTTTGAACAAATTGAAGAATACCCCCCCCCCCCCCCCCCGGAAAAAAGAACAGAAAATTGTACCCTTTACTTCCGGTCGAAAACATGAAATATTCCTCGGAATTCTGCAACATGGCCGAATATCCAAAATGTGACTTTCATTTTCAAATAGAGTATAATCCTACAATCTGATATATAAACGGAATCTGTTTTTCTAAATAGTTCTGCACATGATAAACAAAATACTTGCACTATTATGATATCGCTTATAAGCTACAAATTTAGTCTCTGCAATATCTTACTTCTTATACTACGACTAATATCAAGGTAACGATGATGATAGCTATTCCATAACAATACTTATGATTTTTTAACAATGACAGTAATACTATCTACAATAACAAAATGCATGCCTGTATAACCCCAAATATCAATTCATCGACATTATCACAGCGACTATATTAATCTTAATATTAATATGATTCGCTATATTTTTTTTTTCAGTGTGAAAATTAATGATGTCATTATACCTGAAATTCAAGCGAATTTGCTAGGTGGGCATCTTCAGAGTGTATTTGTTTTCCCCGGTTGTAAATTAATCTTCTCAGTGTATGCCCTGTGCCATTTCCAATTCAATTCCATGCAGATGCTATTAACAGGACTTCATATTACTTCTTTGTAAATTATTCAAAACTACTTTCAAGAGGTTTTTCCTCGTTTCCTCATCTCCTCTGATTACAAAAAAGCGGCACAATATTCTACTTCTGGGTTCTAATTCTGGGTGTATTTCTGTGCGATAAATTGCAAATGATTACCCTGGTCGCGTAAATGGGACGATGACAGCGCAGATAAAATATTGATGCTATAACTGAAGTGACATGGCTAGGAGGACAAAAGTAAGGCAGACTATAACCTCAGGTATCGTTTCAATGCCAATCCAACATCTAGAGCACCAGATGACTTTCGTACTCGAGAGAAACAGAAATAGGAAAGAAAGAAACAACAAAAATAGGAAACTGGTTATTTTTCCTCTGGGCAAATAGGGTGGCTTATACGTGTCACTTAGCAGACTGGCGTGTGATGTGATAGTTGATGTAGTTTCGATAACTTTCCACGAGTTGTGTTCGACAGTGATGATAGCGAACATTGTTATATAAATGCCCAGTGCTAGTTTCAGAGTGACTCATGAAGGCATTTACTGTGGCGTTACCTCAAGGGATTCGGCTGTCGTCTGATTTTAATCATGCTACAAATGATCTTGGAGAAAAGACGAAAATGTTATTATCTATGTTAATATCTAACTCAAATCATGCGCAAAGCCTGAATCACAAAAAAAAAAAAAAAATGAGGGTGAAATAAACAAATGTCCGTCCGCAGGAAGCTTAAACATTAAGCTCATTCAATATTATAACGTTTACGTAAAAAAAAAAAACAAACAAACAAACTGAAATCCCAATACTGCCCAAAGCCTGAAAGGTAGGCTAAGTTAGTACACACAGTGAATTCATACATGCGTTTTCTGAACTACCTGACGCAATGTAATCCATTGGTCGTTCAGTTTTATATTCAACCTAAGCTGTGAGAACCAATAGCGAACATGCTAAGTAATGCACGAGGCAAACATTATTTCAAAAGCTGGGACTGAAGGGGATAGGGCGACAGCGAAGAGGGAGGGGGAGGGGGACATACAAGCGCAAAAACGACTCGTCAGGAGAATACAAATGACGTAGACAAGGGAAGAAGGGCAGGACTTCGAGGGGAAGATCTTTTTCAAGTACAGGGGAAAAAAAAAGACCCCCCTAAAGCCAAGATCAAAACCGATAAGATAGCCGACTGCATTGAAGTACAGAATGAGAAGCGGGTGGCGAGCAAAATGACGAATTCGTGTTCAAGATCCGAGACAAAACTTTCTGTCCATCTAATGAACACATGACAACGTTCATCCGTAACTAATGCAGATAATATTAACCCAAGGAGAATCATGATCGGGAAAAAAAAAAAATTATGCTATCATGATTGTGTCGTGAATATCTACAGTAAGAGCAGGTGTCAAATTGCATTTTTCTGATACCCAAACATGCAGTTATTTGAAACATAATAGTCTGAGTCATGACAGCCTTTCCGTTGCTCGTTTTCATCTTTTTTTTTTGAATGACTCAAATTAAGCAAATTCGATTTATACTCTTATTCAATGCGTTCGCGACGTGACAATGCAATTTTGACAGCATTACTGTTATATAATGCTCTGTTGAGTTACTTTTAGCTGCAAGGATTCGTAGAACGGACTCGGTAATTTTCTCGAGAACGCCGATGATGTTCTGCGAATTCGCGCGACCAATCCTTGTCGGATCCTTGATTTATATCATACCTACGCTGTACGCTTGATCCGTCATCCACGCACGTTGCCCGTGGAGAACGATGCGTGCGATGTCGCACCCTGACCAAAATAATCATAATCCCTTTACAAACTACCTTGATAATTATGCGCCCAATCTCCTTCAAACCCATATTGAATCTGTTGCGTTGATGTCGGCAATTATGATCAGAGAAGCACCTTCTTCAATTCTATGATATATTTGTATTTTCGTTACTTACGCGAATACTTCGTATTAACCAAAACAAAAATAAAACGGGAGAAAAAAATGCGCTAAGCAAATTTGACCTAATCGCGAACCAGTTGTTCAAGAGTTCGACGGGAGGGGGGGGGGGATTTCGTCGAGCGTTTGGTCAGATATTTTTTTCTTTTGACAAAATTAATTTGCACTCAGCTACACAAAAGCAAGGACTTCAGTAATTTATAACTGGTAATGTTAAAAAAACAACAACAACAAAAGACTGACAAACGCTCGATGAAATGCCCCCCCCCCCCGAAACGCACATCCCGCAGAGTGAAAGCAATAAAGTTATGCGCTCACACGGGGGGGGGGGGGGGGGGGGGAATCAGCATGGAGCTGGGGCATTTTCTGGTCACGTGTCCTATATTTACAGTTTATCGGGAGTCCGCACCCTTACACATCTGTCCTGTCCTCGCTTAAAATGCAGTGTGACTTTAAGACGTCGCCGCCAGTGATGGCATGAAGTATAATAACAATGAAAAAAAAAAAACACCGGAATTTATCATGTCCATTTTTTGGAAGAAACGCTTCTGACTCCTCATGCGATCTCGATTCATAGTTTATCCAGTGAGACTTAATATACCCTTGAGGTTTCTCTATCTCTCATACATTTTCTACATCCTCTTATTGACTGCATCATGTTAAGCAGAGCAAAGAAATGTCTTGATATATCGGGCGACTTGAAAAACACAAAACACCACATGACTATGAGCACATTCTGAGATAGGGACCAAAGAAGGGAAAACAAGGAAATCGAGGAAATAAAAAAAAAGGATACAAAGTAGTCAACATTGGTCACGAATCAGTTACATGAGACAATGTGATAAAAGAAAGAGGAAGAAAAGAGAGGAAAAGAAGAAAAAGAAGAAGAAGAAGAAGAAGAGAAGAGGAAACATGTACCTGCAGATTAAGTCCATCATTACCATCAGCAACCTCACTGCAAAAAATTCCAATAATATTTGAGGCGATATTGATAAGATGGTTAATCTGGCATCCATCATGTTGCCTGCATGCGCAGCGTGGTGGCAAACAAGCGGCACTTGAATAACTGCTGATGGACGATGCATCGAAATCGATGGTGACATCATTTAAAGCAGAAATTCAACCGATTCTCCGCTTATCATGTCAATCAATGTCCGCGTGATTTCACATTTATTAAATTGACGAGGTAAAAACAATTTGGCATGACTGATATGTATTCACACTATCGGTGATGCAATTAATGAATAAGGGTTTACTCGTGATACAAATTATAAGCATGCCATATGAGTTTGGCAAATCGGCCGAAGTAGAAACATAAAAACCAAACATATGCAATACCAATTCGTCGAAAATTGCGTATGACCCCGTACGCCACGCATAGATAATAATAAAAGCTGAAAGGTTGAAAAGGTGTGAAGGATATTAAGGAAGGAAGATACCGCGGATGAATTACTACCTCATTTCTTAAGTTTCCCGCTTCTTTGTTTGATTTCTTTTCTTCGTCTTCCTCTTCCTCGTTTCGTTGATGAGTTTGGTATGCTTTCCATTCGTTCTCAGATCGTAAAACCAGGCAAATAATGCATAAACACCCGAGTATTAACCTTTACAATAATCCTCCGAGTCACTCTCGACTCTGAACTAGAGAAATTCCTTACCCTCGTAAATCTTGCCAAGCATTCTTTATCTAGGTCGTGAGTGGCAGTGCGCAGTTTGAATGATGATAGCGGTGATATTTTGGAGTAATTTCAGAAGTAGGACGGTGAATTCTAGAACAGTATTGTTACTCTCTGCTCTCAGCGATAGTTTTCAGTGACGATGAGAAGACCTGTCAATATGATCCTGGCTATCCCCAACAGTTGTGATATAGGTGTGATAACAATACGAAAAAGACTTGATAAAAGGGTGACAATCATACGAATTACTATACATATGTACTAGTTTTTATTATCATGGGGACTACTGATAATAGTATATTCGCCAAAATACCCAGACTGCCAGACAACGTGTTCAAAAATGACAAAACGGAGGGAATGAGGTAAAACTGAAAATCATTTACGAAACTGAATGGTTAAGAGAGAGGTAGAAGAATCAATGAACTGTTTTTGTCATTCGGGTAACACGTAAAGCCCCGTTTAAACAGAACCTTTCAAATCAGTGTTACCGCGACAACGTCAAATTTTGCCAAATTTTACCCTTGATAGCCAGCTTGAGTAATTACTCACCGATATTACTCTGACATTACCCCGATAACCCTTCTCTTCAATCGCTCTCGCTCTCTCCTACGGTTTTATTGTCCGAGGCAACGAATTTTGTTCTCCGGACGTTGTCCTCACGTTGTCGGGGTATTGTCTGTGAAATAGGGCTTTATAACGATAGCCTCTCGTGTTGAGTTGGCTCGGCATGATGCAATTCCGCTGCGATCGTACAGTAACCAGTTCGAATGGGACTCGTCTAAACATCAGTCTCTTCAGGGCTTTTTACACTTGTAAATTTTTGCTTAGCCCCGGACCAACGGTGGGGCTGGGGGTGGGGGGGGGGGGGGGGGTGGGGGCTTAGCCCCACCGTTGGTACGGGACTATCCTTAGCCCACTTTCTGTTTACACTCGTTTTTGCCAAAGTGGGCTAGCCCCACCGATAGTACGGTAATATCTGGCCCTGCAAAATAGCAGGGGTTAGCACCGCAATTGCGGTGCCAAGCAAGTGAGTGTAAACAGAACAAAAAAAAATAATCCTGGGCTAAGCGACGGAGACGAAGTCCGACCCTCACTGACCAATCAGAAACGAGGTAATCAAGTGCTGCCGGTGCGTGCGTGTACGTGTACAGTACACAGCGTAATTATGAATATTCACGTGGTTTGGAAAGTCCGGGGCTAAGAAATACGAGTGTAAAAAGGTCAGATTTCTCCTTAGCCCCGGACAAGAGATAGTACGGGACTAATTGGCGAGTGTAAAAAGCTGAAAAGAATTGGTACGGGACTAACGATAGTCCTGGGTCAGAGAAAGTCCGGGGTTAAGAAACACAAGTGTAAAAATCCCTTTCCATATATTAGTTCCAAGGACATAGATCATCTTTTATCAACCCCCTCCACTTTCTATTACATTTTGCCCATGTGAAATATTTTGGGAAATTCCCAAAGACTGGTGGAGTTCTACTTGAAACGGAACTCGTACATCAAATTACGCCGTCTTCACGCTGTACTTTGTTGACATGTGCCTTTTTTACCCGTATTTAGCATCCTATTGATAAAGACGCACACAACGCAGCAGACGCGTTACCTCTGCACACAGCCTAGTTATTCAGTTTCGCAGTTAGCCGTGCACACACAGTGTTATCTGGCGTGGCTTCCCCCTGCTATCTGGAGACATCACTTTGGGATTGTGTTCATTTATCAAAATCATTTTAATGACGAGATGATAAGCTTGCCATTACCTCGTGTATGTAGACTTTCTTCGTAAATGCCGAAAAGGTGACCAATAAATTTCACATCACGCTACATCCAAATCCCGTCAGCAAACAGAATATCAAATTCATAGAGAGTCAGGTGGATTCATTGTCACTGTGAAAATACGAGTTCACCTTGTGACGTCATCAAATCGTAGGGCAATATTCCTCAATGGAAGCACTTACAAAATGGGTGCGCAAAATGAGGATTAAAATGTTTGCCTAATCAATTTTCTAAGCCGCATTACACCTGGAAATGAACTATATTCATGTTCAGTACCTTCTCATCTTTCACTACAAGTATAAATTGTATATTTTAGGATTCTCACTAAAGTCCCAGTTGAACGAATGGTCATGAAGGCAATGAAGATGATGATAAAATAGATATGAATAATCATTCTCAAAAGTTAGACTTATCGGCGTTTTTGGTTGGTCTTGCAGAAGACACGGCCTTTACCACCAACCCACATTGTCATGTAACTATTTTCTATGTATATTGTATACTTTTAAGGTCAAGAGGAATAGCAAGGGCAACGCAAGTAGAAATACCAATGCACCTTGCAAGACTCGAACCAAAGATCTTCCCTTTAGGAGTCAAATGCAGTACACCTGTATCCACAGAATCCCAGAATCACCACAATCATTTACGATCCGTCCTCTTTTCGTATGTACGCATCACTTTTCCCCCTTTCATTCACACGAGGATTGATAAATCAAACACACGGGGTCGAAATGGAGACAGCGACTGGAGTTTCACATCACAAAATATTCACGTCTGCAATCATGTTCCATATAACGAGTCCAATCGTATTTAGAGTAACGATTGGGAGTAACTTTCGCTTTAATTGCAAAGCACAGAACAACACAAAAATAAGCTAAGAGAAAAACACTTGATGAAAACACAAAATATTGAATGGACATCGGGTCCCTCATGACATTTTTTTTTTCATCACGATGATTGCGAGTTACCTCGGAAGCAATGAGGGGTGATCATCACTTAATTCCATTAAAGATTCCGAGAAAGTGGCATTGAGCTTGGGAATTTCTAAGCAGCTCTCGTTCCGCAAAGCGAAGTGATATATTTCAACTGACTCGCCACACTTCAGTAACGCCATGCGCGTGTAGTCTTCCTTTCAGGCTAATTGATTTGTCTCTAAACGCTGACACGTCCAATCTAACTCAGGCCGTCAACTCCAAACACTACCGGCGATTACAAACAACTCGTCAGACCAAATTACTTGTTCAGACCTTTACAAGACACATGCACGTACAACCTTACATGAAATATTAAACATAGAGGGGAGTGGGGCAGATAGACAGGTAAAAAGAGAGGAAGAAATAGAGAATGCCACACAAAAATCAGTGCCGTGTTTAAAGAGAGTCTTGCCATCGGCTAAATTGGACG
This sequence comes from Diadema antillarum, assembly GCF_040938485.1. Lineage (NCBI taxonomy): Eukaryota > Metazoa > Echinodermata > Echinoidea > Diadematoida > Diadematidae > Diadema > Diadema antillarum. Next base: position 759,818 of record NW_027271557.1, read on the forward strand.
CCATGTCGTTACTCAGCGTATTGGAGGGTTAGCTTTACGCTCAGACGCCATAATCAAAGCAAGCTATATGAAATAACAGCGCATGCGTGTACGCTCTCTTGGGTATTGACCAGCTATTGACCAATCGCGGGCTTCAAAGCTCAGAAGCCGAAAACTGAGTTGGCCAGACTCTCTTTATAATATGGCACTGACAAAAATACAAGACAATTCGGTAAATGACAAGTATATCTAACTATCTACTTTCTATCAATTGTCATAACATTATAAAATGGGTAGACAGACGATCTGTTATTTACGTTTTCACCCAAGATATTTTTACTCCTGACATTTTTACCTCTGATATTTTACCTCTGACAATTTTACCTCTATTATTTTTACCCCTGACATTTTACCCACTGACATTTTTACACCGAACCCAAGACAAGGACGGGGGAGGGGGGGGGGGGGTGGCCTAGGGAGACCTGACAACGATATGTTATTTACGTTTTTATACTGCTGACATTTTTACCTCTGATATTTTACCCCAGACATTTTTACTCCTTATATTTTTACCTTTGACATTTTTACCCCTGACATGTTCACCTTGATATTTTTACCTCTAACATTTTCACCTGTGACATTTTTACCTCTGATATTTTTACCTCTGATATTTTTACCCCTGACATTTTTACCCCTGACATTTTTACGAGTGACATTTTAACCTCCGACATTTTTACACCGAACCCATGGCAAGGGGAGGGGGGTGAGCTAGGGAGACCTGACAACGATTATGTTATCACTCTTTTACCCCTGACATTTTTACCTCTGATATTTTACTCCAGACATTTTTACTCCTGACATTTTTACCTCTGACATTTTTACCTCTGCCATTTTTACCTCTGAAATTTTTACCACTCACATTTTTACCCTGTCATTTTTACCTCTGATATTTTAACCCCTACCCTCGACATTTTTACCAGTGACATTTTACCCTTTGACATCTGTTTACACAGAACCCATGACAAGAGGGGGGGGGGAACCGGGGACCGGTGGTCTAGGGAGACCTGACAAGCAGACGCTTGACCATTTCAACCGAACAGACATCTACAAATGAGACTACAAACAACAGCAACATGACATGATTTTATCGACACATTGAGAAAGAGAGAGGAGAGAAAGCAGGGAACAGCACAGAAATATAAAGTGCCTCCTAAATTGGACAACTTACGTAAATGTTTTATAATCATACCATGACTTTTCGACCGTTCTGAAACTCAGTATGATCTCTCAAACAAAACAAATCAAACCAAAAATGACATTTGCTTCTGCAAAATAGCGGCCTGCAGAATTTTAGGCTGAGGCAATGCGATCCCATCCTTCCAATATCAACACTCCTGTTTTCATCTTTTTTTTTTCTTTGCATTGTTTAACCCTGTAATAACTACTGTGCACATCTCCTGCACTCAACGTCCAGGACGTCTGAACTTGCCGGAGTGCACAGTGATAAAGCAAACCTCACCAGCATAAGACGTAAAAACGAAATCCATACCAGGGGTACAAGATGAAATTGGAGAGCGCTTTCCAATGCGGCCATGGATTTAAGATTTAGCGTACATTTAGACTGCATTTGCAGAGAAGCATACATTTGAGTTTATGAATGTTTTATGGAAATGATCTACGTACAGCCGACTTTCAGCCACCCCTCCATCGCTTATCAAATTAAAATAACAACCCTGGCCTACTGGATGCTCTTCGTCGCTGACTATCGAATATAATTGCATCTATTCCTGTCCTTTGATTTCCATTAACTTATAAGAATGTGCTTGTATTGCATCTTATATGATACACGTCATCAAAAATGTTATAAACTTCTACACAAACTTTTCTAAGTGCAACGAATGGATTTACGTTCAATGTTTTCTTTTGTCCATATATAGCATTAACTCTACTTTTGAGCATTGTCTTCAGAGCACACAGAGAGATTCGCTCTGCCAATTTTGGTGTTTTCAGAAACCAAAGAAACGGAAATCATGTGCCAAAGTAATGTTGTGCAATGTTCTATTCTTGTTGAGAGATGCTATCTTCTTTGCCTTTGTTTGCTTTCAAACAATCTGGAGGATTTACTTTACATTTACCTAGACAATGACCGGTGGGCATTCAAATAAACAACTGACATCCACAAATCCACAATGCAAAAGCAAAAACAAAAGCAATTTCCACGGTAAAAAGGAAACTGACATCCCAAATCTTAAAATGTTGAAGTTATTCGGTATGTAAAGCTTACTATCCTACGTCAGACACCAGTGGTTACGGTTGTCTGTGTGCCTGTCTATCTGTCTGTATGTTTGTATAATAAATGTACATGTACATATTTATAATCATGGACATATCTGTATACATACAAACGTACGGTTACAGTTTGTTATTCCGAAGGTTCGTTATTCCGAACGCTCTTTAGTCCGAAGATTCGTTATTCCGAATTTCATTTTCGGATTAACAAATCTCCGGAATAACGAACCTCCGGAATAACGCCACAAATGTTCGGATTAACGAACCCTTTTTCATTTTCGGATTAACGAACCTATAGGTATAGGGAATTTGTGTGTTTCGGATTAACGAATCTTCGGAATAACGAACCTTCGGAATAACGAACAGCACCCAAACGTACATAGGATACCTACATAGACACACAATAGATAAATGCCATTACTTAGAAATGTTCTCCATTTTCATGAATACGGGTAGCCGACATACACATGGCCTTAAGTTGAATATTTCATGGATTCATTATGTGCTGTCTATGCGTTAAGGCTTAACGCATAGACAGCACATAATGAATCCATGCAATATTCAGCATGTCAGCAGCAGACGATCAAAGTCGAGTTTTATGACATTTTAAGAGCAGCGAGAGGAGCAGATGTAGGTTATACGAGTGACGTGAACATGAAAAAAAAAATACATCAGGCTCAAAAAATCATTTAATTTCAAGGGACAAATCTGTTATATGACGGAATCATTCATTGTACTATATATCAATACTTTCAAAGCTAGGATTGAATAAAGATAACGTTTCCCTAATACCAACAGTGTTGCTAGGAAACAGACCTATCCCACCAATGGGCTTTCTGAGCCAATATTCATCATTGACCACATACATACATTATCATACGTTATGTCTCGTGTAGCTACGTAGCTACTCACTATATGAGAAATATACAAGAGGTCACCCCACTGGGCACTTCCGGGGCCATGTTCACAGTATTAATACAAATTGAAATAAATGGATCAGATATAAACATAAATCAAGATTTAAGAATCGAAACAACTAACACTATTGAAGCAGTCATGCAAACTTGGGAAGCCTTTCACGAAAAATGAATAAAAACAAACAAACAAACAAACAAACAAAAAGGAGGAATTGTTTGTTTTATGATCAGCTAAGATTTTCCACAACTGACTTGACTGAGAGGAATAACCCGACCCCACCCCCACCCTCCCGTCTTGCATACATGGAAACACACAATCAGTGTAGGACTACAAATCTCTTCACTTCTCTGATCACGCACGGCGCGTGTAAACATTATACGCACACAATGACACGCACACGCGCAAAATCGCAGACCAATTAATGTGCTGGCATAATTGCTCAGTCACTCAAAAATCTAAAATGCAATCAGCGAACCAGAGAATAAAGGCTGGTCCAGCAAAATACACGCGTGACAGAATGAGGCCACCGCTCAAAACAAGAATAGTATTCTGATTTTTCTTACTGATGCCAGTAATGTCAGATGGATAGAAAAACAAAGAATACATAGAATCATTCAACGGATATTTTTTCTTCACGTTTCTATGGTGTTTTATTTTATTGAAATGAAATGAGAGAATCACATTTCCGGACGAAACGCAACTAATGCGTTTTGGAGTATTCGAGCGGCATTTTAAGACACTCTCTGTTAAGTGAAACAGAATCCCACTTGCGTGACAAATAACACGATACATTTCGTCCTGCACTGCTACCAGCTTCCGCGCAGAATAATACGAGATGTGCATTTCCCCGTCGGGTAGATGAACACTAAACCACTTCGACCTTAACCATGTTTATTGGGCAAACCAAGTTACATAATTATATCTGAAATCGTTGCACAGCTACTGGATATTCTCTCCTTCGTTCAAGATGAAAATGAAATACGCCCTTAATGGACCAAAGTGGTGAATATTTTTGGCAAGTGCAAAGGCCATTTTCTCATCTTCAACCATACTAGTTATCCTTTCTCGCATCTTTAGGCCTCAAAAATACACACACACCACACACACACACACAAAAAAAAAAAAAAACACACACACACACACACACACACACACACACACACACACACACACAGGCACACACACACACATTCTCTCTCTCCCCCTCTCGCTCTCTCTTTCTATCCCTCTCTATCAATCTGGTTTCTCAACAGAGAGCGGTGCTGCCAATACTGTGTAGTCAATACACGGTCGTATGTCGAATACTAGTAATAGCCCTATCTCGCCGTAGCTAAATAACACATGCTTGTTTCCTCTTGAGATTTTGCGCCCTACAATTTAAATATTTACGAGTACAGAATTAGGACTGACGGTATATATGGTTGACAGTGTTTAAGCAGATCCTCCATGCCATACGGCCGAAAAAAAAAAAAAATCAAAACAAAACACTGGGGGAGATAGAATGAACATCTCGTGTTTGTCTGTGATGTTGCTGTTGTTGGTGTGTGATGTTGCTGTTGTTGGTGTGTGTTGTTGTTGTTGTTGTTTTTTTTTTCGGGGGGCGCTGTTTTCTTTTGTTGCAAAATGTTTGTTTGTTTTGTTTTTTGGTTGTTTGTTTGTTTGTTTTTCCTGGAGAACGGTAGAACATTTTCTTCTGTGACCTGGGTCACTTCCTTTCTGTTGTCGATAGACGACGGTGTTCACTTGATAACAATGTAAGTTCTTTCTTCGTTATATTATTTTCTGTGTGTCTGTCTCTGTCCCTCCCTCTTCATAATCAGGCTTTTATCAGTACCATCTTGTGTTGTCATAAAACAAATTTTAAGTACAACTCACCTCATGCACAGAGATTTTCCAAAAATTCAGAGCAGCTCAGATGACTGTGTCGTAGACCTGTGAAGATTGAATCGAGAAAACAGATGAGTACATCAAAAACAAGCACAAACCACGCACTTCTTGAACTTTGTTCCTTTACCGCGTCATTCCACTGCTAGACATGTATTATCTTGGCTGCTTTTCTGAATATTTGTGATGAACTTTGAAACGGCGTTCGCTCAGACTTTCGGGTATAGTGATAAAGATAGAACGTTGAAACGAAGGGGGGAGGGGTGTGGGCATGGGTGCGGGGTGACCCCATCGGGAGCTGTAAGACGGGAACACACGCACGCACACTGTGGTCCAGATCCATCCGTGGCAACATTGACCTTTGGCCCATAACGAAAAATGAGCCCCTCAAGTTCAGATCGGTGTCAGCAGTAACGTTAAAAGTGAAGCTATCCTTAAAGAAAATCCACTCCAAAATTGTATCAATTTTCATACGAATGAGAAAAAAAATCCTGCAGAACAGTGCAAAAATGATCAACCGGACAAGAGATAAGGAAGTTGAAATTTAGATGTTTTTTTTTTTTCGGAAAACATTTCCTGACCAGTTATCACGAACTTTCAAATCATCAGGTTGATGATGTCATGCTCTCACAATGTCATATTCATTTCATTTCATCAACTCGATCGTTAAAATATTCACCATGTTCATGAGGACTGGTCAAGAATGTATTCCGAAGAAAAAAAATGTGAAATTTCAAAATGTCATATCTTCCTTATTTTTTTTCCGATTTTTGTCATTTTTTGAACGTTCTGTAGGAATTTTTCTCTCTTTCTGTTAGAGTTCATATATTTTGGGGTGGATTTCCTCATCAATACCATATATGTGGCTCTATGATAATGCCAAGGAGTTACTGTGCCTGTATCATGTTCAATACCGCTTGCTAGTTGTATCAATGTCTCACATAAAGAATGGGTATTGTCAATGCAAACTGTCACGAAAAGATGAAAATACGAAACGCTAGGGTTCCTTTCAGGCAAATATTCATATTGCTATTCGATTCCGAGGAAATGCTTACTGTACAACGAGAGATAACCTGATAGCATTATGACGAAAACCTTCGGTTTATCTCGGTGCATGAAAAGTAGGGCGCCTAATCATGATAAAATGAAAATATGTGTTACTCATAACTACACTCATACCTATGACAATTTCTGCTGATTTGTGTTTGCATAACAACCAACACTTAGTCAAGTAAAAACTAAGCCTCCCCCTCCCAATATATATATATATATATATATATATATATATATATATATATATATATATATATATATACAAAGAAGAAAAAAGGGCCAATATTGATCGTGCTCGGTATATTCACCAAGGAGGTATACGTCCTTGGAGCTTGGTATCGTAATTTCATATCAGTACTTAGATTTGTAAGGGAATCTGTTACTTTGCCGTTGTTCTGTGTTGTTGTTGTTGTTGTTTTTTTTTGTTCTCCTATTATCACCCAGGTGCAAACCGGAATGCATGCTCATCAATCAAAGCTACCAATTTCTTGTCAAGCTGACTTGCCTAGAAGTTCATTAATTAGCCAATATCTTTGAGTTTGTTTGTTTTTTACAAAAATAGAACTATAATTGTAATACATATCAGAAAAAGAAAAATTTCATTATAATTGTGATTTGTGCAACATATTTTTATTTTGTGTGTGTGTTTGAGCTTACAATGGCCATACACAGACCTACGTTCCACTGTGTTCTACTAGAAGGCAACACAATCATGGTGTGAAAACAGTCGCTATACTGTCTAGCAGTGTTAGGCGGATCAATAGAAAAACACCCAAAAATTTTACATTTTACATTTAAATTTACATCAACAAATAAATAAAACATTGTTATCCTAAATAATTTCGTCATGAAGCTCATGCCACGTCAAAGAAAAAACAAACAAAAATGAAATCGCTTTACCATTCATAAAAATTCATTCGAAAGTATAGGCTACAGACTTGTCGCGATCTTCTGTCTTTTTTCCTCATAATTAGTTTGCAAGCTTGAGAGAAACAAGATACTGTATATAGTACTTTGCAGACACTGTCACTGTCTATAGGTAGGGTTGTGCCGGCGGGTCCAATATTACTGTTGCCAAAGATATTTTTATCACTGGTGAAAAATTCATACCCCTCGTGTATGCAATGCTTCCGGCTGAGATAAATAAATGAATAAATAAAATCAAACATGCTTGAAGGAGAAATATCAATCATGTCAAGGAACAACAAACACTGTGTTCCTAGTACATGTATACATCGTGCGGATGTTTTAGGCCGAATTGGCGTTTCTAAAAACTTTGCCATGACACTTGGATATTACTTTCACAGGTGCACGACAATGAGAAGGATATCCCTTCCAGCACAGTCAAGAAATTCCAAAAGCTTACGAAATAATCAGTACATCGCTTCATAGTTACATTTTATATACACACACATAATAATTATGTAGGGTCTACACTGTTTTCATCAATACGTACAGATAGAAATCATAGCATTATAGCTGTTATCAGTCTCGTGATATCCACAACACGTAAGCTGAACATAGGCACAGGTATGTCTTACCATTCATTGCTTACGTGAAAAATTTTGCCAAAAAATATTTGGACAAAGAAGAGAACATGCGACGCTGTTGTAAGTGCACGATTGTGACAGGGTGCAGGAAAAAAAAGTTAGAGGGAAATGTTACAAATACAGAAAGCACAATTTTATGACGCATTTATAGTAATTTGGTTATGTATACAGACTAAAAGACATCACTAGAGGTCAACATACACTTATTTCATATCAGGAAACCTTCAAATATGTGACACAAAATCAAGTTGTTGTTTTTTTTTCCAACCCCGCCGAAATCAGGTTTCTGCTTTCAACATGACGTTAAATGCAACCTTATATTATGTTCTGTTAACCGTTAGAGATTTTAAAAAAAAAACTAAAAGTAAATAAGCCGAAAAGAATGGTAGAGGATTCAATTGGGCATTAAGGATTGAGAATTGGTGTGAACGTTCGAACTTTGGACTGGAACTCAACAAGTTGCAGGCGTTTTTGTGACACAGTGATCACAACTACAGATTACAGAAGAGGTGGAGGTGACGTCATCAACTGTCAACCTCTCTATAAAGAGGTTGGTGCAAATCTACTGAAGATCGATGGGACACAAAGTTCGAGCAATGACATCATCACATCGTAACTCTGCATGTTTGTTTTTTTAGACGACCGACATGACTGTTTCGTAAGAACGCGTGAAACGTTCGAGTCCGTGACTCTCTCGCTTCTGTTTGTGGTTTGAATTTGATAATAGGCTTACTCCAACCATTCTATTTGTTTCACTTCACTCTATTTTTTCCCCCAAAGTCTACTTGAGAATTCAGTGGAACTCTACACACTGAAAATCACGATGGGACGCCCCTCAAAACACAGGTCAGAGACGTACGAGATCTTTCTACGGCCAGACATCGTGCGTGGGTTGTACACCACTGCAGGTACAGATGGAAGGCATGGAACTGAGAAATCATCTTCCGCCCCATGGTAACTATACATCCGTCGGTCATTGATCACTGCGGCCAATGTGAAGAGGCAATTTATCAAATGGACGGTCCTTGGAATGTCGATGCAAGACACGTCGGTAAAGACATGTCGTCCTGTGCACGTCACTGTAAACTGTGTGCACACCTCTTTATGACTCTCGTAGGAATTGAAACTGCAAATGCAGTGAATACATTGTCACAGATTCAGACCGACGAACAGCCGCGGATGAAGCATACAAATGATATCTCCTGAAAAAAAAAAAAAAAAAATATGACGCTCGAATGAATTGTATCGCTTACAGTTTGTATCCAAGATCCAAGATCCAAACACTATTCAGATAAACATCCACGTAGGTTCTTTAATTAGCTATCGTTTTTGGTTGCTGCCGCTTGCTCGTTCGTTTGTTTTTTCCCCGTAATTTTAGCTAATTACATGCGAATATGCGAAAGACATACCAGAGCAAACAAACGAGATGTTTTAAAATGTCGATAAATTGAGTACGATGGAATGGTTTCCTCTAAACATTTTAAAATCAAATGGAGAGACTGTCCCAAAAATTCCCGACTCAATCTAAATACTTCAAACCATGGCCAATCAAGAGATGGGAATAAATGCCAAAAGGGGAAGGAGAGAAAAAAAAATCCACTCAAATAATGTAACTGCCGTATGCGTGTTTGCATGCAGGGAGAAGAAATGCGCTCGAGCAAAGGTGAGCGACCGACTACCGGCGGCGAGGGTGGGACATGGGTCACGTGATACTGACTCGTTTCGTCATATATAGAATGAAGAAATGTGCATTGATTTTCAATAGGCTCATCTGCATTCACGATGTTTGAACTGACGTATTTCAACCACTACAAAGTTCTATTTGTAACGGAAAACGAAATCTGTTTCCTCCCTTCTTCAAGGATGTGAATCGTACTTGAAATTACGTAAACATTACCAGGATATCTCAAATTGTCAAGCGCTTGCTTGCACTCAAAGCGATCCATACAGAATAAAATGTACCGGTATGACGTTGTTTTTCTTTTTTTTTTTTTTTTTTTTTTTTTTTTTGTTTACATGCTTACTTGCTTGCTTCCATATTTCTTTCAGAAACGGACATCTCGCCCACACAACGTTTCAATTTTCAAGTGTGAAGTTTCTAAGACATGAGATGGGGTGGGGTATGGAGGGGATTACGAATAGAGAATTTCAGAGTGGCAGTAGCAGTGATTTTCACGAGTGACAACGCGAGGGGAATACATCTAATGTATTGTTTCAGAGTCAAGTCACGGTAACTTGACCAAATGTGAATATCACCATACTCATCGAATGGCTCATGAGGCTGTCCCAGCGGCCCTGCCCGCACGCGACCTCTAGGCATGCTCTACATGCACTTGACAAACATTACGAAGCGAACAAATCGTTCTGGGAATGTAGGCCTACGTAAGTATGCGAGAAGGCCCCCATCGCTCGTTGGAATGTCCAGGTGCTTTGCATTCTTAAGTGTTGTCTCCCAATGTATGTTTGTCATCTTGAGGCCAATCACAGTCGTAAACAATATTCATACTCGGGGAATATTTGTTCCTGCGAAAAACGTGTCGAGAAGCAACTGACGCAAGTCAGCGCATTGGACCACCCTCCCAGGTTGTGGTTGACGCAGGATACTCGAACAATAGACATTTTCTGTATTGTATTCAAATTCTACGCATGCTCTACTAACAAACATTTCCTTAACAGCACACAAAGAATGCCAAACTAAAGGCTTGGCCTATCTAGCAAAAACTGATGAATGCCGAGTGAATTCCTGTCTAAGAAAATTAATTGGAGGGAATAGACGGAATTGATCATTACTAGGCTGTAGAAAAGTAACATTCATTAATCTAGATACAACAGAAATGGTCTATTCCGGAATCACAAGAAAATTCCGCAGGTACATACGGCACTTTCGGGACGATTCGGCACGCAATTCGGGTACAGTGTATTAACGCTTTCGTCCATGTCTTCCAATGATGTATACGGAATAATTTTCCGTGGATGACGTATAGAATTCAAGAGATTATTTAATTAACCTGGTTTTGATAAATGTACCCAAAATTTTCGACACAAATTCGCGTTTGAGGTTTCAACCTATGAGAAGGAGGATGATGTGAAATTTTCCCGGTAGCCAAGAAACGCATTCAGAATCGAGAGAATTGATTGAGTTGACATGGCCGAGCAAATAAAACACTGTTGCAGCGTTTTATGTATTTCTGAAACCAGACCATACATCGATCAATCGGTCGTTGGCAGAACGCGTATTCGGAGTCGAGGGAGGAGTGTTTCAAAACTTTTCCTTGAAAACATAAAAATGATTGATTTATCACTGCAAAACGACTGCTGGTCTGGATTTTCAGAAGCGTTTAACCGGCACTGACTGGGGAGTTGGAAAGTAGATCCGCCTCCCTGGTTCAACAAACTCTATTACTGTTACTGAATACAATGTAAACATGTATATTCCGCAACACGCCCTCGTGTACTTGACATTCATAAGTGCCTTGACAGGTACAGCTTGATGTATCGACCTTCGTGTATTGACGAGGAACTAACAATGCGTTACAAGTTTTGAAGGCATTTCAAATTTCCCAACAACGCTATTGGTGGGGTTTGTGTGTGTTGTTTCTCTTTATAATTTATCGTGTGTGTGACATTCACTACTGCAAATGTATGAGGCACAAGGGGGTTAGTATTGACGAGAATTTCAAACTTCAGAGCGGTCAACGGCACATGCAATATTGTAACAATTATTTACTCCAGTATTCTAGATTGTAAAAGCACCTGCGTTTCATTTTAATCAACATGTTCATTCACAAGATGATATGACCACTTCAATGCCTAGTGCTACCTCACAAAAGCCAGATATTAATTTATCGCTTGGTTGGCAGTCGGCACACGGACGTTTGTGTTGACGAGAATTCCACATTTCGAAAAGTTCAAAAACGGCACGTGCCACTGAAATTTACTCAAGAAAATGAGAGAGAGAGAGAGAGAGAGAGAGATGAAAAAGGGGGTGGGTGAAGAGATAAATACACCCACATATCGGTGTTGCTATATTCAGAACACTACTACTGAGAACTGAACTATTATCTAAAAACGAACTAAGAAAAAACAAACAAACTTAAAAAACAAAAACAAAAAACAGGCACATGTATGTCTCAGTTTTCTAGTGCCAAGTGGGCGGAATTACCCCACAGAACTCTACACTGTACACTCTGTGTGTAGAGTTCTGTGAATTACCCAGTAAGCCAAATTATGAGTAGTATTCCCTGCAGACCGTACTTTGTCTAATGAACCATCAAGTGAGATGTATCACTTGGTCTACTCCCACTCCGTCTAATAGTCATTTTAGTTTCAACCTTAAAGGTCTAACCCCGTTTCATCTACAACCAGTTCGTCTAACTCTTTATGTGCCATGGTGGAAACCCCCTGTGTGCTACGTTATTCTGAGACACGAAAATAGTCATGCTTTGAGAAAAAATTCTGTTTTTCCAATCTGTATAACTACTACAAATTTCTGTTAAGCTGGACATAATAATGAGCAAAGTTAAAGAGGAATGCCAAACTTTGCTTCCATATACAATGCATAACAATTTTATTTTCAATTTTTCGTTTGAATTACCAGTTGCTATACATTACTGTAAAGGCATGACTTTTGCACATAAGATAGTTAAAATAATGACAGAAACTTAGAATGTACATGCAAATCTAGTTGGGAACAGCGCTTGATAGTCAATCACCACATAATATGCAAGCTGTATGTGAGAGGAACAAAAGCGCGAGAAACGCTTTGATTGTACCGCGGGATTAGCGATTTATCGATCGGTTTTGGCGGCTTTGTTTATTGAGCAGAATATGCGAAGTTGGCACGCCGTCGACTGAGTCGGACGTGCGAACGTGGCACATAAAGAGTTAATGACCATTTCATCCTATTGTCATTTAACCTCATTATCAGTTGGTCTACTTCCAGATGGCTGAGATGGACCACGCCCATTTCGTCTAACTGTATACCCACAGTTTATTCGGCAAAATGGGAAGAAAAGAATCCAAGGAGGTAAAAATTACAGTTAGACCATCTGGTCATTAGACGAAACGATAATTGGCCAAACTGGACATCAGACCAAGTGACGATTAGACCAAACGGGCATTACACGAAATTGAGAGAATAGACCAAGTGAGTTTAGCGGAGTTTAGTGGTGTATGAAGTGAGAAGTAGACCATCTGATACTAGACCAAGTGGCAATAAACCACATCAAGTAACAACGATACCAGGGGGTGGTACGAGATATCCACCTCCCTGATCATATTAACACACGCATGTGCTGCAATGACTCAATGCGATTAATATTTCTTTCATGGAAATGCATACACTAAGTGGTGACGCATAAAAATAGTGTTACAATGTAACTGCGCTCCTATGTCTTCAACAAACAATGTACTTTTGCTCGATATTACCGCGCATTCAGTGCATAAAAGCATATTGCGATTGAACTCTTATAGTTATACCAGAAACACGGGGGGGGGGGGGTGGTGTGCAAAAGCACGACACGGTCATGCATGGGGTCATGTTTTTGCAACACCCGGTTATCATCTGTAATACCTCTACATGTCTTAAAACAAACAATCGAACAAATAAACATACATATCAAAGGAATTATTTGCAAAAGGGGCAAATAAGAGACAAAAATATGAATTACCAATGCACACACTAGATAAGTGCACTAGTATGATGAGATGACAAATGGTGGGCAAGTCATGGTTCTTTTATCAGACGTCTCAACATGATTAAAGGCGTAATTTACCATTTGCAGATGGAACAAAAACAAAGCATTACTGCTTCAAAATAGTTCCAAAATGTCAGTTAGGGATAGAAACAACCAATGTAAAAATTTGAACCAGTATAACGGTTGTTCAGTAGTGTTAAACATATACAAAATGTGAACAATAGTTACAATAAAAATGCTTCCAGACTAAATCGTCTACAGTTTACGGTTTAATGAGAAATATAATGATACAATTATCTCCTTATATTCTAAGCTTTACTGTAAACATTTTGTATGGTATGATGTTTTGTGATACAACTGATCTACACATATGCATCAAAAGTAATATCTTAAACATTTTCAAAATCACTGCTCCCAATGGTAAACTTGACCTTTAAATGACACATGATCGAATCGAGTCACGGCATAATCGGCAAGAGATCACAAAACGGGGAAATAAATTTTACCGTGTCTTGCGTTATCACGTTGACTAGGAAATACAAACTGTAGTAATATACAATACTCACCTCCCTGATCCGACCAACAGGTGTAGTGATGGAAGCGAGTTACTTAGGAACTCCGCGCAAAACGCAATGTAATCATGGTAATGCGTGCTACCGACACTGCGTACATGTATCATTTATCATGGTACGGACTATTTTCAAAGTATGATTGCATTGCTGAACGCGGTTCCGTCCAACTCTGTTTCTTTCTACCCTCACCCCCCCCCCCCCCATATCTCTCCCTCAGTGTCTCTGTCTGCCTTTGCCCCCTTTCTCTCCTTTCTCCGGGGGGGGGGGGGGGGGGGGGGAGGTGATTGAAGGAACAGGAATAAAATCATGTTGTGGCATGAATGAACTCCAACGAACTTGCAGCCAGTTGTAAAAGTCACTATTCAAGCGTTCCTTCTGCGTGAGTCACTGTCGAAAAAAGGGCATATTTTTTCACTTCTTCATTTTTGTTTACAGTATTGCAGCAAGACCGTTTAGCTATATAGTCGCCCACGCATTTTAAGACTGGATTTGGCATAAACCATACTGAGCCACGGAAGCTGAATGTTTGTTGAGAAATTGCGTCATTCAATAATAATTCTTTAATGGCTTATCAAAACCTAGTTGTTATTTTTCTTGCCACTGCCTGAAGTTTCGAAGTAACCAGAACAAACCGGTTGTCACGTTATAGCGTGAAGACACACCTCCTGCAGTCATCAAGATATATCGACTTCGTAGCACACCAAATCAAAAAGTAATTTTCTAAGCATAACTCTAAATTTGGCGCAGAGTATGATGCCAACCACGACGGTAAAGACATTAAAAAGTTCTTACGAACAGGACAAAGCCTATTGACGATCGAGAACCTAATTGAAAATATAGAATGACATTTGAAAACGACAGAATATACAAGAGCGATATGAGATGATTATTATGTCAATGCAAACATTGATTTTACAGAGGATAAATCAATGTGATTGGTTATGATCGCTTTTTAACGGGAACTTTTAGGCCCTTGGGCTCTGAAAAGACGACCCTGTTTTGGAAAAAAAAAAGATAGAATGAATAAATAAGTAAATATATAAATATAGACGCTTTTATCCATAGCCTATTTTCATTTCCGGCATCAGACGCATCAAGCAATGTCAAGTTATCTCTCTGTTAGAAAAAAAAAATATCAATGGAATTCACCATCCTTCAACTCGTTTGTCTCTATATCCCTGCCTTTTCCATCATCCATTATAATTATATCGATCCGTCTTTCATCAAGCCTAAACGTCATCTACCGTTTGTCTATCTATATGTATATATTCATATATCTATCGATCATCCGCCTATCTATCTGCATAATTTTCATTTGTTTTCATCTATCTGTCTATCTCTCTTTCAATCGGCATATCACATATCGTCTCTCTCCTTTCTTTCTGTCCTCCATTTATTCTATCTATCTCTCCTCACGTCTATCTGGTCTCACTATAGCACTGTTACCTTCTAGTCAAACCATTCTAATGGATCATCATCACCACCGCCCGATCAATACGGACAAGATTAGAAATATAGAGAGAAGAAAAAACAAATCCCTCGCATTTAAATCAGTTTGAAATGTCAGGACATACTAGTAGACGAGGCGAATGCCTGCCAAAGTCATAATGGTTTCCGTCTCCCATTTGGATTATGAATTTTTCATGATCTTCCGTGATCGGCTGACGAATCCGCGAACCAAATGCAACATCATGAAGTATTACTGATGACTAAATAGGAACAACATAGGCCGTACTATATAGCATAATATATCAAAATAATAATCACGGACAGCTTGGCCGGGGACATTAACAATTATAATATTTTCTATGATGAGAGTAATACCGGTAATAATGATAGCAATACTGATGGTGATGACGACGATATAATTAATAATAATAGTAATAATAGTAATAATAGTAATAATTATGATTACAAAAATAACAATTACAGTAGCATTAGTAATAATGATAATAATGATAACGACAGCAATAATGACATAACATTAAGGAAAAAAAAGATAAGAATAACATTCACAACAAATTTACTTAAATCTAAGACTATCATTGAAAAAGATACAGATTACATATATACATGAAAAAAGTAATCCTAACACTAGTCTTGTAATAATAAAAACATACATTATCACGGTGATATCGTTTATTAACATCATTCTTATTATCATTAACATTAAAATACCATGATAACCACACAAATACATAACAAATTTGGTCGGCTGTTGTATAGTTTTATCCTTCCTGAAATCAAAAACGCAATAGGTCGCCAAACCGAAAGAATGATTAATATTTTTTAAAAAAGTACCATCAAGCTAGATAGATATGTATGGTAAATCATTGCACCGCTCTTACCTGCTCGTAGATTTCTAGTACATCCACCCCCTTTTTTTTGGGGGGGGGGGTCTGTACAATCATAACAATATAGATAGATAGTTATAGATAGATAGTTAGATAGATAGATAGATAGATAGATAGATAGATAGATAGACAGATAGATGAATGATTGGATGGATGGATGGATATATACATAGACCGATGATTACCAGTTGATGAGATAATGAATCATGGCCAAATTCAACATACCTTCGGGCAGGCAGCGATTATCAACAATACCGATGGATATGGCATTGTGTAGGGCCTGTTTGTTTGTTCGTTGTTGTTTTTTTTTTTTCATAGGACATTCATTATATACACTCATGCTACTTCAGCTTTCTACTCCCCTTGACAGCGGCCCTCCCCACTCTCCTAAAACGGTTGGCACGCCCACGTGGTTGGAATATATCGTAAGAATATCGGCTCAGGTTGGAACGCATCGATTTTTTCGGTGAAACCAATCTCCGCGAAGAGTATCTCTGCCCAAAGTTCACATCGATTGGGCGAAGAGGGCGCGGTTTAAGGGTGTCAAGTAGAGAACCTCTAATGTCAAGAAAAGCACAAGAAATTGAGCGTTAGACCGCGAGAGGAATATCACAAAATGGGTTACCAGAATGTTACTGTCAATAACATTTTATGCATTTTGAACTTGGCAAATCGGAAGGGGGAGGGGGGGGGGGGAGGAAGGTAAAACTGTAATGTAGTCTATACTGAGCTGTGCAGATAAGGAATGGGGAAATGGGTTCGAGTCTCGCCCGTCCGGTGCTTACAACCCTGGACAGAACGTTTAAACCCACAATGTCCCAAGTTCAATCGGGTGAGTATTAAATTAAGTGGGTACGTTACAGTCCTGAGATAATGATAAAAACACGGCTCTTTTGAAGATAACGTTCACCCCGAAGGGACTGCAATATAACGCTAATGAGATTGAAACTCGAAAAACTTTATTGGAATCGTGTAATCATTTTGGAGCAAAAATCTCAGGTTTGTATTCGGATACAGGCAACATGGACCTTGGCTACAAAAACAATTAACTTTATACAAAATTACATGATGCGTAATCACTTTGACACAAACGATAGTTCGATGGATAAACACAGTCTTTCCACTAACCTACAACTTGTATCTATTCGTTTTTGTTTACCCATGCAGATAGCACGTCCAATTGAAGTAATATTAAAAACACGTGAGATCATTATAATCATATTTTGTTTCTTTTTTAATGGTAATAGCAATAAAGCGGCAGTCACGACAAGCACAAATGACGAATCAAGCTGATCTGGGTCCGTATCATTGTGTGTGGAATAAGGCAACCCCGCCGGTGGGCTCCTCACCCCCACATATTGAAATTGATGCTGGCTGAGAGAGATAATTCGCCGTCAAATTTGCACAGGGTTGAAAGGGTAGCAGGGATGCCAAGTTCAAAAAAAAATTTTGAGTGAGATTTTCATGACTCAGCATCTCGGCATGCGAATGTGCGCGCGAGCGAGGGTGTGGGAGGGGTTTGCCCCCCTGTGGCCTCCCACGGTCACAGGGAGCTTTTTAAATTTTTAGCTCTTGATGGTGCGATCAGGTGCATTTATAAGCGACTATTTTTTACTTATTTTGAAAGACAAAAGGGAAATATACCTTCAATTGCAACTATCACTTTAATCTTTTGAGCTATGCTCATTATTATAGGCCCACGCTAAGTTGCAGACTTCGCCCGATGCGTGAGAAAAATGGGTGTTATGCGTGAGATCGTGAGATAGCCCCTAAATGATTGAGTCTCACGCAGAATGCGTGAGACTTGGTAGCTCTGGGGTAGTAATCACCGGAATTTGAAAAAAAAAAGTGGAAGAATGGAATGATTGCTTTCATCAGCAGCAAATTCCTCTGCGACCTTCATGATGCAGTGGGATATACGGAAACTTACACGGTAATAATTATGTGAAAAGAACTGATGAACTTGAGTGAGAGAGGTCACGCATAAAAGAAAAAAAAAAACAGATAAACTGACAGCTATCTCATTATAGTAATGCCAGACTGGCTTTATGATCGCACAAAATAATAATGGCGCTAAAACGGTACCAGCAGCAAGATTACCGGGGGCGGTTGGGTTGTGGGTATGCAGGGGTGGGGCGCTTTGGAATGGTTCAGGGCTACGAATTTTGTGCAGATCAACAAAAGATTTTTTTTCTTCTTTTCCAAAGCTTCCCTTTCCTCTTCCAGGAAATATACAGTGTAGGTTTCCTAATCGTCTATTGCACCTCGTATCGGCGGGAACACCGCGCCAGCATTGTCTGCAGACAGACGGCCGAGCACGCCCTCGGTATGAAAGTCGAGGCACATGATGTTGTGATTGTATGCAACACCATCAGCGCTCGTCAGGGTTAATTTCCTGTTGATATTACAGCACTGTCCCTTTCAGTTAATTAGCCAGAAAAGGTGAGCACTATACTACAGGGATCCATTACACAAATTGCACAGGTACATTAACACGTAATCGATGCGATGCATTTATGCATCTTGCGGTTGTCGATAACTGCCCCACCCAATCCTCCAGTCCTTCCTTCCTTTTCCTTCCTTCTTTTCTGTTTTATACCAAAGAGAGGCAACAAGGTACATTCATGCATGACAGTCCATAACCAAAATCTCGATTTTTCTCTCGGATTCAACTTCTGCAAGGCACCTGTGGTTTTCCCTCTTTAAAGGCATTTCTTAATATAAACACAGGTAGTACAGTTTACCATTGGGAGCAGTGATTTCAGCAATTGTCAAGATATCACATTATTGATGCATAGTATATGTAGGTCAGTTGTATCTCTAAACATTCTACCATGTAGAAATTTCGCAATAAAGGCCAAAATGTGAGGAGATATCGCTATTTTGCTCAATAAACCGTAACTGCAGACGGTTAAGTCTAGAAACATTCTTATGATAACTATTGGTCACATTTTGTATATTTACAATACATACTTAACATTGATTATACTGATTCAATTGTTTACATTGGTCGTTTCTATCCCTAACTCACATTTCAGAACTATTTTGAAGCACTAAAGTTTGGTTACTGTTTCATCTCCAAATGGTAAATAATGTCTTTAAGGAATAGTCCATTTTATGCAGCATGTGAGGAGGTATGACTGGAAAGGTTCTGTTTTGCTCTATCTGATGATTAACTTATACTTTAAGATAATATATTAATAAAAATGGCGTTTAGCCCGTTTTTGCGATCAAACCTTTCATCTGCAAATGGTAAATAACGGTAATATTATTCCCCCCCCCCCCTGCCTTCTGAAATAGGCAAATCAAGTTTTCTTTTATCATGCGAGAAAAGTGAAAATATGTTACATTTTCTTTATATTTTTTATATCGTTCTACACATGTGGCATCACAAGCTTAGGTAGTCTTCTAATCCAGCCGTGGCTGCGCAGAAACCTCAAAAATCCATAACATTTGAACGTATTGTCCGATTTTCCTCAAACTATCACGATGTGTTATACAAATATTGCTGCATACATTCAATCCACAATCAAGGTCGACTTGTCCTTTAATGCAACTCCGGGATCCCAGCGTTGGACAGGTTTGTACGGTAAAGGTTGGAGGGGAGGTAAATGGGGGAGTTGGGGGAGGGGGAGGGGGTATACTGTAATGTTTTCAACGAAGTAATGGTTCATTAAACAGGGACCTGAGGTCGTTTGCCCAACTTAACATCCAGTTAAGGCCTTGATTGACCGAAATGGGGGTTGAACTAGGCACGCGAGTTCGCCAAAGTGGTTTTAATTATGAGGGACGGGGCATCGATACGTCCTAGACGTGATTCAGCGCATGGAGCTACCTCGAGTTGCTCCATGTCAATTACAGGCGGTATATTGGTCACAGATCTTCCCATTCATCGCCCCTACCCCACCCCCACTCTGAAAATAAACAAAGTAATATGTCTCATGTCTTATATCTTAGCAATTTTGCGAAAACTGAAAAAAAAAAACTGCAGCATAATGCTTTGAGTGAATGCGAACGATATGATATTAATATGCACAAGCTCAATCTCCAAAGCAGCCAGTGCTTTTTCAGGGTTGCATCTTGCAGATGATTTTGAATATTAATGTCCGATTCGCAAGGAGGCAAATATAGAAAAGCCGAATGAAAGGGTAATGTGACGAAATACACACGAAAAGAAAAGGAACGTTTGCTCCCGCAGACTATATTCTTCAACGAAACGTGAAAATATGTCAGTAAACTCTGCTTAAGACAGTCATAGGGAAATGATCAATGTGGTACAACACTAGTAAACTATCGTATCTCCTTCATGCTGAAGGCTTGGACATTTAAAAAGTGTACAGTAGGACCTCGGTTATGTAGCCATCGGAGGCACGCCGGTCCCGACGTGGCCGGATAATAGAGGTCCTACTGTATACAAAGAAGGGAGAGCTCGTGGCAAACGGTAAACGTAAACACATGTTTGTGTGTGTGTGCATGTGTATAATTATGTGGGCGCGAGTGCATGAGGGCTTTGTCACGGGTCTTTTTCCAGTGTGCTAAAATTGTGGTTGGCGTGATTGTTATATTGTTGTTGTTGTTGCTGCGGTTGTTGTTGTTGTTTTTACCAGCAAAACCACACGCAGACCCCGATCATTGACCCCAACTCCTACGCACTTATCGCGGGAGTGGAAATGATTTCAAGTTTTCGAATATAAGCAAGTTTAGATAAGCTGATCTCTGACGCAGGGCATCTATATCAATAGGGAGCACCGTGTAGCGTTTCATCACTAATGGCAGGAACGAATCCCCTGGATTGGCCTACATTGTAAGCCAGCGATATCTATCATCTGAGTACATCCGGGATACTTCATGACAAAATATCGGCGCATTATTGCGATGACAACCAATCCCGCTGTATTGAACGATTCAGTAGCAAGTAAGGCTAAACGATGGCAAAATGGTGACCCTATCGAACGTTTGCTTTGTCTTTTGTTAAGAGTGAGCAAAATCATCTAGGCCTACAGAGGCTGGGGGTAAAGGGAGATGTAATGTACTTAGTGCGCAAATTATGATGATAATAATGATAATCAAATGTGATGGGTATAAGACATATAAAAAGTGCAGTACAATAATAATACCTAATCGATTCATGAACGTCACTAACCCCGTGAAAAGGGCAGTAATTGTGTGTTAAGGATATCCGCCGCTAGTATGGGTCCCCAGCCGCGAAAGATGTGCTGTAAAATGATGATTATACTAATGCGGAGGAAAAGAAGGGGAAACTCTGAGAGTAGAAACCATTCCAAACTTTTTGTTCGCTTTCATCGAAATCATACAATACTAAAATAGAATAAACCATATTATCATAACGCTATTTCCCCCCCCCCCAAAAAAAAAAAGAAGAGAGAGGGGGGGGGGGGCTTCCGTTGCTTAGCAATGATAGTTCAGACAGAATTCAAAGCTTCGATGAGGCGTTGTGTTCAACACAGGTGAGCGCTTTATGTTTTAATTTTCTTTCTGTTTGTCTGTTTGTTCGTGCCATACGTGTTGCCATGATAGATGAACTATACCGAAATGATAAGTGCGATGAGCAGGATAATGCATGTCGAAACTTTTAGGCGAACAACAACAGCAGCAACAATATCTACTTCCCTTCACGTTTGCTCGTCTCGTCGGCACAATTGTTGACAATACACGTTGCCGGCGGAGGTGAGAAATGGGACTCCATAGGAAAATATATCCCGTGTGTACCTGCCCGCTTGCTAATTCCTCCGCTCCACACTATATTAGGGTTTCTACCTTGAAACGCAAGTGGTAACGGGGTTATAAACTCCCGCCTAAAATAGGCATCGGGGTTGGAGTGTTTTTTGTCCCGACGGGAAGGTATGGTACATTAAAAACAAACTCAGTATCACCTTTTTTTTTCTTTACTGGTAAAGTCCTATCTCATATTTTGTGGAAATTGCATCTTTTTCTAAAGGATAGCAAGAGAGAACGAAGAAAGAGAGAGCAAGAGTTCGAGAGACAGAGAGGGGGGGGGGGGCAGGCCGCAGAGATGTGAAAAAAGTGCAGAAACTCTCTAGTGATTAAACTAACCTTTCACAGCTTCGAGACGAACATTCAGCGTACCGAAAGTGTCAGATCTCAGAGGCTTTTCCTCTTCCTTAAAATGTCATCCTTATCTCCAAGTTTCCTGTTATCATTTTTTTTTTTCATATTTCGTTTCCTTTACATTTTATCTTCTTCTTCTTTCTTTTTTTTTAAGAGAAAGGGGGGCTGGAGGGAGAGAGCGTCGTATGATGGTCGTTCCGCTCAAACTCGTCACCAAAGCGAACTCTTGAGATCCGTGAGTGGTTCATCGTCCAATTACCGGAACAGCGCTGTAGCTGGAAAATACGAGCGCGTTGAGAGCGAGCTGTCGGGGCGGTGAAGTGACGCGCCACACAACTCGGCGAACTAAACATGCTAAACGCAGGGAGTACGACTTTTGACGCTTTCACGTAAATACGCTTTAGCGCCTCAGTATTTTTTTCCCCTTCAAAGTTAGGTTGATAGGAGTGCAGTGGCCCAATAAACTTTGGAGAACTTTGAGAAACTTGAAAAAGCTGCAGTACCACAGACATTCTTGGTTGTTACAATAATTGAGACCTATAGGGCCGATATGAATTACCATGTGCTTGCATGAACATGTCGTGCATGGTCGACAACATCGAAATATCATTACGTCAAAATGTCAGATGTAAACTTTATTACACTTTCCCTACATAATGTGCAGTCCACCATTTCCCAAGATTCATGTGAGCATCATTTCCCAAGATTCATGTGAGCATCATTTCCCAAGATTCATGAGAGCCCCAAATCCCCCTTTGCCAAATTTCGTTCATCTATATTCACTGGCATGTGACTGACCTATTGTGAGGTTGTTGACGCTAATTACGTTGCACTATCAACAATGCTGATTAAGTCTCGTCGTCACGCCCAATTTTGATGTTGCTCTGTATACAGATATCTAGAGTCTACGTGGCATGTTTGTCACGTATAACAATATGTTCATATGTGTTTCGGATTTTGTTTTTGTGCCAGTGCAGTAATCATATTAAGCACATTCAAAAAAACACCATCATCTAGCGTGATGTTTATTGTTAAGAATAAGGGATTTAGAAGGGGAAATTGTATCACATTCATCGCTTCAAATTCCACTCAGGAGTCTCGCAGCTAAGCCCAGTAGGGTACAATTTCTGCTGCTGTCCCTAAATCGCCACTGATGCTATTAAATTTTGCTTTGCAACAACGTGACGATATATATCGATATAAGGAGGAAAATAATGGAGGAAGTAACAGTAGTAGTAAAGCACAAGTCTAATCAGCCTGATTTCCTGAGGGAAATACGAAGGCTTATAGAAAATGCTCCAAAAAACGGGCCGTGAAGTAGAGAAAGGAAATGATCAGAAGTGTGGTAGATGACCACATAACGTCCCTTGAAATTGTGTCTATTTAGCGGGGGTAGCGTTTTATCATTTTGCTTATAATTTCTACTCGTGTTGGCAGACGACCAGAGAAAAGGGCCTTTTACACGCGAATCGCCGGTAGCATAAAATTCGACATTGCACGAAGTGATTAAGATAACGTCGTAAGAATACATTTGGGTCATATTTCATCCCTTGCTGCGCGGGGGGAAAAGAGAAAGAAAACACTGAGGATTTTAATTCCCCTTTGATATTATTTTTTCTCAGTCTCCAGTGATGAATATAACGTTTAAAACAAAAACACGAGAAAAGAAAAATGTTCGTAGCTGCCGATATCTGTATTAAAATTGTGCCACATTCGCATTAGTGTCTGTTGGTATTATTTGACATGAATTTGCTTCTGGTGCACGCCACAGTCCTAAAGAGGCTAAAAAGCATTAGGGACGAAGTTACAGACGACGAAAGGTTTCGTTACATGAAATTTAAAGACATCAATAGAGCAGGAGAAAAAATGTGGAAGCACCACAAGCACTCTTCCATGGGTGCACAGTCGCAGTTGCACAGCAGTTATCTCGGCAGCTGGTTAATGTACTTGAATTGTATAGGTACTAAAGAAGAAGATATTGTGAAGATCCTGGTTACCCGTAAGGACGGGTATTTGGTCATCTGCCGCTGAGCAAACACGGGATGCTGCTGCATCCGAGTTCCGCACCCACTGGGCTCAGAGATTCACACCCAGGCTCGTTCACCTTTTTAGCATGTTACCGCATGAGCTTCTCTTCCCCTCGACGTTTATAACATTCTATGATGTTGTACGTAGTACGAGGCCTGCAAATCTAGAGAAGTGTTTATCCGCCGTCCGAGTGAGGGCGCTATTCAGAAACAATGTCTCCAGCAACACTAATTATGTATCTGGACCGCGGCCGAATATTACACGATTACACGTCTGTAAAGTGTGTGACGGTACTGCAAGTGGCGGATGCTCTCGCATAGTCACCGACGTCTGTACAGACGATGATGATGAAGATGAAGTTTGTCGGGATCGTCTTTCAGTGCACTGGCATGTACGAGCCAATTCTGTGCTGAGCATCATAAATCACCAAAGCGGCGCCGCTGACATAATTTCAGCACGAGGTTGAATGGTCGCCACGCGACTGCTGACGACAGTCTGGTTGAATGAGTAGAATATGGATGAAGAATCGCAGCCAATATGCGTTTTTCATCCCTAGGATTGTGAATGAACAAAGACAAACAAACATACCGCTATACAAGGAACCACTCGTAACATCGCATGCGCGGTTGTGACAATAGAGTGATTATTAAAAAGGCATTTCGCTGCACCAGGAAGGTCACCTCCCTGGTCGCACGTAGACAATCCCGTGTGCATGGTAATTTCGTGATTTTCGGTATTATCATGCACTACAAAGTCATTTCGAAAGTACAATATTATAAAAGAGTTTTGTAAAGCTTAGCGCTCTCCGGAGATTCTGTCGATATACACTGAAGTGCTTTCACTGTCACCTGGGTACACTTTAAACCGTTTAATATTCCGGGTTGAATGAAAGCATTGCATACGAATCAAATAGATGTATCATTGGATGAATGCGGCATAAGAATTTGAATGACAAGTCAAACTGTACTTCACAGCTGCCATTGCTCTCTTCTAAACTGGCCAAAACAGTAAACGGTATAAATTAAGAATTTGTTTGTAAAAACCGATAAGTCCATATTTGCCAAACGGAGATATTTGCGATTAAAGGTCAAGAAAAATAAAGAGAATAATAAGAAAAGTTGTCCTTCTTTTGACCATAACTTCAAAAATGTGCCTTTATATGTAGTGACCAAGATATCATTTAAAAGGTATTATTTTGTACTTTATGACAGAAACCGTACTTCCAAATCTTCAAAAATGGACTTATCGGTTTTTGCAAAGAAACTCTTCAAATTATGAACACTGTTTGTTTCATTCATCTCAGGTTTTATTTTTACGTTAATCATCCACTATGATATTCACGAAATGTCATTCTACTGCATTTTGATTCTTATCCTATAAAGGACAGAAGGGGATTTTTATCACCCAACACCCTATCTTTCGGCAGAAACGCACTTCGGCACCTGAGGGGAATTTAGGTAACCCAGTATAATGTCGTTTTTTGTCCATGAAGACAGAGAGCAAGGGCAAGGGGGAGAAAAAAAAGGAAAAAAGAAAAACGGCGCTATGTCTGCTAGATCAAACACGAAGTATAATATGAATGGAAGAACGCAAAAAGAGGCAGTCACGATATCTTCACGAACACTTGAAATTATAAACAAATAAAAAAAAAAATCAAACCATCGTTCAACAATGCAACTAACAGGACTTTCCAATACCACACTTAACTTTGTCCTATATGCAGCGCACTGCTCGACTAAACCTTTTTCACAAACGCTTCTACCGTGCATTGTTGTAATGTGCTCACTGATTGTTTGACAGCTTGATATCTATAAAATTATAGTAATGTTGATCTCCCATATTCAACCTAACCTGTGGAAAATGAATTATTGAAATTAAACAACAGTATACAACTCAAATCGCGACGGAAAACATTTCGAGTCGTGTTCTGGAAGGCCGATGCATGGGCCTTCTGGGTTTTTTTTTTTTCCCCGGCGATGTCGCCGCACGTATTTTAAGTCGCTGAAGCTGGTAGGGCGGAAGTCTAGGGTGAAAGGCGGATTTGTCTGTCGTCATCGGGGAGTTTGTTCAACTTTTCATCGTTCTTCAGAATGATGACAAGTGGGAGGTTGGAATATGATCCCCTGCTAAGAGAATTGCTTTTGTTAGACTTCCATACAATAGGACAACAGCGGACCAGAGGGTATTTCTAGTCCTATATACGCCATGGTCTCAGATAGTCTGACTTTCCGACAAACGGTAATCGATTTCCTAACCGATTGCGGCGATTCACCGGAGGTAATCGGGTTTGATATCGTCTCGTGTAACATCCGCAGAGATGTCTAGTCCCCGCTTTCCATCTCTCGTGGTAACATTGGGCGCGAGCTGTCAAGTCCCTCCAACATCCGGAGGATGAGGAGGAGGACGACGAGAAGAAAAAAGAGGAGGGGGAGGAGGAAGGGGACCACGGGGAGAAGGAGGAGGAGAAAGAGGACGAAGAAGAAGAGGCGGAAGAGGAGAAAGAGGAAAAGGAGGAAAAAGAATAAGGGAAGTAGAAGAAAGAGAAGGAGGAAGAAAAGAAAAAGGAGCCAGGAGGAGCCAGGAGGAGGAACGGGTGAGAATAAGGGGAAAAGAGAAGTGCAGTCATGGCAATGGAGAAGAAGGAGATAGATGTGAAAATACAAACACAACAGTACGCAAAAATATATTCAACAGATCTGAGAGAAGAAGAGAAGAAGAAAGGACAGAAGGAAGGGAAGGAAGGGGAGAAGAAGATGATGATGGGGATGAAACATATAGATGTACATGGCATACCAACACAATCAGGACTATAGCACACTTCGTATACAGACGGATGAAGTTTGAAAGTATGTGTCATGGCGAGCCTTAATCCCCTCAGGACCCCCACCATAAGATGCTATTGACATTGTCTGTAACTATGGCAACCATGGGTCCGAAAGACCTTATGACTCGAAATGGAGCGTTTAAGAAGAAGAGGAGCGCACGAAACTCTAACGTGATTTACATCCGTAGCGTTGTTTAGAGAGACAGGATGACAACATCTAGAAGGGTAGTGACGTCGACATGCTGATTTTCTTTTACCCCCCCCCCCCCACTTTTAATCTGTTTAGAGTGTTATTCCTAATCTAAGCTTACCATAAACAACAAAGAACAAAGTGTGGGGATCTGGGTCTTTTCATGTAATAAGATCAACCATACATGGTTTGTCCTAAAATTCGGTCAAAGCAGTACGAATCGTTAATCTTCTCAACTGCTCCGCAATGCTCCACAGATTGCAGCAAATAATCTCCGTCCTCTACTCGCTAGGGGCAAACACATATGTCGACAAAATAAATATGGATTGTATTGACGCAGATAACGCGTTGATTAAATCGAAAAACGACACGCCTGATATCGCAGCCCGAACGCCCGAGGATAGCACCGAACACCCTGGACGCCACAGCCCCGAACGCCCGAAAGGCGTCTCGCGTGCGCGCCCATGCCCGACTTTGGACTTCGACTGAAATACCTTTGAACGTCATTTTATGCGAGTGACGTTGGGAATGGGGAAGGGGGAGGGGTGGAGCGGGTACTGCGGGCTTGGTAGAGAAAAGGGAAAAGATGAGGATAACACATCAGCCATCAAGCAGGGAGGTAAGACCCTCCTTGACATAACAGCTCACCTAGACAAGACTCTACTTCCAACCTTTTCGTCACCGCACGGAAGATGGACACCAACCACACCACTGAGTAAAGCATTGTGAAATGCGTTTTCACGATCGATGTGTTCTCCCGAGAAGTTATCAGCGCACCTCAACAGAACACTACCTACACTCATTTATCTTTATACGATATTATTCATGTTTAGTAGACTAATGCTTGCACATGTGTGTGCACTCTTCGCAATACTCCAGTCAAACGCTGTGACATTTTGCCATGAATCACATTGCCAAAAACTGTTGAACACCGACAGGATCATAAATATTAAACTTGACTGCACGCGCTATCCATCACATTGCTTTTCGATTAAATGAAAGTTACTACCACGCAGCCATGCTGTAAAAACCCAATTTATTACTATTCAATGTTATCCTGGTGTTACTAAAATGTATCATGAATCAAAAGGAGCCAATATCCTCCCAAATTCTGTCAACGGAATCTGCGTGAAATTTAATCATCTCGGAGCGATTATTTATTTTCATTTTCCACCAGTCTCCCGGGCATGATGAAAGTCGTAAATCCTCCTCGTCAGATGGACATTAAAAAAAAAAGAAAATGAAAAAAATGATACCTTTTCAGTGCCGGTCAATGATTAACGGCTCGAAGATTGACAGGATTACGGACGGCCCTTGGAAGCCACGATGTCCAACACTAATGAGATCGGGCGACATCGGTAGGTCCATGAAACTACAACTGACAACTCCATGGTACAAATTAGCACCATTTAAAGGACAATTTCACCTTCATAGACATGTGGGTTGAGTGAATGCAGCAATATTACACATCAGTGAGAGTTTGAGGAAAATTTGATAATCCGTTCAAAAGTTTTGGAATTTTTGAAGTTTCTGCTCAGTCACGGCTGGATGAAAAGACTACTATGGCCTGTGATGTCTATTGTGTACAACGATATAAAGAGAGTGTTAAGAACATTCAACATACTTTCACTTTTCTCGCATAACAAAAGATCACTCGACTTCTCTCTTTCAGAAGACAGGGGGATAATACAGTAAGAAGTCAAAGAAATGTACACTTTTGTCAAAAAGTAAAGTTTTGTGAAATCATCTTTTTTTTTTTTTATTATCGTTCTACGCATGTGACATCATACACTGTAGTAGTCTTCTCATCAATGAGTGACTGCGCCGATACTTTAAAAATTCATAACTTTGGAACGGATTGTTGGATTTTCCCCCAAACTTTCACTGATGTGTTCTACTAATATTATTGCAATCACTCAATCCGCATGTATATGAATGTGGACTTGTCCTTTAATAAATGGATGGTATATAGCAAATTATTGGTTGAGGTAAAGATTCAGCTTTTAACTGTTTTGCGAGATACTTAGACATCATTTTGTATTAATATCAAAGAGCATACAATGCTAATATGAATTCAGAGTTTATTTGATAAAAAATCGGTTTTGAAATGGCTGAGACATCCAATACAAGGTAACCTTTTATCATTGCCGCTATGTTCTGGATATCTCAGCCATCTCGAAACCGTCTTTCATGAAATACAATTCAAATTCCTCTTAGAATTATATGCTCTTTCATATTATCGATTATAAGAGGTTTCTTTTTATATTCATTGAAAAAAAAAACACGTTAAAACGTTGGAAACCTGAAGCCCAATCTCAACCGAAACTGTACCATCCCCTTAATGCGGAAGGATGGCACTAAAATTTCAGCGAATTTTCGTCACGGACTCAAATCACATCGTACTTCGTCCATCTACTACTGATTAAGAAGCGAGCGGTGAAGATTTATGGATTGGGCATCCATCGACCTTCGTAAATAGGAGAACTAGCGCGCATTTTCAGATTACAAGAGCTGAAAAAAAAAAACAACAAAAGAAAGTAGCTTATAATATAGGAACTTATTCTTTTTTCTCTCTGCCCATTCTCGTGTGGGGTTATTACATCAACAAATAACGTATTAAATTTTTTTATTATAAAGAGCATTTCGAAACCGGAAGTCTTCTGGAATGCAAACCGTCATTGTACGACAAGAAAAGTACAGAGTACATACTAATTTATGATTCATAATCAATATCAATTTATATTTTGTTGTCGTTGCTTTAGTTGTCGTTTTGCGGGAATAACCTAGGAACAGTGACATGTTGGGGATGTATAGAGTTATTTTTGTTTCTCTGTTATCGACACATATTACATGATAAGCTTGTTAAGTGGTGGGTGATTTCAAGGTACCCCAAGTATTCTTTCTTGGATGTGAATGGGGTCTTGGAAAGGTTCTAGTTTCGATAAGCATGTTCTTACTGTCCTCAGGAGAGCGATGGCAATGAGAACCATGCTTGCCAAAACGTCGAGATTGAGTAATGTAAAACCAGAAACTTTTGCGTAATGGAGCCGACGGCCTTTTCCACGGGATGAAACTTTCGTGAATTGCCACTGGCATTGAGTGTTTTGTGGAGACAAAAAAAACAACAACAACAACAACACCAACACCAAAACAACACAAAAACTTTGGCATGCATTTTACCTTGGCGAATCTTAGCTCATGGCGAAATTCGCGATCCGTTTCATGTACTTCAACATGGAAGAGGATTTGTACGTTTGTTTGGAAGAGTTTCCCCAAACTTTGGTTGGATGATAAAAACCAGCACGAGTAAACGCACAAACACACAAAAACAAACAAACACACACACACACACACACACACACACACACACAAACAAACAAACAAACAAACACACACACACACACACACACACTTTAGATATGAACGATATTTTTTTCTATCGTGTCTGTGACAAAGTCAGTCCTAAACAATATTGAAAAGTCGCGTCACATGGCGCAGCCAGTGTATTGTTTCGAAGAGCAACATGCATGAAGCGGCGGTATCTGTAATATGGTATTATACGTGACTTCGTTTTCTTTTCTCGTAAGAATTCCCTCAACAGATAGACAAATTTCCAAGCTAACATTTCCGCTGGGCTGAAACGAACTCGAAGGAGCTTCCATTTAATAGCCAAAATCCACACGGGAGCTGTTTCGTGTCCAATTCCAATCATAGTTTTGACGGCACGAAACCCCCCCCCCCCCCCACACACACACACCAACACACACAAATACACATACAAACAAAAAGGCCCCTTACAAGAACATAGCAGACTCTTGTACATGATCAGAATAATGCGGCGTGCGCCGAGCAAGCATTTTAGTTTAGGGTGGTATATTTCCTGTACCGTCTACCTTCAAACGATCTACTCGTATACAAGCAACACTTTAATAACAAACGGAGATATAGAACAAGTGCATATATTAATTTGACGCATTGTGGTTTCGCTTTCATTGGTCGTATCCTCTGCTGAGTATTTCTCAGAAGACTAATTAAAAAAAAAATCATATTTCTTTCACAGATGAACAATAATATGACTCACATCAGAATATTGCTTTGGGTAGGAGAGAGAGAGAAAAAAGTATATATTATTTTCCTTCGCAAATTTTGAAGGGTTTTACTAATCCTATTCATCATTATTCCTTTTAGGGCGATATGTGTTTAAAAGGGCGATACGTGTTCACCGAAGTTTGTATATGTTTGAGATTGTAACTGTCGAAAGCTGAAAGCAATGATTTCTACAATGACGTCAATAGTACAACTACGTCACCAACAACTTGAATACTCCTACCACCAGCACTACTATTGCTACTACAATAATAACAATGATGACGATATTAACAATAACAATGACAATGACGCTAAACTGAGTGGCCCTAAGTCCATTGATCTAGGTGTATATCATGAACCTTATGTTTTCCTCAATACAAAGGAGCATTATCCAATATAGCACTACTACGCATTAGTACGTAACAACTGTTTTGTTTCCAATTTGCGTCATGCTATAGGCCTACTCGAAAGTTAAAGATAACAGTGAAACTACCATTATATAATACATGTGTGTGCATGTGTGCGTGCGTGTGTGTGTGTGTGTGTGTGCGTGTTTTTGTAGGTGTGTGTATGCGTACATGTATTATATCGCTTTCCCGAAGCTACGAAATGTGAGTGATGTATCCGCCAGCCGAAACTTGCAAGGATGAAATGCTCTAAAGTTTTCACCTAAATGCGTTGTTTCAAATGTGCCTTGGACTCTCTCCCTTTCTTATTACGCCCCTCTCCCTTCATGTTGGGTGATTCGTGTGTGCCAGGTAATTGAAGAACATGTCACAACATCGCATGGATTCGCTACATGTCGAATTGCTTTTAGCTGTGAACAGGAGAAGTGGGGCAGATTCGATGTTCCTGACAAGGATTGATCGCTGATCAGATTGCTGTTAAAGGGAAGATAAACCCCAAGAGCAATGTAGATTGAGTGAAAGCAGCAACATTAGTAGAACGCATCAGTGAAAGTTTGAAGAAAATCGGACAATCGATGCAAAAGTTATGAATTTTTAAAATTTTGGTGTTGGAACCGCTGGATTAGGAGACTACTAGAGGATATGACGTATGAGTGGACAACAATACAAAGAAAATATAAAGGAAATTCAACAAAAATTCACTTTTCTAGAATTATGAAAGAGCAATGGACCAGAAAGCAGGGGGAATAATTGCTACCCTTAACATAATGTCAATATCAAGTTGATGGAATTTGTAATTTTCATGAAAAATGGATTTTTGTAGAATTTTCTTTATATTTTCTTGGTATTGTTGTCCACTCATACGTCATAACTTCTAGTAGTCTCCTTGTCCAGCGGTTCCAACACCAAAATTTTAAAAATTCATAACTTTTGCATCGATTGTCCGATTTTCTTCAAACTTTCACTGATGCGTTCTACTAAATTAAATGTTGCTGCTTTCACTCAATCTACATTGCTCTTGGGGTTTATCTTCCCTTTAATAACCTCGTTCTCACATGACTCGAAACGAATAACATTCAGCTAAGCACAGCTGGCGGACTTTGACGCGGGAATGTGTCGCTGGTGGGTATCGTACTTCACGAGGAATGAGGTAACAGCATCCGGATCAAAACCTTTCGTAAAGTGGTCGTACAGTGATAGAGAGAGAGAGAGAGAAGTATTGAACCAGAGAGATGGAAGAGAGAGCATTTTCCATCTTTGGGTAGAGCTGAGAACGAGAAAGACAGAGAGAGAGGGAGGGAGAGAAAAGAGGAGGGAGGGAAGGACACAAGATGGAAGAGGGAGGAAGACGAGAAGAAAAGAAGAGAGAGAGAGAGAGAGAGGAGGAGAGAGAAAAGAGAGGAAGAAGAAGAGATTGGACAGAGTACGTTATAGACGTATACCTGTTCACTTCACCGTCTACCAATTCGCTTTCAGCTAACGCGAACTGATGATATTCTCTTCAAATGTATAGGCCTACATGTATTCATATAATATTAGCATAATGCTAGTCACAGAGACACATCATCCGGTAGGATCCACAGAGCAGGCATCATCCCTTTCTAGAATTGTGCAAATTGCGAATATCGCTATTGACGGCGTATGTCAACGAGCAGGGTATACATCCAGTCATATTCTCTCCATCTCGTTCCTCCCTAACCCCCCTTCCCAAAAAGCTCCCCTCCCCTCCATCCCCCCCCCCCCCTCCTCGTTCCCGTTTTATCTCTCTCTCCCTCTCCATCTCCAAAATAATTTCCCATCTTCTACTGGCTACACTTTTACCGCCATCGTCTAACAATCAGGAGATCAAAGCGTCCCGATTACAGGATGTATGTGAAGTAGCACATTTCGCTGGCAGCGTAAGTAGCTAAATCAGCAAAAGTCGACATCCCGTGGAATAGAATTCATGTCATCTTCATCGCATTTCTGTGTGTGCATTTCGTGCAAAATAAATGAAATCAGTCAAATCTCGCGCCCAGGTCAGCGATCAGACTTGCGGGGCGACGCGGGAAACACCGCGCCAAGTCCGCAGACGACGAGTGACCTTCAGTGCGGGGAAGACTCGTGGCACGCGTGGTTTAATACTTCTCCAATTTTGATCGTCTTTAGCCTTCGCTTGCATGGCTTTAATGTCACTTCACATTTACCCACGGCATATCATGTGACCATACTAACACATTCAACGATGGTCTTTCTAGTGATGTACTATTTTTCTTTCTTTCCATAGTTTCTGTCCATGTTCAAATCCTAATCGACATTTGATTGATCGCAAAAGTGCATTTCCGAGTGCAGAGCACGTGCGTGGCTCCGCTTCAAGACTGCAAAAACTTGTACGTCAGGAATTTTCTGCCGCTCTTTTTATTTTCTTCTTTCATAGTTCAATCTTTCGTTTTCCTAGCGGCGGCAACGCATCTGCATTGACGATGTGTTTGGGGTGGTTTTTTTTCGCATCTTCGCTGTTCCCTCCAATCATTATTAGTGTAGGGGCAAGCATGGTATTACCGGACGCATGGTATTACCGGACACGCACATTTTTGCGTACTAATGACATTCTGTACGCGCGAGACTTCGTAGATTAGCCTCACAGAACTTTGTGTGGACCGAAATCGCAAAAAAAAAAACCGCCACATAAAAATGTAAAAATACGAAAAAATTCACATTTTACCTCAAATTTATAGTTGAGTGACCCGCACCTCGTCATAGTTAATATTTATGCATGTTTGAATCACATTTCGCGACTGAAATTCTATGACATCCCACTCACATACAGGAAAAATGCTGAAGATTCTATTAGAACCAAAAGTTCACTGATCAATATCGGAAATTTGTAGCTATCGTCCTCAAACGCGAACGATGCGGAATAGTTGTGCGCTAAGGGGCACGCAACTCATCACTCGCGCGTGCAGCTCCCATAGACAAAGCACGTAATACTCTAACCAGTTGTCGATTTCTCACAAGGTTTTATTGCGTGAACTGTTCGAAATGGTCAAGACAGACATTTTACTGTAAAATACGAAATTTGAGCCTCATTTGCCGATTTTTTTTTTTTGTCATCCGCTCGGTGAGAATGTGTACGGTGATTTGTGGGATGAATTGTGATTCTGGTGCAAGGATTAGGTGCGAAAGACCTCGATTATTCGATTACGAAAATCGCGTCCGGTAATACAATGCGATTTTGCACCGCGCAAAAAACCACTATTTTTAGAGGGGTATGTTTGAAGCATATTTTCTAAAAACTGGAACGAAGAATTGACATAAGTTGGCTGGATTCGTAATTTCCATGAGTCTGTGAATAAGTGGTGTTATTTTTAGCCGAAATTTCATTCTATGAGTACGGAATTCAAAGCCACAAAGAAAAGCGTCCGGTAATAGGATGTGCCACCCTGCTATCATAAGACATTTAAGATAGCCACAGATAATCTATCACGATGTCGAGTTCTGATTACTGCGGCGGCTGTGCCTCCGGGCAAGATATTTGATTACTACATGTATTGCCTAGTCCTTCGTCGGTGACATGAGATTGGAGCCACTGTAGTAGCTTTTATGCAAGCATTCATTGTTTTCTTAGCAGCCATGTATCATAAATTGAATCAAATGAAATCATTTATCATCACTTGTATTCCAGAAAGGTGACGATATTGGCCGTCGGCAATATCCGCAACAACAATAGGAGACGCGGAAGTCCGAGTTCCTTTGCAGCTCTGCGCATTGTTTTCTCTGCAGGCAGAGGTCAAGGGGAACCAGAGGGACAATGCATTACTTGAATGCAATCTTGTCAAATCTACACACACTTTCATTATATGACCTCAAGACTAATACCATCGCATATGACCAAGGAGGGACGGACAAACTCGCCTAGACCTCCTTCATTGGTAAGATGATCGATAGTGAGAGGCGAATATACAAACAGGTCCAATTAAGTTTGGACACTTGAGCTGTGAAATAAGTATTGTTGATAAAATCCTTGAATACAAAATAATATATGTAAGAATTGGAATCTCATTTCCAAATGAAATAACCTCTTGGGAAAGCCAATATAAGGACTTGTTATGATACGAGCACCCGATTTAAGTTATTTGTTAATTAGTCAAACAACATGACGACTGTTATTGTTCATCTTTGCATCATATTATCAACTGTTCTATGGATCATGACCATTGACACATTTCGGTTTAATGATGCAGATTAAGGTCTCGGCGAGTAATTCAAAAACCAGCGGTTACTTACCCCGGTTATCTACGTGGATTCCGTGTATAAAGATATACTCCAGGAACACATCCGTTATAAGGTTAGAGAAAAAAAATCTGACAATCCGTTGAAAAGTTATGAATTCTTGAAGTTACGAAACAACGTGCGGACATCACTAGGTAAAAAAAAAGAGCATGTTACTCGATGATAGACCAGAAGTGAAAGGAATTCAAAATATAAATAAAAAGAAAATTCCATACATCTGTAAATTTTCAATCACGATGAAAGTGAACTTTACGTATCTCCTACACATGGCAGAGTGAATGGCATACTGTTATCCTGATATTGTTAAATAAACGTCAAAGGAAAGTGTATTTTTCTGAAAACTGAAACTGTCATGAATAACTTCAGTCGCTTACCCTAGGAAAAAAAAAATAATAATTTGATGCTAACGTTAATCAAAAGCTTAAAATGATCACAACAGTAATAATATGATCTCCTTTATCCAGGGTAGCCTCCACAGTGTTCTTATTCACTGCAACCGCTATACACTGTTCCACCAAGGGGTCCTGCCATTATTATAAATTATCCCAACGTTGCCAAGTACCCATTTATACACTTGCGTCGATAGGGAGTATAAAAAACATCTTATTCACGAATATACACTTTAACGAAATAAAAAGCTCAAACGCTCACCAAGCAAAATAATGAAAGAAAACTGAAACCAGTCTCCTTTGTTCAGAGTCTCTTCTTATCTCTGCAGTTTAGACTATGGGATGAAAACATGAGAGTGCAGCTGACATCACCACAATTGTTAGGGGAAAAAAATAATGTGTCAGGGTTCAGATCAACAGATTTCGAGAAGTGATGAGCCGATGTGATGTTTCATCCATATATTAATATAGCGTGCCAATCTTTTCTTTTTAATAGAGTGTTATCGTAATAATATTTGCCTTGATTGATTGGTCTTCAAACACTGTCCTCGAAACAAGGAAGTGAAATTTAACTTGAGTGTAATTGAGTGTATATTTTTCTTTGCATGCATGGAATAATAGAGAAGAAACATAAAAGGCCTGGCAGTATTCGGCATCAGACTATTCTGCCCTACTGTGGCAAAAGGAAGCAAGGGACACTTTTATGAATATTGACTTTTTTATCAACTCGGCATATTTAAGGCAAGCTCTATATTTAACTGAAAAATCCAAAAGTTACAATTTTGACCCATTTCTGAGATATCCGGGTGGCAAAAGGAAGCAAGTGCACAAAATTGCATGAAAAAAAATGGCAAAAGGAAGCAAGTAACAACCTCATGATACCTGATTGTCACTTGCTTCCCTTTGCCAAATCATTTATATTTACACGATATCTAAAATACTTTGGCAAAAGGGAGCAAGTAACATCCTTATGATATGATTGTCACTTGCTTCCTTTTGCCATTTTTTTTAATGTTTGCTACAAATCTCTAATACTTTGGCAAAAGGAAGCAAGTTACATAATATTGAGTTTCTATGGGAATATCAAAATTCTTCGATTGTCATAAATGTATCACCATATGACCTGCACGAATACCGACATTATTTCTCATCACAAATTTCCATGTTGAAGGGCCTATCAAAAAACATATTTTCTTCATTTGTAGCATTTGTACTCGATGTCACTTGCTTCCTTTTGCAGTATAGTAGGGCAGTATAATTCAACAGGGGTATACATAATATTATAGCTGAAGCTTCGATCATACAGTTTGCCTATACACCAAGCAGTTTCCTTCTTGCAAAAGCTGTATATATGAGTGAAGGTATTATCTGTCATAGGGCTGTTCCATGGATGATGGTGATGTTCAACAGTGGCTAAAGGGCTGCTGAAGGTGGATATTTTTTTATTTATATCTTTTATTGATTTCAACCATTGGCATACAAACTTAAATCATTTCTAATTATGGTATAGACGTACTACGGCATACGTCTAATGTTTAATTCAAATGTAGGGTCTACTGTACATCGTTATAATACACAAGTACCATCTGTCTAAGAACTCGTACAAACAAACAGGACACTAACATAAAATGCCCCCCCCCCCCTTCCCCCTTTTTTTTTTTTTTTTTTTTTTTGCCATTCTGATCTACATGGAATAGAATGGCGTACTGCATGATACGAACCGTATTTGCAATATCTTATATTCTTATGCCGCTGTAACCGCAGCCATTCATATCTTTTTTAATTCCATAAATTGTTTTTCTTGATTGCAGTTTCGAAGGAATTTCGTGGAAAGTCTTTTATCTTTCACTCAACTTGCTCATGGTGCGACTTTGGACCATAAAATGAAACAGCGGATGACAATAAGAAAACTCTCTAGCTTCGAAATCCGCAACACCCGAACGTATGTGAAAAAGAATTTCAAAGAAAAATCAATATGAGCAACAAAATGGCGTCTATATCATGACGGAAAAGAAACTAAGTTGTACTTAGCCCATTCTGTACCAGTGAGTCAGATGTGCACACATTTAAAGGGATGGTACAGTATTGGTGGAGCTGAGGATTTGGCTTTTAACATTTTGCGAGATACCAAGAAACAACTTATGAAATGGTACAGAGCATGCCATTCTAAGAGGTTTCAAAGTTTATTTGATGAAAATCGGTTTTGGAATGGCTGAGACATCCAAAAACAAAGTAAATCAAAGCGATTGTAATAAAATGTGGGTCCCACACTTTATTAGTATCGCTCTGTTTTGGGAAACTCAGCCACTCATAACCAATTTTCTTCAAATAAACTTTGAATTCCTCTTGGAATTACAATACATGCTCTTTCATATTTCATGAGAGGTTTCTCATTATCTCACCCAAAAATGTTAAAAACCTGAAGTTAGATCTCAACCAAAACTATACGAGCCCTTTAACATAAAAACCTAAAGACAGGATATTACTGTGGTATATGCAGAGGGTTTAACATGATTGGAAGAGAACGATTACGTTGGCTTAAGTTGCACTTAATACGTGATTGGGGACGAACAATTACGTTGGCTATGATGTTTTATCTCGGGTGTTTTCGGAACTTTGCGCGTAGAGAGCGCACAAGCTATCGACACTGACGACAGGGGATTGAACTGTAAACAAAACACTTGTGTGTCATACGAGCAACGCATCATCGTCACGCGGTGATATGCATCTAAAATATTGTAAGATGATATCTGTACTGTTTGCTGATTAATGACAGACAGAGTATTGAAAGAAGTGCGCCACTCTTTAGAATTATTGTTGAATACACTCTGAAGAAATTGGCAGCAAACAAGCTAATTTGATGACTTGATCAAAAATCGGATAGATGGAATTATCGGTTGTGTTCCATTACGAAACTCAGATGAGACATCCCCGGCATGGCCTGCTGATTCTCCTTAAGCTGGTTTAATCAAAAGAGCAATATTCGAGATTTTAAGTTCTTGTCAATTGTTTAGCAACTTGATGGCAAGTCCTCCTTTGAAGGGCATACTTTATACATTGTAGTTATTCTACATCATTAATTTAGTTCTGCGATAAGTTTATGCGAAGGAAACAATCTGTTAGCACGGGAACACACGATCCTAAAAGCAAAAAAAAAAAGTAATGATAAAAATAATGATAACGTCGGATGCGATGATAAGATTCAACGAGCTCTGTAAGAGTAAATGAACATCACGTCGATTGTAAATGATGATATCAATAATAATAACAATAATAATAAAAACAATATAATAATAATAATAATAATAATAATAATAATAATAATAATAATAATAATATTGATAAGAAGAAGAAGAAGAAGAAGAAGGAGAATATAATTTATCATTATGGTAGGCCCTATTTGTAATGCCCCTTACCAGTCTCTTGGAATGCTTAAAAAAGGCGCGCGAATTTCCTCACACAACACAAGGGAAAAAAAAGACATCAAAAAAAGAAATGTATACATAGCAGCCATCTTTTAAATCAAATCCAAACACTTGCTTTATAGCGCGACGCTTATTAGAAACATCTTTGAAGAAAATATGAAAGTTGGCGATATATCTATAGTAGCATACTGAAAGCAAGAGAACACCTTATTGTAGAATTGAATCTTAGAGAAAAAAAAAATCACGAATACTGCAGCAAAGCGTTTCGCATTAGTGTGAAAGAGACATCTGAACCAAGTGTCAATATGGCATACAATCTGAGTTACACAGTACAAACCATGTTTTATAATGAAGTAGGTAGGGTGTGAACTTCCCCTTGACTCACCCACCAGCAACCAAAGAAAAAGTTCGGGCGCCCCTCATGATACTCGAAGAGCTGATGAGGCGAAACTCCGTTCTGCCAGTCGCACGACATGCAAGTAAATTATCGTGTCAGAACACAGAACAAGGTATACTTCGTCGTCGCGACGAGTGTTTACTGATGTCTTTGCCAGCGATTCCAACATAACACGCGCCATGCCTCTAACATGAGCACTCCGCAAGTACACGAGCAAAGTGCTGTATCTATTATGAAGTCATTCGCAGGAGCCATATCAAGGAAGACAATTACAATGTAAAAGGTAGAGATTCTAGCTCCTCCATATTGCATTCGCTTGTAATTATTGATGTCATGCGACCACTTTTAAAGGTCCTGTTTACCTTTGGGAGCAGTGATTTAAAAAAAAAAGACGTTCCAAGATAGCACATTTAAACCATAATGTGTAGGTCAGTTGTATCTCAAAACATCCTACCATATGAAATTTACGCAATAAAGCCTATATAGAATATAAGGAGACATCACTATTTTTTCTCAATAAACCATATAACTGTAGACGGTTTAGTCTATGGTTCACATTTTGCATATCTAACAATACTTATCATCGATTATACTGGTTCAAATTTTTACATTGGTTGTTTTCATCCCTACGTCACATTTTACAACTATTTTGAAGCAGTGTTTCATCTGCAAATTGTAAATCATGCCTTTAAAATCTGCACTGATGAGTTAGCACATCACGGGCGGTATAGCAGCAGAAGTTTGGATTATATTCGATCGACGTGGTATTACCCATGTATAGCATTTGCCATGTCCAGACGATTGGTGAGCATTAATGAGAGATGCTCACAACGCCTGCTGAATATACGTATTCTGAAATGTTACGTAATCACGGTGTTCGACTGGCACCTCCAAAATCATTCCGTTCCGTTAATTGCTTTCTAGACTGACAGTAGTCTAGCAAGAACGATTTTAAAAGGATTGTACAGTATATATACTGGCTGAGGTGAGGATTCAGGTATATAACATTCCTACGTGAGATAATGAGAAATATCTTATGAAATATGAAAGAGCATGTAATTTTGAGTAGGATTCAACGTTTATTTGATGAAAATTGGTTTTAAAATGGCTGAGATATCAAAAAAAATGATAATAATAGGCCACGCCTTTTATTAGTATCTCTTTGTTTCACCTTGTTTTTGGATATCTCGGCCATTTCAAAACCGATTTTCATCAAATAAACTTTTGATACCCCCTAAGAATTGCATGCTCTTTGACATCTCATAGAGTGTTTTCTGAATATTTCGCAGAACTTTGAAAGCTAAATCCTTACCTCGACCAGAACTGTACAAACCCTTTAAAAGAATGGGGTGGTATTACAAAATGGTATCGAACACACATATTACTTCCATCACATTTCAGGGCACAAAGCAACATACAGTCAAGTCGACAAATATCGCCATCTCCATGTCTCGCCAAAATTCCATTCGTATTTGCTTTTGGAATATCTACTATTCAAAAAAAAAATCGATAAATACTAATTGTCCAACTGTTTTATTTCATGCTCGATAATTGTGACTGTATAGCGTTCTGCTTGTTTCAGTCCGTTTCCTTTCATAGCGGTTAAACACACGCTCACACACACACACACACACACACACACACACACACACAAACACACACACACACTGGCAAAACTTCGAGATCTTAAAAATCACGGTCTTAAACTTCCAGATCCTGAAGGGATCGTATAGTTTTAGTTCAGACCTAGTTTTAGGTTTCTAGCATTTTTAGTGAGATAATGAGAAACCTCTTCTGGAATATGAAAGAGCATGTAATCCTATGAGGAATTCAATGTTTATATGATGAAAATTGGTTTTGAAATGGTTGAGATATCAAAAAAAAAGCGATTCTAATAAAGTGTGGGACCCACACTTTAACATACGATCGGTTTTTTTTACTTTGTTTTTGGATGTTTCAGTCATTCCAGACCTGATTTTCATCAAACCAACTTTGAATTCCTCTGAAAATGGTATGCTCTGTACTTAGTGTTTTCTTGGTATCTCGCAAAAAGTTAAAAGCCCAGCTCTCATCTCCACCAATATTGTACCATTCATTTTATCGCAATCTTAAACTTCGAGATCCGACTTAAAGGTAGGGGATACCTTTTACAGACCTCCAAGAATGCAGCAAAACATTGGATATGAACCCCTGGGGACTTGTTTAGGCCACTGCTGAGAAATTTGGAAGTCAACAGTTATCTACAATTTGAATAATGCACAAAACTCAACTACTCAGTAGTTCTATGTGTCAGCCACACTTAAGCCTTTTTGTTGCAGTCTTCTGTATTTTTTTATCTATAAACACAAATCTAAAAGTATAAGAGCTGATGTAATAACATATAGAGTGTGTGGCAAGAATGTATATAGAAATGTTTGTAAGTTTTGATGAACTTTCTTCACAAAATATACATGACGGACACACATGCAGTGCATGGGTCTGCAAAGGTAGCCTAGTAATGTACTGGAATTTACGGTGAGCCCCGAAAAAAATCCAATTCAAGATCTAACGGTCAATAAAAATGTACTTAATGTTACCTTCCACTTTCAATACTTTATGGGGGTTTCTAAAATGATATACTCTCTTCAACATACCACTGTATTTCAACTCTTCATTTAAGGCATGCAAATGGGATTCCCTACCTTTAAAGGGACATTCCAGGCGATGTTCCTAATTTCACATCATGTAGTACATAAATCAACAGCTGCATGTATAGATTTGTGGAA
Source organism: Diadema antillarum (assembly GCF_040938485.1). Classification (NCBI taxonomy): domain Eukaryota; kingdom Metazoa; phylum Echinodermata; class Echinoidea; order Diadematoida; family Diadematidae; genus Diadema; species Diadema antillarum. The sequence goes on from NW_027271557.1 coordinate 802,989, forward strand.
TGTATTTTGGTTCTTGAGCAGAAAAAAAAAAACACAATACTTTGAAAAACCTTAAACGAATGACACTGAACAAGGATGATGACATAGGAGGTTCACATATTCCAGAAATGTAGCAGTGTAATTCCATTACAATACCGCTTGCTTGCGACTTCACCTGTGTATAATCTATGCATGCCTTCTTCTTTTGTTCTGCTTCCTTGAGCCCCAATTCATGCATTCTAATGGGAACCTGCCATGTCATCATCCTTGTTCATTGCAATTTGTTATAAATTTCGAAAATATTCTTATTTTTCATCCCAATTATCATAAATTCTGAAACTCTGTCCTCAGTAACTAATTTATGGTGGTTCAAATGTAAAAATCTGAAAATTATCCGGAGGTAACTTCGCGATCTTTTGTCAGTGTCACCGTTGGCTACTGAGTGGTATTTCACGGCCAGGATGAATGCGAGGAATATTCATCGCGACGCAACATGGACAACGTAACTAACGACAGAATAATGATTATTGATACGCGACACTCGGTCCGTGGTGATGGTGATATCTACACAAGATGCCTCTGTGTGTTCACACCTGCAACCATGCACCTCCCTACTACTACAACAGTTCCCGTAAGGTGTGGTGTGGTGTGTGTGTGTGTGTGTGTGTGTGTGCGCGTGTGTGTGTCTGTGTGTGTGGGCGCGTGTATGTTGCCAATTTGTCAATGTGTAAAATTAATCTTAAATTGAGCGATTTCCCTAGTACGGTCAACATGTCAAGTCCTCAGCTACTGCAGGCAGGTGAAACAATCATTTTTAAAGGACAAGTTCACCTTCATAAACATAAGGATTGAGAGAATGCAACAATATTAGTAGAACACATCAGTGAAAGTTTGAGGAAAATTGGACAATCGATGCAAAAGTTATGAATTTTTAAAATTTTTGTGTTGGAACCGCTGGATGAGGAGACTACTACAGCTTGTGAGTCATATGCGTACAACAGTATAAAGAAAATGTATAAGAAAATTCAACATATTTTCACTTTTTTCGCATAATAAAAGAGCTCTTGACTTGCCTCTTTCTAAAGGCAGGGGGAATAATATTGCCCATAACATTTGTCGGTAACGAGTCAGGGGAATGTGTACTTTTTTCAAAAGATGGAATTTTGTGAAATTCTCTTTATATTTTCCTTATATTGTTGTACGCAAGTTATTCATACACTGCAGTAGTCTTCTCATCCAGCGGTTGCTGCACAAAAAATTTAAAAATTCATAACTTTTGAACGGATTGTCTGATTTTGCTCAAACTTTCAATGATGTGTTCTACTAATATTGCTACATTCTCTCAATCCTTATGTTTATAAAGGTGAACTTGTCCTTTAAGTATTGATACATCCAAAACTTTAAGATATGTACTGCTCTCCAATGAGCCAGAGAGAAGTTTAGTTCTTGGAATAGACTTTGTGCTGATATCGTAGCCTGTAGGAGGCAGCATCAGGTAACTTGAATTCTATACTCAATGATCACTGGAAACACAAGCATGAGCTTAATCCACATGACATCAATTGACCATCCGGCAATTACATCACATCGAACACTCTAATAGGCTCAGAATTGCATTTGTTAAATGGCCCTCTACACGTCTTTGACTTACGGAGGGGGGGGGGGGGGGGGGGTCATCATAGGTAATTCAGGTAGGCAAAGAGAAAACAATTTCTAACAAAACCACGGCCGTGTTTTTAAAAAAAAATAAATAAATATGTAAGACGTACTTGATGAGTGGTCGGGTGCATAGGGGTGCGATACTAAATAAAACTTGATGCAACAATCAACATAATCATCACAAAATTCACACAAGCTGCAGTAGCAGTAAAAGCAGAAGAATTGGAAGATCGATTTGTGAAGTGAGAGCTTACCGAATCGGTGGTTGAGTCTCAAATCCCACGAGGCTCGGGAAGTATTAACAGTCCGCTAATTCACCGGCACGGGTTCTCACCAGCAGGCGCTTTTACACCAGAATGATGCGAAAGTCATCGGGACATCTTCCACGGGACAATGTGCACGGTTCAGAGTCTAAAAGAGCAAGAGAAAGAAGGAGGGGGAGAGAGTGAGAAAGATGCGAAGTGACTAGGATGGGAGATCTTATGTATTATTCATGAGAGGGGTTTGGCGCTATTTCGCTAAATCAACGGGATATCAATGGACAGCTGACGTGCATGGAAGCTTCTATGACATCATTCTTCATTCACTTGATGCGAGTTTCTTCCGATGGACCATTGTTACGTCCGACACACACACACACACAAAAATACATCGATATTCTTTTCTTTGAATTCCTATTTCTGTCCTGCGTCCTGCCTTTACATCCACGCACACACTTACACCAGGGAGGTGTACCACCTCCCTGCTTACACACACACACACACACCGAGGCACGCACGCATAGAAATATATACAAGTACTACATCTCATTACAGTCAAGAAACAAATACAATGTACATTATAACATTTTTGCATTCAGTGGTAGGAAGGTTAAATAGAATAAAACAAACTGGTGCTTAAAGGGATGGTACAGTATTGGTGGAGATGAGAATTGGGCTTTTAAGTTTTTGCGAGATACCAAGAAAACACTTAAGATATTATACAGAGCATACCATTTTAAGAGGAATTCAAAGTTTATTTGATAAAAATCGGGTTTGGAATGACTGAAACATCCAAAAACAAAGTAAAACAAAGCGATCGTAATAAAGTGTGGGTCCCACACTTTATTAGAATCGCTCTTTTTGGATATCTCGGCCATTTCAAAACCAATCTTCATCAACTAAATGTTGAATTCCTCATAGAATTACATGCTCTTTCATATTTCATAAGAGGTTTCTCATTATCTCACCAGAAAAATTATTTCACCAGAAACCTGAAATTAAGTCTCAACCAAAACTATACGATCCCTTTAACCATGACATTTTCCTTTGAAATTCAGAAGAGACTTTTTATAAGGAAATAAAGAATAAAGACAAAACAAAAATCATACCAAAGGTTTGTCACATGGTTCCAGTTTCCGTGTTCATAAGAATTCTAAAAATAACCAGTAGCGAAACGCCATTTATTGTCATGTTTCTTCCTTGTTAGGGTTCATGATTTGTAAGGGTTTTATGTCTTTCGGTGGACATAAATAAATGACAGTATCATTCCTTTCTCAGTGAAAGAATGAATGCAACTAACGAATACGTTGCAAGTTTAAAAACAATTTTGACGCCCACTGATTTATCTCTATTAGTTCCAGGGCCCCCGTCTCTCTCCCTCTCTCTCTCTCTCTCTCTCTCTCTCGCTCTCTCTCTCTCTCTGAGTCTTGTTATATGTATCTCGCAATCTGTCAATCTTCATCGCTATTGCAGCGAATCTATATCCACAATCGTCACAGTTCTGTTGATTTAATTCAGCGCTTCTTTCAATTAATCATTTCAACGCGTTCCATGTGTTTAGGGAAAGCCTATTCAGTCGGCCAGGCTCCCGGACAATCCCCCAACATACATTGCCTGACAACCTGTCCGATGTACTGCCTTCAAACCTCTTGAAGACAGCACAACTTTGTGATCAACACATAGCGTGATTGCAATTTATGGCTCTCGCATCTTGTTTGGTATCGTATAGATCTATTTTGTACGCCATTAAAGTTTCATGCGGTCGTCAGCGCTCGCACTTCGCGCGGAACCGATTTATGCCTCCTGACAAAACAATTCACATAATTTATACGGGTCTCTTCTAAACTGCCTCATGCAAGCACGCACGCACACGCACATGCATACACACACACACACACACACACACGATATTCTCTCGACAATAATGAACACATGAAAAACGACGCACGACGCATGACGCACGACGCACGACGCACGCCGGACGCCGGACGAAGAGTGATTCCAATACAATGCAGCAGCTGCTCATTATTGAGAGCTAACAAACGATATCAGCCCACTGACGACATCGGGAAATTTACCGGTTGCTTTTGCTTTGCTTTTTCTTTTTCTATTTCTTTTTTTCAGATTAGCTGATAATCGCAACCAGCCATCACGGATGTGATTTACAGCGCTCTGGCCTGTCTTTCTCAATCTACAACAAAAGCTTGTCAGGGCTAGATTTATTACCTACTCGGCAAAGCAAATGTCCAAGCTCCCTGACAGATTTAGGAAAAAGTAAGAACAGTATGAAGTGTCGCCATGAGAGTAGCATTCATCCTCCTCGCTAGACACGCGATCGGTCAACGCATCCACATTGCGCGAAAAAGAAAAAAGAAAAAACAAACAAAATCATGGCTTTAAAGGGACACTCCATACTCTGCTTCCAATTCGGTGTAAAAGATGAGGAAAGTCAAACAAACATGTAAAAACAAAAATCACAACAATTCGGACGAAGGAAAACAGTTTTCGCGGAACAGTGTGTATGTGACAAGCACGTCATCGGATAATCTACTGAGACTATGATGTCATCGTCCCACTAAATATCCACGTATAGTTGACACTTAAAGATACTGCAAACCTATCTTTCATGACTGTCAATAAGCCACACACCTTCTACCCCTTCCCTTTAAAAATTCTTACAACTCAATAACAATTGGATACGAGAAAGAAGTATGATAACTTCTTTCCGAGTACGTGGTCAAATCGTATATATTTTCTATTTTTTGGTGTGTGAAATATTTGTGTGTGTGTGTGCATGTGATTTTTTTTTTCAAATTATCGTAAAAATTTGATGATTGTCTATTGCTTTTGTTCAGCGTGTAAAGCTGGCCATCGATATCACCGCTCGACAGAAACAAAACACTGAGGTAGTCTGGCTTCCAGACCATCTGCCTGTACTTTGCTCCCCAAATTATATAATGGCGCCCTCTAACGATATTGTAAGGCGAGTCTGTATATGTACCCTATATTATAGATCTACAAAGCTGAACAAAATTCCAGATGGGAATTTCCGAAAGCAGGTTCCTACCCGAGTCAGGCCAGCCTTTAACCGTTGCACTGTACAAGTACCCCGTGCTACTGTCCGGGTCTCTAAAGGGCTTTTTACACTTGAAAATTTTTGCTTAGCCCCGGACCAACGGTGGGGCTAAGGGGGGCCTTAGCCCCACCGTTGGTACGGGACTATCCTTAGCCCACTTTCTGTTTACACTCGTTTTTGCCAAAGTGGGCTAGCCCCACCGATAGTACGGTACTATCTGGCCCTGCAAAATAGCAGGGGTTAGCACCGCAATTGCGGTGCCAAGCAAGTGAGTGTAAACAGAACGAAACTAGAGAGGGGCCGTCAAAGGCGGCAGACCCACGCCTAAGTACAAAGTCGGGGTAAACATAATGTGCATTCGGTCATCTACCAGAATTCGGCCACTTAATTGCCAGTGTGCTTTATCACCAGCCAGTGAGTTCTACCAAAGATCGTACACTGAAGTGTACGATCTTTGGTTCTACAGTCACATCACACGCAAATCACATCATTACACATACGGTATTAACACTCATTCACGTACAGGAAAGTCCTTAAGTCTCCTCCAAAAATCCATCGAAAATCCCAAATTCCACCGTCAAAAGTGCAGAATCGGAACTTTTCCAAGCGCGGGCGAATTAAGTCCAGTTTTAAGAGTATTGTCTACACGACGGGTCGCGGAAAAAGCGCTAAAAATCGAGAAATACGCCGTTTTCTTACGGGATATTTTGATTATAGCAAGCCGAGAGTGTGATGATATCAAAAGGTCGTATGAGTGTACGATCTTTGATGGTATCCACAAAAGCAAAAAAGAAAAACAAAATTTACGTACCCCCTAGGCAATTACCCCTATGATTAGTGTCTACGGGAATTATTCAATGCAAGGGTTGAATGCAAATGTCTACTGCACCAGTATTCGGCCACCAACGAGCGCCGCAACGTCCCCGGTGCAATTTTGCACCAACAGTGTAGAGCGCGATGCATTTTCAGCGGCCTTGCACACGCATTGACATTGAGCACGCATATCGTGCAGTGTGACTGCGACCGAGCAAAATGCTCCTCTAACGAAAAAAACAATCAATGTTAATTTGAAAAATCATCAAATATCAAAGGTCGTATGAGTGTACGATCTTTGATGGTATCCACAAAAGCAAAAAAGAAAAACAAAATTTACGTACCCCCTAGGCAATTACCCCTATGAAATAGTGTCTACGGGAATTATTCAATGCAAGGGTTGAATGCAAATGTCTACTGCACCAGTATTCGGCCACCAACGAGCGCCGCAACGTCCCCGGTGCAATTTTGCACCAACAGTGTAGAGCGCGATGCATTTTCAGCGGCCTTGCACACGCATTGACATTGAGCACGCATATCGTGCAGTGTGACTGCGACCGAGCAAAATGCTCCTCCAACGAAAAAAACAATCAATGTTAATTTGAAAAATCATCAAATATCAAAGGTCGTATGAGTGTACGATCTTTGATGGTATCCACAAAAGCAAAAAAGAAAAACAAAATTTACGTACCCCCTAGGCAATTACCCCTATGATTAGTGTCTACGGGAATTATTCAATGCAAGGGTTGAATGCAAATGTCTACTGCACCAGTATTCGGCTACCAACGAGCGCCGCAACGTCCCCGGTGCAATTTTGCACCAACAGTGTAGAGCGCGATGCATTTTCAGCGGCCTTGCACACGCATTGACATTGAGCACGCATATCGTGCAGTGTGACTGCGACCGAGCAAAATGCTCCTCTAACGAAAAAAACAATCAATGTTAATTTGAAAAATCATCAAAATACGGGCCAGTTTGTGATGACGGAGAACGAACTTTCATAAATCTAGAAGGACATAGTCCCTCAAATAGGCCTAAACGTAAATTTCGGAATTCTTACGAACATTTGAGCAGCGAAGTCGGATCGTTGGGGAGTTTATGTGTTCGTATGGTAGCGGAAAATCGCAAAGTGAGAAACGGGAAATTTTCGGAATGGTCACTATACCATGGGGTCAAAACTTCAAGGTCACACAGAATTTGCAAGGGTCAACCGATTATCACCAAAATCTAATCGATTCTTTCCTGTCATTATCCAAACATTCCCTGAACATTTCGTGCAAATCCGTTTACCCGTTCTCTTGTTATCTTGTACACAAACAAACAAACAAACAAACAAACAAACAAACAAACATACAAACAAACAAACAAACAAACAAACAAAAAAACAAAAAAACAAACAAAAAAACAAACAAACAAACAAACAAACAAACAAACATACGGAACCCTTTACATAACCCCCTGCCGATTTTCATCGGCGTGGGTAAAAATAATCCTGGGCTAAGCGTAGGAAACGAAGTGCGACCCTCACTGACCAATCAGAAACGAGGTAATCAAGTGCTGCCGGTGCGTGCGTGTACGTGTACAGTACACAGCGTAATTATGAATATTTTTTTTTTACATAACCCCCTGCCGATTACATCGGCGTGGGTAATTTTTTTTTTTTTTTTTTCCCTCACTGGGATATTTATTATTCTCTTTCATCTATACACATATTACAACATATTTCAAATAACATCATGCTTTTTTTTTCGAATTCAATACAATATACATCAGGAAAAAAGGTGTCTAAAAAGACACCATTTTTTCTGAAACACTTGCAACTTATGATTATTTCTTGCGATAAATTTCTCTCTATCATAATATTCCCTTATACTATATTTACATAAATCAAAACGAGGTATTATTTTTCTTATTTTACAAACATAAATTTCATATCTCACAAGCATGGTAATACAATTCAATGCCGAATTGTTAATACCCCCAAAACCAAATAATTTATTTTCCGTCGTAAATGTTATTTCTAACCCCGTGTTAATATTAATCCATTCTCTTACTTCAACCCACAATCTATCAACATATTGACACTCACTAAAAAAATGTATTAAAGTCTCAACATTCACATTACAGAATGAACATTCACTTCTTTCAACCAATCCAATTCTATTCAACATCTTATTTGTATATAAAATTCTATGAACTATTTTAAACTGAAACCATCGTAAACTAACATCTTCCGTGCTCTTAAACGGGGCCAACGAAAAAGATTGCCATTTCTTTTCTTCAAGTTGTATCAATTGTCGCCATCTTAAAAATCCTTTACATTGATATACATTATTTCTATTCTTTAACAAAACAGCATAAATATGTGAACATCCTTTAGAATGTTTTATAACCAATTGTAAAATATCAGGTATAATTGGTTGACAAAACTTTTCCATATTATTCATACTTCTATCACAACCTGCTTTTTTAACCGCATAACATATTCCAAAATAATCTAAAAAATTAACGTCAACATCATATTTCCTCTTAAAGGCAGTAAATGATAATACATTTCCTTCTTCATCTAACAAATCATTAACGAAACGAATTCCTTTTTGATACCACTTTCGTTTAAAAACCGACGCATTTCCTATAGTAATCTTATCATTTTTCCACAAAGGTTGACACTGAAAATTATTACAATAAACCGAAAGTAATTCGCCGTAAGCTGCGAATACTTCTTTCCAAAAGGGATTACACGTATGTGAGGCTTGTTCAAAGAAAAAAACATTTCCGAGACTCATGTCTAATTGATGGGTACGGGGTAAAAATATACTCAATAATTTTTCTGACCATTTATCCGTTGTAAATAACAATCGCCTAATCCATGATATTTTCAGTGCTGTAACCTGTGTGTAAATATTTATCATTTTCACTCCACCTTGTGCGTATGTCTGAGACATTTGAATTCTGTTTATTTTATCCGGCTTCCTTTCCCATATAAAACTATAAAACATATCATTTATCTCATTCAAAAAATTACCTTTAGGACTTGGCAAAGACAAAAACAAATAATTCAATTTTGATAACAACAATGACTTAATAACTACAATTCTACCAAGCACTGTTAAAGAGCGTTTACGCCAAAAGTTCATTTGTTTCCTAATCACTTCCATTTTGTCATAATAATTATACTGAACAGTTCTCTCTAAATCAACAAAAAAATGTATACCCAGATACTTAAAACCTCCTTCATACACCCAATGAAAATTCCTTTCAGACAACATTCTATCTTCTTTATTCTTACATTTCCCTATCCATATTACTTTTGTTTTATTTTCATTGATTTTTAAACCAGATATATTTGCAAATCTATCTACAATATTCATTGCTATAAATAAATCCTTCTCTGTACCATTTAATGTCAACAGTGTATCATCCGCATATTGAACTATTCTATGAAACATATTATCTATTTTTATCCCTTCAAATGAATTAGGTCCAGAAATCATCAAATTTAATATTTCACTGCACAACAAAAATATATATGGAGAAAGAGGGTCGCCTTGCCTGCAACCTCTTTCTATCTTAAATCTCTCAGTAAAAAAACCATTAATCTGAGCAGACGAAAAAGCATCAGCATATAAAATATTTATCCAAGAAATTATTGAGGGACCGAAATTGAAAAATGACATCACTTTTGTTATAAACTCATGAGAGATTGAATCGAAAGCTTTTTCAAAATCAATCAATAATAATAATGCTGGAATATCTTTGACATCTGTATACAAAATCAAATCATATAAACGGCGAATATTCTCTCCAATAAATCTACCTGATAAAAACCCTTTCTGGTTTTCACTTATCACAAAAGACAAAACCTTCTTAATTCGATTCGCAATACATCCCGATGCTAATTTATAAACTACATTCAACAAAGAAATTGGTCGCCAATTTTTCAAATAATACTTATCTTTATCTTCTTTAGGAATCAAAGTTAAAACACCCAATTTTTGAGAAAAAGACATATTTTCCTCTGTATATGCATAATTCAATGATCTCAACACTAAAAACCTCAAATCTTCCCAAAATACTCTAAAAAATTCTACAGTAAATCCATCCATTCCAGGTGACTTATTATTTTTCATATTTTTCAACATTTGATCCAATTCTTCTATTTGCAAAGGGCCTTCTAAAGACAATCTAAGTGTTTCATTTAACCTTGGAATATCTTGACCTTCTAAAATTTCTTGTAAATCCATATCTTCAACATTTTGCTTCTTATATAATAAACTATAAAAATTTGCTACTTCCTCTAATATTTCCTGTTGCTGATTTAATATCTTTCCATTTTTATCCACCAATTGTAAAATTTGCTTATCTATAACATTACTCTTTTCCAAATTCAAAAAATATGTTGAAGGCTTTTCACCAAATTCCATCCATTTAATTTTCGATCTAAAACATATACTATTCACTTTTTCCTGTCTAATTTTATCCAAACATTCTCTCTTTTCTTTTAATTCCTCTAAAATAAATTCTTCATCTTGTTGTATTAACAACAATCCTTCCAACTCAATTATATCTTTTTCTAATTGCTTTTCCTTATTCTTTTCCAATTTTTTCTTATAACTCATATAACTTATTGTTTCACCTCTTATCAACATTAATAATGTATCAAAAAATAATTGATCATTAATAACAAATTGACAATCTCTACAATCGTAAGAGATATCATTTATCGCATAAAATTTAACTGTTTGTGTAATCAATTCTTTTATCTTTTCAGTATACACATCATCTTTCAATAATGTATTATTAAATTTCCAATAACTCGGCCCCCTACAATATCCTAAATTCAAACTTAATGTAATCAAAGAATGATCCGTCCTAAAACCTGACATTATATCTACCTTATCAACCAATGTTAATGCTTTCTTAGATATCAAATAAAAATCTAATCTAGCTAATTTCAAAGGATTATTTTGACGCCATGTAAACTGTTTCTCTGTAGAATGTTGCTTTCTCCACGGATCTACCAACTCCAAATCACATTTCATTTCACCCACTTTCTTCTTTGCTCTAGGGTTATTTAACCGTACATAATTATATGTGTCCAAATCAAAATTTTGTACCAAATTCCAATCTCCACAAAGTATAACTAACGAATTTTCTCTTTTAAGTATAAGCTTCTGAATATTTTCATAAAACCCCGGGGAGTCTGTATTTGGCCCATAAATATTAACCAAAGAAAATGAATTTTCACATAACTTCATATCTAAAATCAACCAATTACCTTTATCATCTGTTTCATATCCTTTTATATCTATAGTGATATCTTCACGAAATAATATCGCTACGCCCCTTGAATTTGATGTGCCAAAACTAAAAAAACAATCACTGCCCCACTCTCTTCTTAAATTTTCTTCTTCTAAGGCATTGAAATGAGTATCCTGTAAACAACATATATGAAATTTACTCACTTTCAAAAAATCAAAAACCTCGTTCCTTTTTTTCCGATTGCCCAAACCACGACAATTCATCGAAATAATATCAATCTTATTCATATTTACAAAAGAATTCTAATATACCCAGTGAGCTTTTTCCAACAAACAACATACATAGAACAAAATGTGCCTCTCTGCTTGAAAGGCTGTACCAATACACAGTCTTACTACTACTTCTACTTCTACAACTACTAATAAAACTACTGCTACTAATGCTACTACACACCTCGCACAAGCATTAACAACAACGGAGACAAACAAAACAAAAACAAAAAACAAGACAGTACATACAGGCTCTGCCGTTGCCCCCGCTTTCCCGCTTTTACATCACATTAAAAATCTCCAATTATCATTAACACTTATATCAGTCTAGTACTAATACATTTCCTTGTAAATAAATATACCAAAAAACATATCCTGTTAAAACTATTTCGTCATCTTGGAACAAATATCCCCCTCAAAATACAAAAAAAAAAACAAAAAAAACTACAGAACCATACAACACATTCATCTATATTGCATTCATCTTACTGTACTTACAAATAAATAACCTTGATGTTAATACTATATACCAATCAGAAACCTAAAATAAAATCAATGTTTAACATACCTTTTTATACAATTTTCGGTTTTCACGCACCAGAATCAACGATTCACAATACCTATATACAAACTTCGGTTTTTACACACCAAAATAATTTCAAGAACCGGCATTGAGAGAAAAATACACAACGAAAGTCATTTCCTCGGCGGCTGCGACCAAACCTGTCATACCCCATTCTCTACCGAGCAAAAAACAAAAAACAAACAAACAAACAAACAAACAAAACAAAAAACGTCACTGAAAACTTGAGAAACAATATGAAAGCCGACGTATAACTATATCTACCTAACTGGGTTAAGTGACAACTTAACGCCCTTATCATTCTCAACAGACAATATGTCGATACATTAACCACCATTGCCAAAAAATGAAAAGAAAGAAAAAAACTGTTCAAACACTATCCTAGAACATTACTTTTGTTCTACAGGTATTTCAGCGTAGCCACAAACCAGCCCGACAAGAAAAAAAAAAGGGAAACAATGGAAACCCACCAAATCAAGAAGCCTCACCAACGTCAGCAGCCGGCATGAACACACAAACGATTGAACCGACAATGTCATCATCCCACAGTTTCCTACCGACTGTGTACACAACTATAACATGTATAACAAATAATCTGTCTTTCTATTATTCAACTGTAGGACATGTTATTAAGGTTGAATGACTTCAAAATAATAATCAGTTGAATAATGGTGTCAGGATTTGGGGTTGGGACATAAATGCGTTTGAAAAAAAAAAAAAAACCCGAGCAATTTCACCATTCTGTGTGTGATCCATAAAGGACAGGGGGGGGGGGGATACAAGATCACCACTTGATACATACATTGCACACACGTAAACCGGTTGCCCAAACACAGTCTCCAGAGAATCAGCGGAATTTCATTCTCCCGACCCAGACAATTCCTCTACCTTCGCGCCAAGAAACCCCATCATCCTTACCTCTCCCCCAACAACGTGCAGCCGCACTGAAATTCCCGCTTTATTACACTATCGGGATTGTATTCTGTCTATTATCCTCAGCGCCCGATTGGCCGCAGCCGATGTAGTAAAACCTGATTGGTCATTCGTGCAAATGGATATCTACACAGAAGATGCATTCGACTGCTCATTGATTGGTAGCCTGTGAAGATCCACTTCCCATTGTGTTTTCATTTAAAAAGAAAAAAAAATCTACTCATAACCATCAATATTATATTATAATCAGTGTCAATATTCAATATGTTATTCTTACCTAATATACTTCCTCAAAACCTGACCAATAATATCAACCTCCCAATCTTTCTATTTCAGAATATTTATACGGACTCATTTTACACAAAAAACACTGGTTCAGTGTTTTTAACACAGGTTCAATACTCTTATAACAGCTGTGCTAGTTTGTGAACGTCCCCTACCCATAAAAAGGAGAACATTAATACCACTCTATTTGCATAATAACAAATACTATTCTTTACAGTTTATATACCAAGGGGTAGAGGCCAAGCACCGTTCGGAAATATAATTACCCGTCTTCGTGGCTATTGGACTTTCTATTTTGTTTCATTTCGTCTCCAATACAACACAAAGACACACAAAAACAAAATCAGGCAGATAGAAATAAGCCACCTTTGAATGTGATAAATGATTACAAAAATAAAAAGACATCATTCACCAGGTTTGAAAAACCTCCGTTACATTATACATCATTGGACTCGAGGCTTGTTAAGTGTTTATCTTTACAAAAGTCGCCTTTGGCTTATCACACAAGATTTTATGCACTTAAAAACAGCGTGTTAACAAAACCTTCCTTTCTTCTGTTAGGCAACAACCCCAATTCTGTCCTATCAGAATATCTCGCCCCATCTTGTAAAGAACCACGAATACACTGGTTCAGTGTTTTTAACACAGGTTCAATACTCTTATAACAGCTGTGCTAGTTTGTGAACGTCCCCTACCCATAAAAAGGAGAGCATGTATACCACTCTATTTGCGTAATAACAGATACTATTCTTTACAGTTTATATACCAAGGGGTAGAGGCCAAGCACCGTTCGGAAATGTCATTATCCGTCTTCGTGGCTACTGGACTATCTGTTTTCTTTTTTTCGTCCCCAATACGACACAAAAACACACAAACAACAAAATCAGGCAGAAGAAATAAGCCACCTTTGAATGTGATAGATGATTACCAAAATAAAAAGACATCATTCACCAGGTTTGTAAAACCTCCGTCACAGTATACATCATTGGACTCGAGGCTTGTCAAGTGTTTATCTTTGTAAAACTCGCCTTTGACTTATCACGCGAATTTTATTCACGTAAAAACAGCGTGTCCCTTTCTTCTGTTATGCAACAACCCCAATTCTTTCCAATCAGAATCTCTCGCCCCATCTTGTAATCCATAAATACACTGGTTCAGTGTTTTTAACACAGGTTCAAACAGCTGTACTAGTTTGTGAACGTCCCCTATACCCATGGAAAGGAGAGCATATTTAGCACTCTATTTTCCTGATAACAAATACTATACAATTCTTTACAGTTTATATAACAAGGGGTAGAGGCCAAGCACCGTTCGGAAATGTAATTACCCGTCTTCGTGGCTACTGGACTATCTGTTTTCTTTCTTTTCGTCCCCATTACCATACAAAAACACACAAATACAAAATCAGGCAGAAGTTATAAGCCACCTTTGAATGTGATAGATGACTACAAAAACAAAAAGACATCATTCACCAGGTTTGGAAAACCTCCGTCACATTATACATCATTGGACTCGAGGCTTGTCAAGTGTTTATCTTTACAAAACTCGCCTTTGACTTATCATGCGCATTTTATTCACGTAAAGACAGCGTGTCCCTTTCTTCTGTTATGCAACAACCCCAATTCTTTCCAATCAGAATCTCTCACCCCATCTTGTAAATATCCATGAATACACTGGTTCAGTGTTTTTAACACAGGTTCAATACTCTTATAACAGCTGTGCTAGTTTGTGAACGTCCCCTATACATAGAAAGGAGAGCATATTTAGCACTCTATTTTCCTGATAACAAATACTATACAATTCTTTACAGTTTATATAACAAGGGGTAGAGGCCAAGCACCGTTCGGAAATGTCATTATCCGCCTTCGTGGCTACTGGACTATCTGTTTTCTTTTTTTCGTCCCCAATACGACACAAAAACACACAAACAACAAAATCAGGCAGAAGAGATAAGCCACCTTTGAATGTGATAGATGATTACCAAAATAAAAAGACATCATTCACCAGGTTTGTAAAACCTCCGTCACAGTATACATCATTGGACTCGAGGCTTGTCAAGTGTTTATCTTTGTAAAACTCGCCTTTGACTTATCACGCGAATTTTATTCACGTAAAAACAGCGTGTCCCTTTCTTCTGTTATGCAACAACCCCAATTCTTTCCAATCAGAATCTCTCACCCCATCTTGTAAATATCCAAGAATACACTGGTTCAGTGTTTTTAACACAGGTTCAATACTCTTATAACAGCTGTGCTAGTTTGTGAACGTCCCCTATACATAGAAAGGAGAGCATATTTAGCACTCTATTTTCCTGATAACAAATACTATACAATTCTTTACAGTTTATATAACAAGGGATAGAGGCCAAGCACCGTTCAGAAATATAATTACCCATCTTCGTGGCTACTGGACTATCCGTTTTCTTTCTTTTCGTCCCCAATACAACACAAAGACACACAAAAACAAAATCAGGCAGATAGAAATAAGCCACCTTTGAATGTGATAGATGATTACAAAAATAAAAAGACATCATTCACCAAGTTTGTAAAACCTCCGTCACAGTATACATCATTGGACTCGAGGCTTGTCAAGTGTTTATCTTTACAAAACTCGCCTTTGACTTCTCACACAGAATCTTATTCACTTAAAAACAGCGCGTTAGCAGAAACTCCCTTTCTTCTGTTATGCAACAACCCCAATTCTTTCCAATCAGAATCTCTCGCCCCATCTTGTAAATATCCATAAATACACTGGTTCAGTGTTTTTAACACAGGTTCAAACAGCTGTACTAGTTTGTGAACGTCCCCTATACCCATGGAAAGGAGAGCATATATAGCACTCTATTTTCCTGATAACAAATACTATACAATTCTTTACAGTTTATATAACAAGGGGTAGAGGCCAAGTACCGTTCGGAAATGTAATTACCCGTCTTCGTGGCTACTGGACTATCTGTTTTCTTTCTTTTCGTCCCCATTACGATACAAAAACACACAAATACAAAATCAGGCAGAAGATATAAGCCACCTTTGAATGTGATAGATGACTACAAAAACAAAAAGACATCATTCACCAGGTTTGGAAAACCTCCGTCACATTATACATCACTGGACTCGAGGCTTGTCAAGTGTTTATCTTTACAAAACTCGCCTTTGACTTATCATGCGCATTTTATTCACGTAAAGACAGCGTGTCCCTTTCTTCTGTTATGCAACAACCCCAATTCTTTCTAATCAGAATCTCTCATCCCATCTTATAAATAACCATGAATACACTGGTTCAGTGTTTTTAACACAGGTTCAATACTCTTATAACAGCTGTGCTAGTTTGTGAACGTCCCCTGTACCCATAGAAAGGAGAGCATATTTAGCACTCTATTTTCCTGATAACAAATATTATACAATTCTTTACAGTTTATATAACAAGGGGTAGAGGCCAAGTACCGTTCGGAAATATAATTATCCGTCTTCGTGGCTACTGGACTATCCGTTTTCTTTCTTTTCGTCCCCAATACAACACAACAACAAACAAAAATAAAATCAGGCAGATAGAAATAAGCCACCTTTGAATGTGATAGATGATTACAAAAATAAAAAGACATCATTCACCAGGTTTGTAAAACCTCCGTCACAGTATACATCACTGGACTCGAGGCTTGTCAAGTGTTTATCTTTACAAAACTCGCCTTTGACTTCTCACACAGAATCTTATTCACTTAAAGACAGCGCGTTAGCAGAAACTCCCTTTCTTCTGTTATGCAACAACCCAAATACTTTCCTATCAGAATCTCTCGCCCCATCTAGTAAAAAAACACGAATACACTGGTCCAGTGTTTATAACACAGGTCAATACTTTTATGACACCTGTGCTAGTTTGTGAACGTCCCCTACCCATAAAAAGGAGAGCATGCCTACCACTCTATTTTCATGATAACAAATACTATACAATTCTTTACAGTTTATATAACAAGGGGTAAAGGCCAAGCACCGTTCGGAAATGTCACTATCCGTCTTCGTGGCTACTGGACTATCTGTTTTCTTTCTTTTTGTCCCCAGTACAACACAAAAAACAAAATCAGGCAGACAAAAATAAGCCACCTTTGAATGTGATTACCAAAATGAAAATAAAAACAAAAACAAAAACACCATTCATTCACCATAAGGTTTGGAAGCCTTCGGTTACGTGAAATATTGTTGAACTCGCTGCTTATCACGTGTTTAACGTAATTTGCAAAAATCTCCTTGGCTTATAAACAGAATTCTATTCACTTGAATCAGAGAGATGAGAAGAGAATTTAGGACAGCATGTCCCTTGACACAAACTTGCTTTCTTCTGTTACACAACAACCCCAATTCTTTCGGATGAGAGTCCCTCACCCCTTCTTCATTCTCACTGACCAGAATAATCTCATCAGCGAAATCTACCGTATAATTCTTTTTTCTTTATCTTGATAACAGATAATCAACCCATAGGGAGTTAGAACATCTTATCAGTAAAACGCGATCCATCCTGCAATGTCATGCTACGATACCACATTTCCACTGCTTCTTTATCTCTAAGATTATGTATCAGAATCACTGTAAAACATTCTTAGACTATGTGTCTTCAGTACAAATCCCCCTCAAAAAACACAAAGCTTCATTTGTTGTCTTTGTAACACATGGTGTTCATATCGCGCTGACACTGACACCTGTGACAATTGAACCACGTTCCGTGTACTATTCTTATCAAAATATTCCTAAAACAGACTAAATGCGAAAACACTGGTCTTCTCATACATTAAATTTTGAGCAATATCAAAGAAGTGTTAACCAACGATAAGAGAATAATGAGAAAAAAAATTAGCCCGAAGAGTGAATTAAGAAAACATACCTCTCAAATGTGTTAAAAAAATTGTACCCATTAAATCAATATTACCGTCCGCGTATCAAACAGCCTATTCTTCCAAGAACTTATGTAAGATGTAATTTTCTCAGAACATGATAATTATCGTATAATAAAAACCAAAAAATAAAAAATAAAAAAGGGGGACCTTTCTCAGCTTTTTATCTTGACGCAGTGGCTACAATGTACTCGACAGATGTTGTGTATCACAAATAGGGGGGGGGGGGGTCAGAAACACCTCATCAGGTGTGTGATTCTCACATGAATATATCGCACCCATAACCTCATCTTTTTCACTTCATCCTAAAGTATTTACATTACAGTTTCTTCCTTTAACTTACTTATTATAGGTTTCCTTTGGTCTATACACCTTGCTTTTGACCATGCCTCTACACAGTCGAATATATAAATGATTGTCATTTTTTCTCTGCATAAGGATACAAGGCAGTAATTGATTTTGAGAATGACTCAACTTTCAAAGTATCATATGATCAATAACAACAGCATTTTGATATCTACACCATTATGCATGTACACGTGTATCAGTAATGTAATGCATTCGCCTTTTTTTGTTAACGCAAACATATTCTGTTGATTACTTATAAATCTAACATAATCAAAGTGAATATTTAAAATATTTCCTTTTTTTTTTCTTCTTCTTCTATCTGTTCTTTTCATGGAAACAGTACTTATCGCGTTTCTTAGATAAACACTATCACATTTTCCCATAATATCATTATACTTTTTCCATTAACAGTAATATACTTATTTATTGAAAACATAAATTCATGCAATTATCTGACAATGAAACACTCTGATGGAACACAGCATTTTGCCAAAACAAATAGGGTTATGTGCAAACTCTGTTGTTTTCCATCAAATAAGCAGCACTATCTGTCTTGATTACCATTCTTTGACTCTTTTGTGGTTTGTTTTCCCTCTTCTCTCTCTCTCTCTCCTCCGAGGTATATGTGATAACTTCTATCTCATTTTACTTACTAATCTTCCTCCTCGTAGGTCCATGCTGGTATAAATGTATCGGACAGTTGATACTCTCCTTCGTTGCAATTTTTTTCCTTCTTTGGCGTTAGCTTTCTCAACTTTTCACGCATCCTCGGTTTAACTCATGTCTCCATGGCCAGCGGTTTTCGGGTATCTTTCGGTCTCACCGCTGCTGCTTCTCCTCTCCCTGTTTGGTTTCCCCGTCTCGGAGCTGCCTGCGCAGCACCTGAAGTCGTGGATGGTTGTGCTCGGTTTTGGTTTCCTTCTCTTTCCATCATTTCCACAAACTTCCGTTGGTCCTTCTGCTGCATCCAGACCGAGTCTACGAAGAGTTTCGTCGGCTCTGT
Source organism: Diadema antillarum (assembly GCF_040938485.1). Classification (NCBI taxonomy): domain Eukaryota; kingdom Metazoa; phylum Echinodermata; class Echinoidea; order Diadematoida; family Diadematidae; genus Diadema; species Diadema antillarum. Next base: position 822,341 of record NW_027271557.1, read on the forward strand.
TCTTGAGAAGAAGGCTCTTTTCCCCGCTCTCCTTGCAGCCTTCAGTGCCGGCAGCTGCTCTTGTCTTGCTTCACGCACTCGACGAGGAAAATCATCTGATATGAAAATGTTTGTTCCTTTCAGTGCTTTTGAATGCTGTTGAATGAGCATTTTGTCTTTGAACCGCAGAAATCGTGCCTTTATTGGTCGTGGATGAGCCTTGGCAGGCACTCGATGGGCACGTTGGTACTCTATGTTCTCAACTTGCTCTGGTGTCAGCTTCAGTTTTTCGATGTACAGTTTTTTCAAGGTTTTCTCAACTTCTTCTACCCCGTTGACGTTTGGCCCTTCTGGAACGTTCAAGAAAACCAGGTTTTCCCGGGCAACGTACACTTCCAGTCTCTCCAGTTCGGCGTTGCAGTCCCTCTTCATAGCTTGTGCTTTTTCACTGATTTGAGTTATTTCCTCTCGCAATTCTTCCGTCTCGCCGGCATTAAAGTTCACAGCCTTTTTTAGTTCTTCAAATTTATGGTCCAAATCCTTCAGTTTATCATGGATGCATTTTTCTAGCTCACCAAGGCTGTTGCGGAAGTGATCTGTTTGTTTGTCAATCATTTGCTGGATCGAGGACAACAATTCGCTTGGCAGTAGAGAGCTCAGTTCCCGGTTTTCAGCTGCAGCTGGGTTACCAGAGGGAGGTGTCCGTGAAGGGCGGGAACGTTTGGCGATGCTCATGGCCATGGTCTCGTTACGTAATTCTGAACCTGGGGGTATTTCTCTCAAAACAGATTCTCCATAAGGTTAACACACGCGGGGGCACTGACGCAGATAGTGCGTCTTACTCGAACGGCAGCATAGCGTGGGTAATTATGAATATTCATGTGGTTTGGAAAGTCCGGGGCTAAGAAATACGAGTGTAAAAAGGTCAGTTTTCTCCTTAGCCCCGGACAAGAGATAGTACGGGACTAATTGGCGAGTGCAAAAAGCTGAAAAAATTGGTACGGGACTAACGATAGTCCTGGGTCAGAGAAAGTCCGGGGTTAAGAAACACAAGTGTAAAAAGCCCTTAACTTTTCGTATATAAATATGCTGTGCCAATCTTTAACGACATTTCTACCATTCTCTGTTCGTTGGATGTTGCCTGTTTTAATTAGACACAACTTGAACATGGACTGAATGCACGCTTCAAATTACCGGTGGATCCATCAATCTGTATACGCACAAGGATTAATTTCCTGCAGCCGATGGGAATGATCATAGTACATCCTCTCACTGGATTGAAATCAAGGATAATTCCAATTACTACTCGTCATTAAGCCTTAGGATTGCTGCGCGATTAGTAGACAGTTAATGGCGTGTTTGCAAACACAGCAATTACGGTAATGATAAATAATAGCTGCAGGGAGGTATAACCACAGAGCTACCGTATCTCCATAATATAACCATATAACTGTTGTCATCACTAGCAATGAAAAGCAAAAGCAAATAACAACAAGCAAAATTGGATGAAATTGTATAATTGAGTGGTCTTGACACAAGAAGTACGGCGAAATGTTAGCAGCATAATGAATAGATGCATCTGTTAAACACAGCAACACTATACAGACTAAGGTCGTTATTTCAAGGTCAGTTTTAACACCATTGACATCATGTCTTCTCCGTAAGTTAATGATTGACGAAGATAGAAACACCGTTCCCAGGTCTTCGATACAGACATCGAATCCGAAACAAGAAAAAGGTGGCTCGAGAAGAGTTGCTCAATCTAAACTACATGGCAAGTCGTTGAAAAGCAACACAGTTCTCACTTCACCTAGGTAAGCACTTGGTCTAACAATTCTCTATTGTTTTCAGGTGCTTAATCGCGGTCATATTTGCAATCAGTTGAGTTTAATAAAGTCCTGTCCGAGGGAAATAATGCCGGAAAAATGATAAAACAAATAGCCGATTGGCAAGAGAAAAATCAAACTACCTTTCGTTTGTCGTCGCGATGACGGCGAATTTTATCAAACTTAAACAGAAAAGTGAGGATGTCAACAAGATCAAGTTTGATAAAAGAAAGCTACGCATATACTCTAAAGCTCAATGCTAAAGGGATTGTATAGTTTTGATTGAGATGGGGCTTCAGGTTTCAAACTTTTTTGTGAGATAATGAGAAACCTCAAAGAACATGTGAAGAGTTTGTTCGCAAAAACCGATAAGTCCATATTTGCCAAATGGAGATATTTGCGATTAAAGGTCAAGAAAAATAAAGAGAACAATAAGAAAATGTTTGCTTCTTTTGACCATAACTTCAAAAACGTACCTTTGTATGTAGTGACCAATATATCATTTAAAAGGTATTATTTTGTACTTTATGACAGAGACCGTACTTCAAAATCATCAAAAATGGACTTATCGGTTTTTGCGAACAAACTCTTCATGTAATTCTAAGAGGAATTCAAGGTTTAATTGATGAAAATTGGTTTTGAAATGGATGAGATATCCAAACAAAGCGATCCTAATGATATTATGTAATAAGAGGTGGATCTCACCTTTTATTAGGATCGCTTTGTTTTACTTTGTTTGATATCTCAGCCATTTAAAAACTGATTTTCATCAAAATATACTTTGAAATCCTCTTAGAACATTGTATGCTATATAACATTTCCTAAGTGGTTTCTCAGTATCTCGCAAAAAGTCAAAAGCTCAATCCTCATCTCAACTAATACTACAACATCCCTTAACTTAAATCAACAGTGATATTTATAGTAACAACAACATGACATCACACTCGGTCTTTGCAATTTCTTCGGGGTAATCTGATATCATCGACTCAAGAGTTTCCTATTGACCTGAACACCTTGTTTAACACGTTTCCTCTCGTATAAATAAACAAATAAGAAATATAACAATTTCGTCTTTCGTATGAAATCGGATTTCGTAGAATGTTCATTAAAGTGGCACTTTGGAATAAGAATAATGAAGACTTCAAGCAAGATTTTCTGAAATTTTCATATCCTTAGTCAAACAATAAATACAGGCTATATAGTTGAATACCCTGAAATCTTTTATTGCAGAAACAGAGATAGCGTGTCGTGGTTATTCACGTAAAAGCAAGAAACAACAGCATGTGCTTATGGGTATGGGCTAGTCTTTAAGGTATTGTTTACTATTGGGAGTAGTGATTTTAAAAAAAAAAAGAAAAAAGATGTTCGAGTTATCACACTTGATGCACATAGGTCAGATGTACCACAACACATCCTACCACATACAAATTCGCAATAAAGCCTAAAATATGAGGAGATATACAGTAAACCCTAACGGTAGACGGTTTAGTCTAGAAACAATCTTTACGTGGATTGTTTCTATCCCGACCTCACATCTAAGAACTATTTTGAAGCACTAAAGTTGGAGTTTTGTTCCATCTGCACATGGTAAATAATGCCTTTAATGCCATGACGGAGAGCGTATAAAATGCACGGCGATGGATCTGGATTGAAATAACCACCCGTCCACCCCTTGATGGTGTATTAGTGACGACATAACACAATTTCCCATCATTCCTCAACACCGTTCTTATCTCTCTTCGTGCACCTCTACTACTATTGCGTAACCGTTGGATTGTGACAATACATGTAATATGTTATATGCCTTCATGAATTGCTTCTCTTGCTGTCAAAACTAAAAGCTTTACCATTCATTTGATTGGCTTTCTCTCCAATCGTGTGACACTTCCCTGACTTGAAAGAGGTATTTTAGAAACCTGTACTTTGTAGGTTTTCAACGCGTCACACAGTTTCGGTGATAGACTTTGTCAAAGACTCTATTTCCATCAAGTAGCTCATGATGGTACTGTAGTTCAAATGATCTTTCTTTCTTTCTTTCTTTTTCTACCCCCCCCCCCCCTCTCTCTCTCTCTCTCTCTCTCTCTCTATCTATCTATCTTTCTCTCTCCAAGTTGGTTAGGCTTTTCACTTGTTTTCCAAGCCATCATACTAATGCAAAATTTTGCTCCAAGTGACAATTCACGGAATTCACGTTCAAACAAAAACAAAAAAGAAAAAAAAATGAACTTGCGTAGACCACGTGACCAGAGTGGTCTGTCAATTGTTATTTGGGGAAGCATCCAATAATGCATCGAATGCTATATAGCCATTAGCTTCTTTTTTTCTATCCATATTACCAAATTCAAGGTGACTTCGCTGCTGTTGTATAGGTATATAGAGGTGCCGGCAAGCTCCAAAGTGGAAACCAATACGACTGTTGATGTGAACATCGAGCTGCGTAAAACTCCATCTGCGAAACACGAACTGGGTTTATCATAGAAGCGAGTATACTCGCTCGTGATAAATTTCATCGTTAGAACATGGGGCTCGCGTGTTGCAGCTCCATAGTTAGTAGCGCCATGGTTTGATCATGGTTTGACCAGGAATGTGAACTCCTTGGTTTGACGATGGACCTAGCTCCACGGTTTAACTAAGGAAGGTAGAGCAGCGAGACCGACTCTCTATCTGGCAAGCAGATTTTCATATTGTTGGGAGGGCCTTGAAAAAGACTATCGGCAGGTAAACAGAAAATCGATAACTCCTCGTCACAGCTAACACCTCTCACTCAGAGCGGCCACTTTTCAAATGTGAAGTGGGAGACACGTATGGTCTGTTCAGCGGTTTCGAAAAACGCACGTCATGTTTTAAAGGGAAGATAAACCCCAAGAGCAATGTGGATTGAGTGAAAGCAGCAACATTAGTAGAACACATCAGTGAAAGTTTGAAGAAAATCGGACAATCGATGCAAATGTTATGAATTTTTAAAGTTTTGATGTTTGAACCGCTGGATGAGGAGACTACTAGAGGTTATGACGTATGAGTGGACAACAATACCAAGAAAATATAAAGAAAATTCTGGAAAAATCAATTTTTCATGAAAATTACAAATTCCATCAACTTGATATTGACATAAGTTAAGGGTAGCAATTATTCCCCCTTCTTTCTGAAAGCGGTTGGTCCATTGCTCTTTCATAATTCTAGAAAAGTGAATTTTTGTTGAATTTCCTTTATATTTTCTTTGTATTGTTGTCCACTCATACGTCATATCCGCTAGTAGTCTCCTCATCCAGCGGTTCCAACACCAAAACTTTAAAAATTCATAACTTTTGCATCGATTGTCCGATTTTCCTCAAACTTTCACTAATGGGTTCTACTAATGTTGCTGCTTTCACTCAATCCACATTGTTCTTTGGGTTTACCTTCCCTTTAAGCGACGACTTCACATTGGTCGCATTACACTCATGAATAACTCATGATCAGTCTTGTTTGAGTACTAAAGTGCAGAAGAAAAAGGGGGATTTACCAGTCAATATTTCGACGCTTTTGGATACAGGAATATTTACAATTTGTATGTATATTATATAAAGGTCATTGAGTATTCTTACATAACACACAGGACGGGTGGAGCATGGTAGATCCACATGGGAGGAGTAAGTGACACATTTAGTACTGAAGCAACATCACCACTTCAAAACAGCGTGACATAGTCTAAAACATAATCCTGTAATGACGACGATAACAATAATAATGTTGATAATAATAACAATAATAATAAAACAAAGTGCCAACAATAAGAATTGTAATTAATGATTACCAGTATTCATGCATGGTTGCACACTTATACAAAACAATAATCTTTACATATAACTTCCGCTAGTTACTGCCATATCATGTCATCTGTACTACCGATCCATATGTTCTGGATGAATCTCATTAAATAGAGCAAAAAATCCAACTAATGCAGATGACAGGTTTCATGCACATTAGACAAACGCAGTGAATATGAAATGAAACTGAGTAGAATCAGATTTGCATACTTTACGCGTAATGAAGAGATAATACGATATTTTGGCATTGGCGTGAGAAGACGGAAATATTTCCAGGGGTTGATAAACCCATGAAATCGCGAGATTGATTTTACGGGAAACCGTCTGCTCGGCACTGCAGTGACATGTGCTACTAGTTCAGGGGAAAAAATGACAAACAAAACAAAACCAAAAAAAAAAAGAAAGAAAGAAAAAAAGAAAACGTGATACACCAGGATTCGATGTGTTGCAACAAGGTAAAGGGATGATACAGTTTTGGTTGAGAAGGGGATAGGGATTCGAGTTTTAAAGGGACTGTATACAGTACTGGTTGAGGTGGGGATTCATGTTTTGAACATTCCTAAGTGAGATAATGAGAACACCGAAACCGCTTATGAAACATTAAAGAGCATGTAATTTTACAAAGGATTCAACGATTATTTGATGAAAATTGGTTTTCAAATGGCTGATATATTCCAAAAGTGATAATAATAAAAGGCGACAGGCCACGCCTTTTATTAGGATCTCTTTGTTTTACGTTGTTTTTGGATATCTCAGCCATTTCAAAACCGATTTTCATCAAATAAACTTTTGATACCCCTTAGAATTACATGCTCTTTGATATCTCACAGAGTGGTTTCTGAATATCTCGCAAAACTTTAAAAGCTAAATCCTCACCTCGACCATAACTGTACACACACTTGAACTCTTTGCCAGATAATCAAACACCACCTGCGGCTGACTTGTATGCATTATCACAGAACATGTTTTATTCTAAGAGGAATTAAAAGTTTATTTGATGAAAATTGGTTTTGAAATGGCTATTAAAGATATAAAAAAAACGAAGTAAAACAAAGTGGTCCTAATAAAAGGTGGGCCCCACCTTTATAATTATAAAACCTCTTTGTTTGGAGATATCACATCAATTTAAAAACCGACTTTTATCTTTTTTTTTAAATTGTATTCCCTTTACAATGTATGCTCTTTAAAGTGGCCTTTAACCCGTTCCATACTAAATTCTGAAACGTCCTTACACTTAATACACAGCCCCCAGGTTCCCGTACGGAACGGGTTAATTATCTGGCAATAACTAAAAAACTGATTCCACATCTACAGCAAAACTACAGGTTGTATACCATCCCTGTAATCAATCCAGACCTGCACCTGGTTTACCTCTAATCAATCCAGACCTGCACCTGGTGTACTCGCAGCAAACCGTTTATTTTTCTCAGAAAAGTGCAGTGTGAGTCACAACGACATGATGGCTCTCTGAAAGAACGACTATATTCATGTGCAGTCGGCCCTAAAAGAGCGTTTGAGTTTGGTTTTTTGAATGATTCACAAGTGCACACGGAAAAGTGTGTAAATTGATGATTAAATGCATAAAATATGAATAGATATGAGATGGTTACCTGAATAAACATGAATCCCTGTCGATAAACAAATAGGAAAATACACTATATATGAATGAAGTACGGTCTCAAAGCGTGGGAAATGTCTATCTCTAAACTATACAGATATACTTGAAGAGGAAAGAGAAAGAGAAAAGAGGCCGGCACGGTATAGTAAGCTATCTGTGTTTGTATTGATTTTTTTATTATTATTATTTACTTATAATCAATACATATTTAAGTAATTTTTAGTTGTTGGGGGTTTTTTCTTCGCTTTTTTTTTTTTTGACCGATTTTTGAAACGCTGGAACGCAGCGAAATATATAAAAATCCGACCCCCGCTTTGGCATCATTTTCAGGGTTTTTTCCTCCTTTCTTTCCTCATTTATTGACCTAGTTGCTGGATGTCAGGACTGTACACGTAAGAGGCTATACTTAAAACAAAATGGAAAAAAAACTACCTGTCTTCTTCGGGGTTCACACAAAGATCACAAACACCAATTTATTCGAATTGTTAATCACTGCGTTTCCTGAGGACGGCAAGCAGGTGCATCAATTGCTCTGATAAGATTGTTGTTGCTGCTGCTGCTGATGTTTCGGTGTGTATCCCCACCCCCCCCCCCCCCCCCCCCGGTCGTCTCTTTTTTACCCCTTTTCACAGGTGATCAGCAGTTGTCTCGCACCTCTCAACCAGCGGACCTCTGGCTCTGATTCATCGCAACGCTCCCCGAACGAGACTCCAGACAATTGACACCGGCACATTATTTGGCTACTCATCCTCGTCGTTACGAGGAATGAAGGAGGTACTCGATCTAATCATAAAGGTACCTGATCTAATCATGGAGCTCCATGATGTATTATGTGCCCAAAGGATATCTCAAATCTGGGTTCTGCTCAAGGCAAACAAAATACAACAAATAGGCAAATTATGTCGAAATAATGTCCTAATTCCAGCAGGGCGCAGACAGAAGATCAGAACATGACTGATGTTGATTCATCTGTTGAAGAATTAACGAGAAACTACTCACTGCTGTACGGAATTATTATTATTTTTCGAGAGATTTTCCCTCAATATCTTTTTCTATCACTCAGTGAGGCTGGAAACAAGCCATGAATATAAATCGCTCACAGAGTCTGTCACGACGAGAACTAGTTCAATTCAAAACAACTTCTCAATCTTAGTTCTTTATAGCACAGCTTCCCTGTATGTAGACATCGTAATTATTGACTACGTTTATCCTTCTTTATAAAGCATTGGTGAGAAGCCACATAATGTGGCAGCTGTATACGGAATCATTTCTTTTTTCACCTGGGATTTTCCCTATTTGCTATGAATTACAGGAAGAGGCGGAAGACCTTTTTAACGGTGAAATACAATATAAACAGCTAGTTGTTATTTTAATAATCATGAAAATTAGTGAAATTTAAAGGGATTGCATAGTTTCGGTCGAGATCAACTTATAGGTTTCTAACATTTTTGATGAGATAATGAGAAACTTCTTATAAATTGTGAAAGAACATGTAATTTCAAGAATTCAACATTTATTTGATGAAAACTGGTTTTTAAATGGCCAAAACAGAACGATCCTAATTAAAGGTAGGACTAACTTTCTAATATAATCGCTTTGCTTTGCTTTGTTTTTAGATGTCTTAGTCATTTCCCAAACCAATTTTCATCAAATAAACTTTGAATTCCTCTCAGAATGGTACGTTCTGTACTATTTCATAGGTGGTTTATTGATATCTCCCAAAAAGATAAAAGCCCAATTCTCATTTCCATCAGTACTTATACAATACCTTTAAAAGACAACATCACTCGCATTATATTTTCAATCTCAGTCAACAACAAAGTGAAACGATGATGGGATTCTGAAGTCAGATATCTGCCAGCTCGTACACTAAAACTTCATAAGTGACAGCTGTAAAGATCCAATCACGGTAAGTTATTTTCTCTTCCCGAATATCTGTGTTAATAGATTGTCAGTGAGATATACTATTAAAGTGTGACTAAGTTATTCAATGATGTCCGTCATCTAACATGTTTGCGAGTAATGTTTCACACTCGCAACACTCTTCTTGAATCAATGTGTACAATTCAAAACGTGACTTCTATACAAAATATCTGCATATTAGGGTTCAGCTGAGTTATTGTTGTTTTTTCCCCTGGCCTCGTTCTCCTCCTGTCGTTATTACCGCTTGATATGCCGACTCATGTCCCACATTTGTAACGCGATTCAAAGAAAGCCACAATCCGTCATTTGCTTCAGTGTTACACGACAAGAGCCCTGGACAGCAAATAGGAGACATCACGTGACACGGCTGTGACAATTTGTCACGTGATTCGATTAAAACTATAATTTGATATTGACCGCTTCTAGAAGACGCCTTGACGGAAGACTATACGACGCCTTTGGTACAATAAAGGAGAAATGGCGACAACCGATTACCAAGAGCAACAAGAAAATACATAAATATACTGGTTCCCAGACTGTTTTGATACAAATTGTAATTGCGGTAGTGACACGCAGTATCTGTGGAAGAGACAGACGAACAGACAAACTGCCGAAAGCAGTGACAAACGAGCAAACAGAAAATACACCCTCTCAGGTCATCTTCGGGGACGGACGCGGCACAAGCATCTCATCTCAACTGTCCTCGAGGGAAATCGTAGAAATACGGGAGGAAATCACAGTGCACCCTCCCAGAAAGCATGAATACTAATAATAACGAAGTCCAGATAAAGCAATGAATACTAATTGTGCATTATTACAGGTGTAGGCTACGTAGTGTTCTACAAGCTTCATCAACTGTATATCCTTGGAAGTTGATGACAACTTTCCGAGAGCCCATAGCTATAACTCTCTACAAAGCGGTAACGTGGCTGTAGGACCTACGTAGCTTGTTGTAGAAACCCGACTCAAAGTAAAGTACCTGCATGGTATCATTCAAATGTGGCAATGGCTTAATACTGCAAAGCTACATAACTGTAATATTATATGTAAACAAATCCATCTTTTATTCTATTGCATATCGCGGAACACGGTTAAAATTTCCATTACCCTGCATGAGAAAGCGAATTAGCTGTATAATGTATGGTGGATGAAAGGGACGACAGTCACTGTTTTAACGCTCGCGAACGCTCCAATGACCAGAGAGGTACAATGATACAGCACGGTGTGGTACCGAATACAGCCTTTATATGCTAAACACATGTGTCTGATACGAATGCATTCTACATGTGTACATGTATGTATATTCCATATAATGCAAACAAAACATACATGTATTTCCAGTAACTCACAATATTTTGAACATAAACTGATAAAACTTTTGACAAACTTAAACTATCGCAATCTAAACACTGTCCAAAGATGCATTATTATTCATGATAAATTATGTTACGATCCTTAAAGAGACGAGTTCTTCCATGCTAAAACCATTTGAACATAGATGAGATCGAGGCAGGATATATCATATTTTTTTGTCAGAAATGGTCTCATAAAACCCAAGGACAGTGAAGGAGTACAAAAGACAGTCATCGCGAGGAACTATAAGCCGAAAATCCGATTTCAGCAAAGTAAACTGTTGTTGCGGACGGACGGTCATTAAATAGTTTCGGTTGAGATGGTGCTTCAGGTTTGCAACGTTTTTTTAGATAATGCGAAACCTCTTATGGAATATGAAAGAGCATATAATTCTAAGAGGAATTCAAAGTTTATTTGATGAATATTGGTTTTGAAATCGCTGGGATATCCAAAACAGAGGTACCTAAATCCTAATAAAAGGTAGGACCCATATTGAATTATGATTCCTTTGTTTTACTTTGTTTGGGATATTTAAGCCATTTCAAAACCGATTTTCTTCAAATAAAGTTTGAATTCCTCTAGGGATTGTTTGCTTTTTGATATTTACTGGCGTGGTTCCCAATAACCTCGCAAGAAGTTAAAGCTTGAATCCCCATCTCATCCAAAACTAGACCATCACTTTAACGGATTGATAGGTGACCGTGCGTCTGCGCGCGCACCATGCATGGCAAGACAGATGGGTCGTGACTGATGTCAAGGAGCTTCTGGAAGCTCATTGCTAATAGAAAGCTAGATTACAGCAATCTTTTGGACACCGTATGAAGGAGCTCGAATTTCTTTAAAATAAACAGGACCACGGCAGCAGCGGCGCCAAAATCCGACCATTACAATAAGCAAAGGGTGGCACCAAAGGCGGTTCTTAGATAAGATACAGAAGGACATTAACGATTTAGTTAAGATACTTAGGCCGGTAATCTAAGAAATACTGTAATAACATCACTTCGCGAGGGCATTATAATATCGTATTCCAACAAACAATCCCACAGAAAATAAATCTTCCATTGCCTTCATAGTTCACAGCTACACCCGATTATGATTATAAAGAGTATGCTTGCAACTGCAGCAAGCGATCACCAAGCTATCGATTCATGTTCCCCACGATCGATCAATCGTCTGTTTATTCGGCTAGACGTGTTTACCAGACGAAATGCCTTCGGCAGTGTTCGGGCTTCGAACACAGTCTCGCCTCTGTCGGCACACGAGTGGAGACACAACGGTGTACGATTGTACTAGCAGGCAGCAGAGAAGAGTAAACATGCGTGTAGTTGGAAATGATTTCATGTTGGTGTTGTATTTGTAGATGTCGTGCCTTGGAAGATGTTTGCCTCATGCTCCAGCCTCGTTCTACCGAATGAGGACTCCTACCAGGGAGGTGAGACGAAATTGTCACCTCCCTGCTCATACCAAAGCCCAGCCCGTACCGACATTTCCGTTCACCTCATACAAATGTTCAGATCTGGCCTATTATACGTCATGCGTGTCACAGTCAATTTCGTGAACTGTGATTTGACAAGAAATAAAAGATATGATCAGACTCCTCCCAATCAAGGCGACAGCCAGACAATGGAAAGTAAGAAGACCCTTTTTTATGCAACCAAAAAACAAACAAACAAGACAAACAATATAAACAATGTACAAATGACCAGCCTGTAGCAATAAAAAGGGTTCAGTTAAAACAAGTCACCTTAAACTATCTGCCATAATGAAATAACAAAAAGAAGATGGATGTATTATGAATAAATATATAAAAGTAGAGGATCAACCATTACACAAACATGGACCTTATCAATGGGGGTCTGCTGTTCGCTGCATTCGTGCCGTGAGCGGACCAACCTACAATAGTGACCAAAAACGAAGAGATTCACCTGATTTGAATTTCAACTGTGTAAAACCTAAGGATTGTTCACATTCCGGCTGAAAAATACATCTTTTCGTTCCCACTGTAAAATCAGATGAAGCTTGCAGATCCTTAGCAGGTGAAAGTATCATCAAAATATCATTTTCGACTGATAGAGCAATCAAAAAAAAAAGAAATAGACTTTTACACAAACAACATTCCAGTCTTATGATTTGGTGTAGAAGAGTTTTTTTTTTTTTTTTTTTTTTTTTTTTTTTTTTTTTTTTTTTTTTTTTTTTTTTTTTTTTTTTTTTTTTAATCGCACAACAGACTTGCTAAACATCCAGTAACTGGAAAGGGGGATTGGGGTTACGGGGAGGGGTTGAGAGAGACCACCTACAGATTGTATGTGCTATATCGGACAATACAATAGAGCTGACATTCATTAGCGGTGACTATGACCTCGTGGTATGTGTTTATTCAAAAGTAATCGTGAGTTGTTGTTCTGAGCTGCAGTAACAATTGGTTGTCTGTCACTCATGCGGTTACGGACGTTGTTACAATCAAAGAATGTTACGCGTTCAGACTCTTTTCACAGTGAACATGTCTTAAAATCGTTGACCTTTAATCCCGAACTATTGTACCCGCGATGATTAATTGGAATTGGTCGGGGCTTGAAATGGTGACGTCACAATCAATCCCTACCCAACGAACACGTAATCCCCTTTCCACATAGATAAGCACGCCTGAAACGTCGAAGGTTACTGAGGGCAGAAAGAAAGGCACAAGAAACAAATGAATACAGAGGTGCATAAATACTCAGAATAGTTCTAAATATATCTACATGATGGCTTCCCATACATTCCTTTTTATTCTTTGACTTTAAAAATATGTCAGGCGTGTGTGCATGTTGACAAACGGCTGTGTAATAGGCAGTAATATTGGTCAGTGTTGGGGCCCAGGAATTCCTGGTGAATACACGGACGTTCAGGATTTGCGAGTGAGTTTTCTCCCATCATCACTGTACACTGTAGGCCTATATAAGTGCACCTTCATTAACATGAATAATTTCTATCCTTTGATACTGGCTGTTGATATTGGATAACACAGCCAGGAGGTATCGTAACATTATGAATTGACATAGGACGAAGAGAAGCAAAGTTTTCGGGGGAAATTTGTTTTCTGATGACAAATTGACTGTGCCTTTTTAACCATGTTCTTTGTTATTGTTCCTTCTTCAAAGAAGTTCGTTAAACCCTTTTGAGGCTGAGCCATGGACTTTGGACAGTGTACGATATTGTTTTCTGTGCCAATCGACACTGGAAGCACACTTCTTCATTTCGCTCGATTTGACTTTGACGCGTTTGTCTGGGTTTTGTTTCTCCGTTCTTTCAAAAAACATTGTAAAGAGAAAACGTGCGTGAATTATTACACATGGTTTGAAAGCAATCACCAAGAAGAGTTATATAGTTATATACATGTACACTGTATAACGCGTGAATAATAAACATTCAGCAAATTTCCCGTTAAAAACGGCTGGAGAAAGGTCCATCTTTGCGTCGAGCTCTGGAGGTAAAATATATTGATACACAACGCTTGTAGACAGTAGGCTGACCACACAGAGATACACACAAGTCAATGATAGATGGCAAATGCCGGGAGAGGAAACATCCGTTTGATCTCTAAAACAGCAATCACAGACAGACAACCTATTCATGAAAAGTCTGTCGCGCTAATGGTTGCCATGTTATTATCATGTATATGGTAGTGACATAACCAATCACACTCGTACGTCCACTCGTAAAGCCTACTATTACCAGCTGTAAATTAGGCCTTTAATGACAAGTGATTAGGAGGTAAGTGTGCTTACCGCGCCATTTCGTCAGCGGAGAGCTGTGAATTAAGCTGTCAAACATAGCAGGGTACAAAGTCCACCATGATCAGTCCATCTTCATCTCATGAGTTACGTAATACCGGGGCAACAAATGTTCGACCAATTAAGGTGGAGCCTCCCCGAGTTACGCGCTGCGTTCACCCACATAATATGTATGGCAAACACAAAAATAATTGGCGCACTAATTACATGCGCTGCACTAAACACAATCAAAACCTTTGCTAATCCTGCACGGAAACATTTCCTCTCAGCTCTAACAAGAGGCGTTATCCAGATGTAATCGGACAAACCGTCACATGAATTAAGTATTAACATTTTATTATGGAAACTGTATCTGCTCAACCTCATATGAGTTGGGGGTTGGGGGTCACATCCCTCCTTCTACTGGAGGATCCTCTTCATAGTAATGCTCTCATCACTGGTATAATGTCGGCGGGGGGGGGGGGGGGAGAAGACAAGTATAGTAACACAAGAAACAAGACGTTCACTATGCCATCAATCAGAACACCCCCTTACAGATAAACATACACACACCTCATGTATCATTACATCACTTTATGTTTGCAACAAGGTCAACACAGTTTAAACAGTATCTCTCTCTCTCTCAAAAAAAAAAAAGAAGTAATGCACTCACACAATAAGCATGTAGAAGAAAGGTGTCCATTTACAGATATACAAAATTTACGACTGTGTTGATTGAACAACGTGATGCAGACGTGATCGCCAAATTCATCGGAGTTGTGTCTCGGGCAAGCATTGTATTGTAGACTGTCGTCATATTATTTCTCACCCAACCCTTGAAAACTGAACCTGTCTTTATCTGGCTTTGTATGGAGAGTAGAGTGTATAGTGGAGCGGAAGATCAAAACAGTTTTGTCTGCGTTTGTAATTGTACCGACATCATTACAAAAGTGTTATGCGTTCCAGCAAAAATTCCTCAACAAATACATCAACAAGAAAGTATTCATGTCACAATGTACATGAAAGTTGCTTGTGGTCATATCAACAGCTACACTAACGAAAACGAAAAGGGGTTAGCGAAGGAATGAGGTATGTTTTTTTTTTTTGTTGGCACGTTTCATATTCAAATTTCCTTGACTCAGACCCCCGATTTCTTAATGAATTGTCTCACAATCTTCCTCCTCCTCCTCCTCCTCCTCCTCCTCCTCTCATCTCCTCTCCTCTTCCTCCTCCTCTTTTTCTCGTTAGCCCTCTTTTTTTTTGCAACTGATTGACAACTGATTTTTCCAGTTCTTCTCCTTTTCTCTGTTAGAGACTTGGTCTTCTCTTCGTTCTCATTATAAGTAAGTGTTTGGTTCATTTTTGGTATGATTTTTTTTTTATGTCATTATTATTGAACATTTTTATCGGCAGGCACGTACGTATCTACTACATCACTGTCATCGAGATGAATATTTTTCTATATGAAATTTCATCCCTTAATGTGAATTATCTGCCATTTATCTATTATCTTCTTTGACAGAGCAATCGTGCCAAATGGAGTTGGTTTGCGAACCTATAAAACAATTCAATTTCAAGAAATGTACTGCATCATGTCTTCTTTTCGTTGGCCCGACTGAAACAATCTTTCGTGCTTTGAACATCGTTACGGTGTTTGCTTCACTTTTACACTCAATATCAACTTGAAGGAGTGAGATATCCATCTAAATGTAGCTGCAGCGCGTACATCACAAATGAGTTTGTTCGTTGCGTGACAATTCACTACGTATGAGCTTCCAGCGAGGACGTATCAAGCTGTGTGTTGTGTTAGTTGAACATCGGGAGAAAATATAAATGGGAAAATCGAGGACAGAGTCTGATTGCGAGAAGAATTGAAAGACTCGATAAAATGGAGTCAATATTGGATCAGGGGTGGCTGATGACGAGTTGAATGACGAAAAAAAAAGCGCATGCACCCCGGCCACCATTAACTCGTCAAACAGGCTTGAGTGTTCTCGCTGAGTGTTTTCGGAATAATTGGAGTACTTTGCAGGCTGATGGGCGTTTGAGGCTTACCCGGGGACTGGACAGGCGATTGAAGTGCAAAGACAAAATCATGCTCACTGCCGTCCTCACATTTACGTCGACATAGACAGATAGATTTAAGTAAACATTGCCTATACGTCGACCCCGCATAAAACGAAATATTGACGATGTCAAAGAGAAACTCTACATGGATGGAGTGCAAACATGTGCTAATTCTAATCCGGTATTATATAAGTCGAGCGCAGTTAGTGACTGATTAATAGAATTAAACAGTAATTCGGTCAATTTCTGGTGAGAGTGTCGAACGAGATGGGCTTGGCCTCTGCAAACTTTACCTTTTAAAGATCAAAGTTCAAAGTTCAAATTCATATTTCATTTCCATCAAATAATAAACAGAGAAATTATATACAATGTATAAACAGAACCTCTGAAATGCAACACCCCCGTCATTCAAACATATACTCGGAGGTGTGTGTGTGTGTAGTGTGTGTGTGGGTGGGTGTGTGTGTGTGTAGTGTGTGTGTGGGTGGGTGTGTGTGTGTGTGTGTGTGGGTGGGTGTGGGTGTGAAAAAGGGGGTAGGACCCACCTCTTTCACCTGTGTACCCCCTAATCAAATCCACCCTGACAATATTCCCTCGGCCATTGGTTCGGAAGAAGGTCGTAGCTTCGCTGACCATAACCTGAACCATGCTTCCGTAGGTGCACTTGACAAGCACTCGAGTCAGTGCGTCAGGAGCTTTCCACCTCCCTGATTCAACGCTCATCAAATCTAGATCACAGGCAAGTCACTGTCGGAAACGGACCCATTTAAGTCTTTCACTGCCAAAGGCCAATTTTTCAGTGTGCAGTGCCAATGGCCGTTACAACACGGCGGTCCTCAAAAGTTTCAACGCCCACAGATACCGGGGTTGTCTGCTGGACTGGATTTGTCGAGTCTTCGTGTTTTTTATACATCGCAGATGGTGAAAGTGTACTTTAGATTCAACCCATGCCCTCTGAGTTCTCTGTGGACCCCAAAATACAAGAAAAGAGTGAAAGAAAGGGTAGGAGAAGAGAAAAAAACAGGAAGGAAAAGTAAAAAAACATGAGTCTCTCGTCAGTCTAGTACCAAGTGCACTGTACCAAAGAGGTCATACCTCCAAATGACCTCAAATCTACCAAGTTGAGAAACAGGTGTATCGCGGCTCGAAAGCTTTCGAAATCTTTTTTTTTCTTTTTTTTTTGGGGGGGGGGGAACAAGGAGAACGATGGTGATCATGTTTTTGGTCAATCATTAATGAACTTCATTATTTACCACCGATCGTAAACGTTACTGGGTTAGTACAAGAGAGCAAAGGATATAGAGCCCCTCTTTGTTTCCATTAAATATGGGTAAAATATCTACGATTTAGGGTCATACTCATATTTCCCATGAGGCCGAGGGCCGAATGGAGCATGGCACCATACCGCGAAGAACAAACAGAGTGATGTAAAGTCAAAGAGTTTATCTTTTTAGAGTGTAGGCCTATAGATCTTGAACTAGATGAACTCTGCAGTGTAAGCTCATTAGTAAATAATTTCGATGAAAACATACATGTAATTCGACACTGATATGCAAAACATTAAATACAACTCTTGGGCAGTGACCTAATTCTGGAAATACGGGACATAATCAGTGGATGATTAACCAATGTGATTACATAATTTATGATCACTAAAAGATAAAACTGAGTCTCCTTGATTTTATGTAGGGCCTACAGACTGAAAAATACGCGTCAGTCAGGAAAGACTTGAACAATGATGACATCTTTGCCTGCTCTAATACGCATAGGCCTACTGTGACGTCACTCTTTCGCGAAAACAATAAATATGAAACCTTAACAATTCCATAATTTGTCAAGCTCAGGAGTTCATATATTGATGAAACCTCTATCGCCCTGTTCACCTGATTCCATTCTCTGACCTGAGGTCAACTTGAATACGAGGTGATTCTGCACTTTAAAGGGATGGTGCAGTATTGGTGGAGGCGAGGACTGGACTTGTCACTTTTTGTGAGATACCAAGAAAACACTTGTGAAATAGTATAGAGCATACCATTCTAAGACAAATTCCAAGTTAATTTTATGGAAATCAGTTTTGGAATGGCTGAGACCTCCAAAAACAAAGTAAAATAAAGTGATCGTAAGTTGGGTCCCACGTTTTAATAGGATTACTGTTTTGGGGTATCTCACCCATTTCAGAACCAATTTTCTTGAAATAAATGCTGAATTCCTCTTGGAATTACATGATCTTTCATATTTCACAGGAGGTTTCTCGTTATCATGCCCCAAATTGCTAGAATCCTGAAGTTATGTCTCAACCAAAACTTTACGATCCCTTTAAAGGTATGGTACAGTTTCGGTTGAGATGGGGCTTTTTCATAATGATTTTTGTTTTAGGATAATGACAAACCTGTTATGCAATATGAAAGAGCATATAATTCTAAAAGGAATTCAAAGTTTATTTGATGAAAATTGGTTTTGAAATGGCTGAGATATCTAAATCAAAGCACTCCCAATAAAAGGTGGGACCCAGATTTTACTGTGTTTAAGGATATCTCATCCATTTCAAACCCGATTTTCATCAAATGAACTTTGAATTCCTCTTATAATTGTACGCAGGTGATTTCGAATAATCTCACAAAAAGTGAAAAGCTGACCTCTCATCCCAACGGAGCCAACCCTTTAACCCACATAAAGAACCAAACGAACATGTGTTCTGCGTATCACAGGACCGGCAGGTAGGCTACGGAACTGTAGGCCTATATGTATCATGTACCATGCATGGACATATACACAAACCTCTTCGGCATCAGTTAAAGCGGATAACTGCAGGAGGTCACATAATATAGATGACCTTTCACATCACTTGCTTCATGTTGACAATTTATGTCTGAACCTCTTTCGGCAGATAAACCGATGACACCCGGCATGCCCGTAAACATTCAGCAACTGGGTAACAAGTATGGGATCCATACATTCATTCACATGCCTCTCTACATGTACATGATACAAGTAAAACGTTGTTACATACAAACTGTACTGTCATGTAGGATGTTTCTGCTGGGTCAAGCCCATGTTTACATTTGCCAATCGATCGAAAACAAGCTACAACGTACGCGCTCTCTGCCTGTTAACTCGTTCAGACTCGTCGCAAGTTGAGTTCGTACAATTACAAAGTCGACAACATTTTGAGATGCGGGTCTCAAGGAGGTTAAAGTGGACGGTGCGAGATAATGTATGATATAACCATAAACGAATACACGTACGTGACCTTGGAAGTTCAATTTGGCATTGATAAATCACCTTTACACAAAAGAAAAATGTCAAGGATATAAAAAAACCTCCACATACTGTAGTATACAGTAGTAGTATCCATAAGAGGCAGGCCTAGGTCACAAATTCATGGGTTTATCATGCTAAATACACCAAATGCAATATAAAGCGGAATGTCGGGGTCCTTATGAATAGCGAGTACGAATCCCCACGTCACGCGTGTATAGATTATAGATAGAGGCTAGAGCCGTCTGATACAGTCGCTCACCTTGAGCTTTTTATGGGGGTATTATTTCAGAATCATCGTCTGTTTGAAGTCGCATACATGCAATACAGACGGACATTAAGTTATGCAGACTTGAAAAAAAAAAAATAAAAAAGCAGCTCGCTTCGCACGAAATCCTTCACCGGCTTTGGAAGTGGCGAACAATGAACTTCAAACACAGCCATTGTTACGTATCATATCCATGACGTTCCAACGGTGCAAAATGACATGTGTGGCGTCAGAACGTGTCAGCAGCGCAACATGTAATCTGCAGTGATATCGATTTGTTATTGGCGCGGATGGGGTGGGGCGGATAGGGCTCCTTTAAAAGCAATTTAGGTGATTGCGTTAACCGATGTTAGCTGTCATTCACTGTTTGAGAGCGAAATTCCATATCGCTGTTTATTTTTTTAAAACCCTCCTCTGATTCTGTTGTGCACCGCTGCACAAGTACACATTTCAATGTAAACTTTAATCGGTTTTCTGCTATTATCAAGAAAAGAATTAGAATCGGAATTTCTGTAAAGGAAACATTGCTATAACATACATTTGTGATTAGGCTAAATCTGTTCTGACATTGTTACGTGTATGTTTAAAGCAAATCAAATCAACATTTCTGTTCTTTCTTGTTCGGTTTCGTGCTGCTTTCCTTGTGTGTGTGTTTGTGTTTGTGTTTGTGTGTTTATACTCTTCGAGAGTTGTTTGTTTTGCGTGTTTCTTCTATCTTAAATTTTACATTTTCTGATATAATTTGGTCCAGTCCGTCGTAACTGTGTGGCGCTTTTATACAGGCTGTTCTCTAGGGCTTATATGCCTTCCTTTCCGTAATAACACCTCACCCGACTCAGTCACGGTTGACCTGAGCTTTTATTAAACGAAACCAGTCAAAGTGTGTGCTGCTGAGCTTTTTATGCGGATTTACAACCCTCTGTATGTACACTGTATATACCGAGTGCATTCATTGATCAGCCTTGCCTACAAGTAGTTTGTACACGCAAGGTTCGAGCTTCAAATTTTGAAGGTCCTTAGTACACGACACGCAATAACACGCTCTGCGTGGCGCAGATCTCAAGAATATTGGCAATTGCTACTGTATACGAACTTTTGTCTCGTGTGTGTGTGTGTGTGTGTGTACGCGCTCTCAACTCATCATGCTCATCAAATACTGCTGAAATTTAATATGCTGCAGAAACTGAAATCTTGGCATGACTAATTTCACTGGTGAAATTATGTGGAGCTACAACAAAATCTCTTGTAGCTCCAATGTATAACCAAGGAAGTGTAGACTTTGGGTGGATATAGCAAGAGGATAAGGGTCTGAAGGCGTTTGGAAGGCAGCCAGTGGAACTTTGTTTGCATTTGACTGGCTGGGATGGCGGAAAGGAAGAACACGTGCATGTGTCTATGTACTTTACAGTCCGTTGGCAGGAAGTTACGGTAACAGAGCAACAGGGAACATTTTTTTTTCTTCTTTCGGCAGAGATTTTTGTGAAAACAGTTCACAGTTGAGCGAACATTGGAGCTGGCGCAACAATAACCAGAAGCATAAAACCGTTGCCTCTAATACCTAATTATACGGAATGGACTTCCCCATGATAGCGCGAAGGTACAGTTGTACTGAAAGGGCGACTGCTTCCCACGGGCTAGGGGTTTATTGTTGTCAGTGGCCAGGTGCATCCTTATACCTCTTTGGCTAAATTACTTTGGCTAAATTAGCCGCCCCTTGTTTCTTTGGCTTAATTACGTTTTACTGTTGACATGGTTATGAGAGCCCTGAAGGGACATCTGGTAAAATAACCAGTGAAATGTTTGCGAACATCATGCGAGGAAAGTGTTTTGCGAGGTCCCTCCAGTCGTACAACATGGCACATTGGCAGGCAAAGAAAAACATTATTATCATTATGTTCTACCTGCCAACCCCACCTCCACCCCCTTCCCCGTCTCTCACCATCTGTACATCTCCTTCATCTCTTCATTCTTCTCCTCGTTTACCTCTTCTTATTACTTTTCTTTTTCTTTTCTTTCTTTCTTTTTTTCTTTCAGTTCAAGTAATTGCAAGTGTATGTTTATTAACAACAGTCTAAAGTTCTCTTCACTCGCGTAACACAGATAATGAAAATCAGTGTTCATATCGTGTTCTACTTCTCTGGTATGCACCTACCTACTACGGTGTCAGAGAAAATAAGTTACCTTACTCTTGGAAAACTGCAAGATGATTATACAGTTAAAGCCTTTAAGCTTTTCAGCAGTTCTGACAATGTTTACTGTGCTGTTCTATCTCTCCCTCCCTTTTCTTCTCTTTATTGAAACTATGATTTATTTTCCATTCATTTGGCAAATTCGATAAAATATAATCATTTATGCCTGTCTTTTAATCGTCAGAGGCCAATATTGCTAATTATTGCTGGTCATTTTTAGGCCACGAACAGTAAATTATGCACATCGAAAGACTGGACGAAAGACTAATTTTCAAGTGCCACAATCCTAAAAACAAACAGAAAATGATCGGTTCCACCACCGAGCTACAATGGTCCAATAATGCAGCCGACAGTGTGTTCTCAATTCAAATCAATCGTCCATAAATACACAAACAAAGCACACAGTCTGTCCTTCACAGCATACAATAGCGCATTAAAGTCTTACACCATAATGGTCAAAATGTGTGTTCAATTGGTTCAGGATATTATTGCGGACGTGTTTTAATTCAGTGAATAACTGCACCCCTGTATGTATGTACACTGATCTCGGAAATCCTCCCTTCATAGATAAGTCCCCTAAAGCCATTCGCTGGTAGCTGATGACATATAATTATTTTCACCTCAACACTTATTATTACCCCTTACTCTCTTTTCATCAGCCTCTTTCAAATCACAGGGAACTGTTTTACCAACGCCATTCGTGTCTCGGGTAACCGTTTGTTGGCCTTCGCTTGTTTTGTTTACTTTCTCCCTTTTTTTCTGTTCTGCTGTTTTGTTTGTTTCCCGTATTCAGCGGCTCTGGCGAAAACCTCCGTTTATAACAGGGGATTAGAGTCTACATGTAAATGCGAACTGCCGGGGTGTTAACAGAGAACACAATGGACGGTACTCAACACAATTAATCGCCTCTGCTCTGACGAAACTGGCCGGGCAGTTGGGTTTGCAACGTACGCCCTTTGTTTGACCATGGAGTTACTAACTTCATAGTTTGACCATGGACTAGATGGAGCTTTATACGTATACTAGCCACTAGCTCCAGTAGTTTCGCCAGGGAGTGGACATCGTCCCTTCCCCTCCCCCCCCCCCCCTGTTTTGACCAGCCGCTTGGGGGTGATGATTGAAGTATTGAAGCCAATCGCCGCTGTAGCTTTACGAACATAATACTCTTTTTTGCCATGACATATATCAACAATATTAAACTGTTCCCGAGTACATTGATTGTAAGGCATCGGAAACGCCATTGTCAGTTTCTAGATCAGAAAGGCTTACCTTTCAAGCACAAGGACGCCAGGGCAATAAGCGATCGATGGTAAGGCCTATTCACACCGTGATATTGATCTGACAGTTGGTATATTTCTACAACCAGACGTGTGATGAGAAGAAAAACCCAAAATACACGGGAAAACTGCTTATAGTAGTCGAGGTCGTTCCGCCCTCACCAGCGGCCGCCGGGGCACAGCACAGGCGGTGAAGAATTCCGAATTCCGTGCACGGGTCCAATGAAAACCTCGCTGGGTTCAGCAGCAGAGTACGTGGCATCTAGGTTCGGAGTCGCCCAGCCCTGTGAAATGGTGATCGCCCTCTTCTGCTAATCGTGACGAAAGATCAAGTGAGTTGATCCGCAAGGTGTTCATAAAAAAGCCCCACTAACAAATACTACACACGTTCACAGCAATCGTATACATTCAGTGAGTGGTACGAAGTGGGGCCGGTCCGATTGTCTCAGCAAAAAGTCTGCAATGTTCCGTAGTGGTTGACCGCAAGCCACGAGCGCGCAGTGAGTGGCGAAATGAGGGGAAACCCGTAAAATCAATCAGGAACGACGGAGTTTGCAAACTGCGGGACCTTTGTGTGTGGTGTGCGTGTTGCGCTGCACTAAAGTAATCGACAGAGGGCGCTAGTCATATCGTGGAGAGTACATATCCGTCGAGTCCGTCGCAGGCAGGACTCGGAGTGGCCACGACATTCACGATAATAAAAATGTACCACAGATACAAACATATAAAACACGAGTGATCCGCTCGAAATGATTCAAATTCCCTAGATTCCCCAGCGTCTTTTTAGATGATTTCCTTTCTGTGTCTCTCTCCCTCGCCCCCCCCCCATTTCTCCCACTCTCCATTCCTCTTTCTTGCTCTTTCGATTTCTTTCTTGCTCTCTCGATTTCTTTCTTGCTCTCTCGATTTCTTTCTATGTTTCACTCCGTCTCTCTACTCATCTTGCATACAATAATTGCGGTTATTCTGTAGTAAGCTCGACTAACTTCCTATCGAGTATAGTCTATAATGTTTTCAAGCAATAACGGAACGAGACCTTTTCTGGCTGGAAAGATAGGGAAACGTTAAAGACATTATTTATCACTTGCAGACGAAATAAAAACAAAACTTTTGGGCTTCAAATAGTTTTGAAATTTGAATTAGGGATAGAAGCAACCAACGTTAAAATATTAATTAGTATAATCCCATAAAGATACTGTTAAATATACAAAATGTGAACAATAGTCATAATAAAATATTGTTTCTAGAATAAACCGTTTACGGTTATAGTAGTTCAGAAAAATAATGATTATCTCTTTATATTTTAGGCTTATTAAGAAAGTCTTATTCGGTACGAGTTTTATCATACAACTGACCGACACAACATGCATCAAAGGTGATAACTCCATTTTTCAATCACTGTTTCCGATGATAAACAAGACCTTGAATTGAATAGGAACGAAAATAGGTTAATCATGGTCGAATTTTGAATCCATCTATCCCGATCATGTCTTCACATCATCGTCTAGTAGTAGGCCTATTTTTTTTTTAGCCCTTTTAATATCTTTCAACTTTCAACTTTCAACTTTATTTTCACCTCCATCAAAATGAACAAAGAAATTTATGTACATTGCATATACACGGGATATTTGTGATACAGAACAAAACTTGAAAAGGTACATAAGAAAATTATGAAAATGAAAAGTAGATGTGATTACATCTTTGTTAAATACATAAAGCGTATAATACAAGTCAACTAAGGATGAGGATGGAAGTGGAGGGTCCCATTAAGAAGCAAAGCTTGTATTGTAAAGGATTGGAAAGTAAACAACTGCATGGGAATTATCATCTAATGTCATCTGCGATTATTTTGATTATCAACATGCATCAGGGGATTCGTCATGATAATCTAAAACCCGAGCAATAAGCAAGTTTTTTTTTTTTTTTTTTTAGCCCTTTTAATATCTTTCAACTTTCAACTTTCAACTTTATTTTCACCTCCATCAAAATGAACAAAGAAATTTATGTACATTGCATATACACGGGATATTTGTGATACAGAACAAAACTTGAAAAGGTACATAAGAAAATTATGAAAATGAAAAGTAGATGTGATTACATCTTTGTTAAATACATAAAGCGTATAATACAAGTCAACTAAGGATGAGGATGGAAGTGGAGGGTCCCATTAAGAAGCAAAGCTTGTATTGTAAAGGATTGGAAAGTAAACAACTGCATGGGAATTATCATCTAATGTCATCTGCGATTATTTTGATTATCAACATGCATCAGGGGATTCGTCATGATAATCTAAAACCCGAGCAATAAGCAAGTTTTTTTTTTTTTTTTAGCCCTTTTAATATCTTTCAACTTTCAACTTTCAACTTTATTTTCACCTCCATCAAAATGAACAAAGAAATTTATGTACATTGCATATACACGGGATATTTGTGATACAGAACAAAACTTGAAAAGGTACATAAGAAAATTATGAAAATGAAAAGTAGATGTGATTACATCTTTGTTAAATACATAAAGCGTATAATACAAGTCAACTAAGGATGAGGATGGAAGTGGAGGGTCCCATTAAGAAGCAAAGCTTGTATTGTAAAGGATTGGAAAGTAAACAACTGCATGGGAATTATCATCTAATGTCATCTGCGATTATTTTGATTATCAACATGCATCAGGGGATTCGTCATGATAATCTAAAACCCGAGCAATAAGCAAGTTTTTTTTTTTTTTAGCCCTTTTAATATCTTTCTTAGAGTCTACATGTAAATGCGAACTGCCGGGGTGTTAACAGAGAACACAATGGACGGTACTCAACACAATTAATCGCCTCTGCTCTGACGAAACTGGCCGGGCAGTTGGGTTTGCAACGTACGCCCTTTGTTTGACCATGGAGTTACTAACTTCATAGTTTGACCATGGACTAGATGGAGCTTTATACGTATACTAGCCACTAGCTCCAGTAGTTTCGCCAGGGAGTGGACATCGTCCCTTCCCCTCCCCCCCCCCCCCCCTGTTTTGACCAGCCGCTTGGGGGTGATGATTGAAGTATTGAAGCCAATCGCCGCTGTAGCTTTACGAACATAATACTCTTTTTTGCCATGACATATATCAACAATATTAAACTGTTCCCGAGTACATTGATTGTAAGGCATCGGAAACGCCATTGTCAGTTTCTAGATCAGAAAGGCTTACCTTTCAAGCACAAGGACGCCAGGGCAATAAGCGATCGATGGTAAGGCCTATTCACACCGTGATATTGATCTGACAGTTGGTATATTTCTACAACCAGACGTGTGATGAGAAGAAAAACCCAAAATACACGGGAAAACTGCTTATAGTAGTCGAGGTCGTTCCGCCCTCACCAGCGGCCGCCGGGGCACAGCACAGGCGGTGAAGAATTCCGAATTCCGTGCACGGGTCCAATGAAAACCTCGCTGGGTTCAGCAGCAGAGTACGTGGCATCTAGGTTCGGAGTCGCCCAGCCCTGTGAAATGGTGATCGCCCTCTTCTGCTAATCGTGACGAAAGATCAAGTGAGTTGATCCGCAAGGTGTTCATAAAAAAGCCCCACTAACAAATACTACACACGTTCACAGCAATCGTATACATTCAGTGAGTGGTACGAAGTGGGGCCGGTCCGATTGTCTCAGCAAAAAGTCTGCAATGTTCCGTAGTGGTTGACCGCAAGCCACGAGCGCGCAGTGAGTGGCGAAATGAGGGGAAACCCGTAAAATCAATCAGGAACGACGGAGTTTGCAAACTGCGGGACCTTTGTGTGTGGTGTGCGTGTTGCGCTGCACTAAAGTAATCGACAGAGGGCGCTAGTCATATCGAGGAGAGTACATATCCGTCGAGTCCGTCGCAGGCAGGACTCGGAGTGGCCACGACATTCACGATAATAAAAATGTACCACAGATACAAACATATAAAACACGAGTGATCCGCTCGAAATGATTCAAATTCCCTAGATTCCCCAGCGTCTTTTTAGATGATTTCCTTTCTGTGTCTCTCTCCCTCGCCCCCCCCCCCATTTCTCCCACTCTCCATTCCTCTTTCTTGCTCTTTCGATTTCTTTCTTGCTCTCTCGATTTCTTTCTTGCTCTCTCGATTTCTTTCTATGTTTCACTCCGTCTCTCTACTCATCTTGCATACAATAATTGCGGTTATTCTGTAGTAAGCTCGACTAACTTCCTATCGAGTATAGTCTATAATGTTTTCAAGCAATAACGGAACGAGACCTTTTCTGGCTGGAAAGATAGGGAAACGTTAAAGACATTATTTATCACTTGCAGACGAAATAAAAACAAAACTTTTGGGCTTCAAATAGTTTTGAAATTTGAATTAGGGATAGAAGCAACCAACGTTAAAATATTAATTAGTATAATCCCATAAAGATACTGTTAAATATACAAAATGTGAACAATAGTCATAATAAAATATTGTTTCTAGAATAAACCGTTTACGGTTATAGTAGTTCAGAAAAATAATGATTATCTCTTTATATTTTAGGCTTATTAAGAAAGTCTTATTCGGTACGAGTTTTATCATACAACTGACCGACACAACATGCATCAAAGGTGATAACTCCATTTTTCAATCACTGTTTCCGATGATAAACAAGACCTTGAATTGAATAGGAACGAAAATAGGTTAATCATGGTCGAATTTTGAATCCATCTATCCCGATCATGTCTTCACATCATCGTCTAGTAGTAGGCCTATTTTTTTTTTAGCCCTTTTAATATCTTTCAACTTTCAACTTTCAACTTTATTTTCACCTCCATCAAAATGAACAAAGAAATTTATGTACATTGCATATACACGGGATATTTGTGATACAGAACAAAACTTGAAAAGGTACATAAGAAAATTATGAAAATGAAAAGTAGATGTGATTACATCTTTGTTAAATACATAAAGCGTATAATACAAGTCAACTAAGGATGAGGATGGAAGTGGAGGGTCCCATTAAGAAGCAAAGCTTGTATTGTAAAGGATTGGAAAGTAAACAACTGCATGGGAATTATCATCTAATGTCATCTGCGATTATTTTGATTATCAACATGCATCAGGGGATTCGTCATGATAATCTAAAACCCGAGCAATAAGCAAGTTTTACAATCCATTTCAAGTTGTCAAACGTGGTGAAGCGACATTTTCTCATGCGATAATTGCTCAAGTCTGGTCTTATTTTTCCCAAGGACTTAGGGTTAGGGGTTAGGGTTATGGTTAGAGTATTGATAGGGGATTAGGTTCAGATTGGTGTGAGGATTAGGATTAGGGTTAGGGCTATGTTTGCAGGTAGAATTTGTCTTTGACTAGGCGTGCAGAGATTTCATGGGAGCAATATTGCATTGTCGCAGGAGTAAATGTCATGGCACCGTCAGACGTACAATCAATTTCTTTTACATGCATTCAAACACCAAATGGAACGTAATAAATGAAAGTAAATTGGTGGTACAATAATAATCGTGCCTTCATCGTAGATTAAAATGGATCAATCTACTTTGACTTGCTGTTTGACTTGCAAAGTGCTGCAATCATAAGCGCAAATGACTACAAATGCAAATGTATGATAAAAGGTGGGTTCCACCTTTTATTAGGATTGCTCTGTTTTTGATAATCATCTCAGCCATTTTAAAACCATGAATTTTTCATCAAATAAACATTGGATCCCTATTGGAATTACCTGATTTTTCACATTCATATCTTAAGTTTCTCATTATCTCACTAAAATGTTTGAAACCTGAAGTTTGGTCTCGACCCCTTTTGGTCGATTGCCCCGGACTGTATCTATACGTTCAAAATGAGTGACGACTTACCAATGAATTCGCCCATTCTCTCACAAATCATGTGCAATACTCCTCCTGTCGTGTGAGAGGTCACGTGAGAGGTCGAGATTGTAGACCTCTGGACTCCCCGCGATGTTTAATCAACTGTATTGGAGTCTGCCTGACATTAGATTGCAACAAATGGATATAGATATGCCAAGAGTCCTTGATATAACTTCAATCCAATTTAGTCAAGCGTATTCCACAACTATCAATGAAGGCTGGATAAAAGTATAGGAGATAGATCTACCCCGACAATGATATCGTTGTTGATCCTGCTTTCCAATTGGTGTCCCTCCTGTATCTGAATTCGTAATTGTGTTCACCTGATTGATGATGTCCATCAGCAAAAATAAATGGGTTCATTTCCGTTTCATCTAATCAAAATTTCATTCATTGGCCGGGAGGGTTGTTGAAGTGTGTTCGGAGTGGTCACTTGATTGCGTGATGTTTGTATGGTTGGTTTGTATAGTGGGTTTATTGATGGTCGTTAGTTTGTCTGTTGAGGATGTGATCATGCTATCATCATTCCGGTGACGTCATTCCCACCACGATTATCGGCATTCTCTTAATCGCAATATTTACCAAATTATCGCCTTTGTCTCCGTTATCATCGTCATCATCATTGTCATTTTCGTTATCATCACCACTTTTAACATATCACATTATTCTAATTTCGCAGTGAATTACAGACAGCTATTCGAGCAAGAGATATGCAAGTTCAAGTTCAAGTTCAAATTTATTTCCATTCGACATAAAATCATCAAACAATTCATACAATGAAAACACATATATGCAAAATAACGTTTAATATATGAATATCAAAAGAAATACACACACACATACACAAAACAACAACAAGAACAAGAGCCGATGCGCAAATTCATGTGAATGGGGGGTCAACAGAGAAGAGCAATAAGCCTTGTAAATCGCTGACCCCTAGAAAACATAAATACTGTGTAAAATATATCGGGAGTATATAATTTTCACGTCGACTTCATCATTATCATCATCATCATCATCATCATCATCATTGTCATCATTCTTAGTATTATAACCACTTCCGACTTTTTACATTATTCAAATTCCGTAGTGAATTGTAGACAGCTATACGAGTAAGAGCTATAGAACTTTAATTTTCACGTCAACTTCATCACCACCACCATCTTCTTCTTATGTTGTTCTTCTTGTTCTTCTTGTTCTTCTTCTTTTCTTCTTCTTCTTCTTCTTCTTTAGCATCATCATCTTTCTTACTATCATCACCACTTCCAACGCATCACATTATCCTATCTAATTTCGTGGTGAATTTTGGACAGCTGTACGACAAGTTCTATACCTTTAATTTTCATGTCAACTTTCAAAAGTCATTCTTAGGAGTAAACACTTCAATTAAGAGTGTAGTGTGTCAGCGAAGGCACCAATCGAAACTGAACAAATACATCCTCTCTCACAGGCGGCACATCGGTGATGTAATTCCATGAGATTATCATATTACTGTATATTCTCTAATTACCGTACAATGTACACAAGAATATAATACGTCAGTTAACGCGTTGTGTCTCAAATATTGCACATATATTCCAAACACATGCCAAAAGCCCTCCAAAAATAGCATTGTTTTTTGATGATGAATACACGGCGGTATTTTCGCGAAGATATATGCGTGGGATATCAAAATAGTCCGACCGTCTAGCATAGCACAGATCCCATATCCCTAAACATGTCATTCTCAATTTGAAAAGGAATTTGCACGCGTTACTGAAAAGGGTGATCTAGAATTACTGAAGGGGCCACATTTTAGCGGAGGATGCACAGCATAATAATCATAGAATATCTGAAAGGAGAATAAATTGCACGTATATCGTTCATGTATGACAGGTTCGGAAAACTTATCTTGTTCATGTTTCTATATACTTCAAAATAGATGTATAGGACCTAGGTCCTGTTTGAACATTCAAACCATTGGTCTGTAACGACCACCTGATTAAGGAGACTATCTTTTCTATCTCCCTTAAACAGTCATGACAAACATTTTCATAGGCTGTATTCATTTCTCATTGCGACAATAACATGATTCCTGGATTTCAAGGGATGGTATAGTATTGGTTGAGATGGGGCTCCAGGTTTCCAACTTTTTGGTGAGATAATGAGAAACCTCTTTTGAAATACGAAAGAACATGCAATTCTGAGAAGAATTCAACGTTTACTTGGTGAAAATGGCTGAGATATCCCAAAACAAAGTAAAACAAAATGATTCTAATAAAAGGTGGGTCCCATCCGTTATCAGGACCACTTTGCTTCTGGTTATCTCAGCCGTTTGAAAACCAATTTTTCATCACATAAACTTGAAGAACTCTCAGAATTGTGTGCTCTTTAATATTTAAAAATAGAGGTTTCATAATATCATCTTACAAAATGCAGTTGAAATCTAAAGCTTCATCTCAACCAAAATTATATTATCCCTTTAATGAAGAGAATGTAGGGAGTACGGACTTGTGAATGACACCAGATACACATTCAATGGAAAATCCACCCCCAGAAAATAAATACACCCCAGCAGAAATTAGAAAAATATCCCTAAGATATCCGTAAGAAATTAGGAAGATATAACATTTTGAAATTTCCCATTTTTCCCGAAAACATTTTCTTGACCTGCTGCGTCCAGTCTTTATGGATGTTCACACGAACGAGTTGATGATGCCATGCCTGCACAATTGCTCATGTCTGCCATATGTTACATCATATGAAATTCGGGGAAAATATGTTATTTTTAGCTAATACAGTTAAAAACATATTCCCATACCAAAATGTATCAGAAGTAACATCTGTTATTTTTCATTTGGGTGGTTTTAAGTCAAGTTTCATAATCTCATTATTCATACAACTTAGATATCCAAAAACAGAGCAATCCTAGTAAAAGGTGAGACCCACCTTTTATTATGATCGCTTCTTTTTACTTTGTTTTCGATATCCCAGCCATTTCAAAACCGGTATTTTTTTTTTTAAGTAGACTTTGAATTCCTCTTATTTCTGTATGCTCTCAAGTGGTTTTATAATATAACCCGAAGAAAAATAAAAAAATAAATTTAGAATCCCAAACTAAACCAAAACTATGACATCCCTTTAAAGGTAATTGCAGTAATAGCTCACGGTATCCCTGAAACGTTGCGCGAGAATGCGTTATAGCTGGTCAAAAGATGGCGCTCTTAAGAGCAGCAAAATACTCATCCAATGCATGTTGTGAAGGGCTCACACGGGTTTCCCCACTACATGTAGAGACATGTGTTAAAGTTCAAAATTAAAATATATATATATGTAAAATAACTGGGGAAAATGAGTTGTTCCATCTTCGGTAACCTAAAAAAAATGAGGTACACCCTTTCATCCATCAAATTTCCAAGGGGGTTCTTTGGCTCGAACACTGTCCAAGGGCTCGCAAAGCCAGACTACCAGTTCTTTTTACTAAAAAAAAAAATCACATATTTTCTGTAAATGCACCCAATCAAATAATAGTCCCTTCAAATTCCATGAGAAAATATTTCATCTTCCAAACAAAATACAGCTTGTAGAGGAATTCATACTCAATATCTGCAGCTATTCAACTTTTGCCAAACTGCCTATTCTGATTTTTAATTATTTTTTTCTTCATTTATTCTAGTATCTTTGGTATGATTTCGTAATGAGGTCAGGGATAGTCCATTCTGTATTTGCAGGTATGAGCCCTGAAAAGCAGATTTACGACATTGATATTCCCGACCCCTTACTCAACAAAAGATATCTCGTGATTATGATACGTTTAAAGGAAACACGAACGACAGTTTTGGTAAACCCTCTCGCCTCTTCGGTCCATTCTGATCATTTAAAATCTTTAGTGTGCCAGGCTCCAGCAAGCTCCGAGACTGGATTGTTGAGACTGTCATTGTAACTATCATTGACTGCATTGAAATGATGCCTGCACAGAAAGGTCTAAAAAGGTTTGTCACGTTTTCAGTTTGTGAACACATTTATCAAATACTGATATATTGCAAAGATAATTCACGTCGTCAGTAATAAATTATTTGAAAAATAAAATTATGTAGGCCTATGTAGTAGAAGAAGAACTTGTCTTCGATACAACGGTGTTTTGACCCTGTGAGAAAGTTTTAGAAACTATGACAAGGCTCTTTTTTTCAACGATATCAAAATTGCATTTAGAATTTCACACTTCCGAAAATATTATCAAAGGTTGATTTTGCCTTTCCAATTTCTTTCTTCAGTTGTTGTCCCGAAGGAGTCTGTAGAGTATGTTCCTTGTTGACATGAGAGGTCGCCCTACTGATTCTTCTTTCGTAGGTTTATGACGCGCTCCGAGTTCTCTGTGTGTATACGGCATTGAAGTCTGTGGACATTATTTTTACCATGAGGGTTTGGTGTCTTAGCTGAATGCTTTCAGTAAGCGGGCGTAGAAAGTGGGAGTTTGCAAAATCTGATCGACAAGGATGAGAGCCTTCGAGAATTCGAGAAATTATGTTGTTGTTGTTGTCGACGATGATGATGATGATGATAATGGTGGTGGTGGTGGTGGTGGTAGTGGCGATGCCGATGAAATATGTCCAAGGAAGGAAAATAATTCATCAACCTGTGTGGCGATAACAATGAATTTTGCAATCCGATACAATACAAAAAAAAGATAAATAATTATTGGGCCTGCACGAAATATGAACTTACGTTAAGTCTTACGATGCTTATAGCTTACTATGCTTTTCGGATGTCGTTGTTGTGTTTGCTTTGAAGGACTCTCTCATTTCTCATTCTCCATTCGCATCTTACGATCCGTAATCATTCTGCGGCATCGTTATTCCGTACACATCTTGCATAGGAAGGACTCTGGTGTTTTATTTATACAGTATAGTTCCTTTTTCAAAGAATGCGTCTGCGGTGGCTCACGGAGCGATGTGAAAGCAAAAGTGTCATAATATTATTGACCTTTCGTACAATTACCGAATCTGATTCTTTTTTCAACAATTGTATCTATGGAAAAAAAAAATCATTTAGTGGTATGAGATCTGTTAATGTAGACTCGGAGAAGAAAATGAGTCGAACGCATACACGCGAGTCAATATTTTTTTTTTTTGACGCTCTTTATAGCCTTTATTCAGACCAATCAACATTGTTACATTGTAGTGACACAAAATATCTATATTACACTGTTTGACGGACAACAAAGAGGTTTTGTACAATATATAGATTAAACATTAATAAATTGTACACACTTGACATGATTCAGTCACCAGTCTGAATAAAGATTTTATCTAAAACAAATACAAGAAACATGAGAGGTGATGGAATTACAAAATCTTTAAAATATAATCTATGCACCAGTTATGAACATCATGAGAACTAATATCTCTCTGGGTCTTAGGCAAGTGGAGATTCATAACCAGATAATATTTGATTAAGCTTTAATAATGACGATCAGAGAAAAAGAACCAGTATATGGAGCGGGCAAAGCAAAAACACTGGATATTCAATTCATTTTAAATAGATTGACTGAGGTAAATACAAAAGATATGTCTTAACAGGATGCAATAATCAAACCCGGTATTTCATTAAGTATAATTTTCCCATTTCGCGTAATGTAATGTCAATTTATCCTTTAAAGTTGCTTTTTCATATTCAGACTGTTTTGAGGTGGCGATTGCCCTAGATATTTCTTTACAGGTTGGAACTCTTCCACTTTTACGGTTAGCATAAATCATATGCTGTACAATAATGAACATACAAAAAGACAAACAGCGCCCTCAGGTTTTGACAACGGTAGAGTCGTTTCAAAAATAATAATAAACTTGACTGAACATTTCTTCTTCCTGACTTTTGGTTCTCCTTCTTGTTCTTTTATGGATTTATCTTTTACATTTTCTTCTCCTTCTCCTTCTCCTTCTCCTTCTCCTCCTCCTCCATCTTCTTCCTCTTCTTCTCCTCCTTTTTCTTTTTCTTTTTTTTATTCTTCATCTTCTTCTTCCTTCCATGTTTCTCTGCAATAGGAAGGGTGGTGAATCGCTTATCACGTGATTGTGCGAAAACCTCACTTCTTGTTCCTGTCGTGGACAAAACGCGTTAGACAATAATGATTATTCCTGTCTGTAATGAATTTATTTTTGTTGATGCATCCCAGCTATTCTAATCTATAATCAAATAGGTAAATGAATTAGCACGAAACTCTATAAATTTACTGAAGATAAGCATGCAGTAAAAGTGTTTTCATTCCGACGTTAAACTGGATTTAGTGAATGCAGATAACAATGTTCCTCGTTTGTTAATCCGAAAAGTCAGTTCTTACTGTCATATTATGTAATAAGGATAAAAATAATTTCCCTACCTTCTACAAGAGGTAGGTCTTAATTGTCTTTCATGTCATTTACTACTTTCATTTATCCTTTTTTCATTTTCAGCAAAGAATATAACCAGAGTGTACAAAACATTCCATGCAAAGAGCAACGACAACAACAAGAACAACAAAAATGCATATTCTTTTATCATTACGCTAGACAAATGAGAGTACGTCACATTCGTTCCACATGTGACGTCACGAACTGTTAGAGGGGTGGTTCAATGGCTGAGATATCCAAAAGCAAAGTAAATCAAAGTAATCCTAACAAAAGGTGGGTCCCGACTTTTATTAGGATCCCTGTGTTTTGGATATGAGTCAGCTATCTTGAAATTAATTTTCATGAAATAAACTTAAAATTTCTCGTATAATCATATGCTCTGTCATGTTTGATAAGAGGTTTCTGATTATCTCAAAGAATAATCATTAAAAAACTTTGGAAGCATGAAGCCCATCTCAACCTAAACTGTACCATCCATTTAAAGCCTTCTTATCGAGCAATAGCTGTACATTGACGTAACAAAAACTTATGTAAGGTTTGTACAGGTGGTTTTTCTTATCTCCTCGGTCTTCGCTGATGTGTTGTATATACTATCATTATTGCAGTCACTGAATGTGTATCCTTTTATTTCCCGTTTACAAAATTTCATACTCTCGCCTACAACCATGACAATGATATGAAGCATGAATAACCTTCCATAAACACACATACACACACACACACACACTCACAATCATGTTATGATATTTGAGTTTAGGAAAACAATTCTGAAAGAAGAGATTCTTTACATCTGAAAACCAAAATATCACCCAAATACATGATGGATGCATTTAAGAATTTCGCTTTTGAATGGCCTGTATTCAAATGTAGTGAGTCTCCTGTTAATGTATACATAATTAAGGAAATAAAAAGATTCCTTAAAACCATTATGAAGGAACTATCTATTTAATTCAATTCAGTTCAGTTCAATTCAATTCAATTCAATTCAATTCAATTCAATTCAATTCAATTCAATCTTTATTTCTATTTTTTCAACAGATACACAAAGAAATTTAGTAATGATTAAAATCGCGCATGCTTTTACATGATACACAGGAAGCAAATAATTATGACCACTGGCAACGATGGCAGTTTGTTCCTGTCTATAATCAATAGAAAAGACACACTTTGTAATATATAATCTGTAAAAAAAAGAAAAAGAATGGAGACACCCACTAAAAAGACTAAATTCTGGTGATGTATGGGTACCTTGGAAAGCAGGGTATGAGGATGAAAAGCTTACTACATTTGTACTACAAAGAGTGCATAAAGTTTGATATCTCGATCTTGATCTATACACTCGGTCAATATATTACTGGGACCTAGGCTTAACAAGCCTGCTTTTAAGTAGGTTCCATTATATTTCTTTGGCATTAATACTTAGATTAAAACTTTCATAAACAAATTGACCACCATGTTCTTTATGTTTTATGTGCATCATAGCCGGATATTATGTATCATTTTGATTTGTTGTATTTGTGACCGTGCAACTCCAAAGCCAACAAAAAGTCTCACCCGTTGATTTTAAGTGAGAATTTAAGAAGGTGAAACGGGTCAACGAAAACTCAGTCTTGAGTTTTTCATGATATTATTTTCTGAAAGAGCTATTCTTCTTCTACACCATTTGTTAGTTTGGTGTAATAAAATGAACGGGAAAATGTGTTTCCAGCAGTTTTTCTACAATTTTTTTTTTTTGTAGAGTATAGTGGGATCAGGTATTTAAGAGGATCCTTTTCATTTCTTGAAAATCCGTTGCACAATCTTCACTTTCAACTCTAATCAATTTTGAAAAGATAATGCTACTGCTTTGAAAGTTGGTATTAATCATGAACAGAATACTAGTATGATGATATAAAATACTTAATTTCAGCTTAATCGAGTAGTCACTTCATTTTTTGTTTCCGCGGTGGTTTACATCCTGTATTTTTGTCCAATTCATCGCACACCCAGTGCGGTTTGGGTAACATTAAGCGCTTGAATATTGTTAAATAAACCCTATTATTCAACACATGTATGGAATCTTGCCATCTGATTGGATAAATGCTGGTCACATGACATTCAGAGGAATCGGCTATCCAACGCTCACACTCAATGGCAGTGCAATAGTCGACTATTGAACGGTACAAGCAAGCCGGCAGCGCAATAGACCCTAGGACACACTGAACTTGTGTATCGTACGCTTTAAATAGAAGTAAGCAAACTCTCTAGACCTTGCTATATAGGGTTTAGTTAGACCCTTTTCAAGACCTAGGGGGCCTACAAGAGATCGAGCCAGTCGCAGTACGTTACGTAGTTAGTAGGCCTGACGTTAGGCGTAGGCTTTCGCATAGTTCTCGATCTACCTATTTAGGGTTAAACATATCTATTTTTGGTCCATATTGTAGACCATGCCTAAATATTTCGATATTATGTGTTGTATAAAACAAATATTCAATGTTTATCATTCGTGCGACGGTACCGAATATTACATTCGGTACAAGTTTAACCGTTCTATTCAACTCCGCTTCGCGTCGTTGAATAGAACGGTTAAACTTGCACGCTCATGTAATATTCGGAACCATCGCACTCATAAACATTGAATATTTGTATAATATTCGGAGCTACAAAAAAAAAGAAGCTACAAAAAAAGGTTATTCGTATTATTTATGGCGTCCCGCAACGTTCCCATACAGAGCCATTATTTACTAAACATGAAATTTTGAAAATTAAAGATTTGTATTTTTTTTCAACCTGGTCAGTTTATGTTTAATTATAATGTAAATGCACTTCCCAGTATTTTTAATTCATTGTTCCCACGGAACCAGTCTTTTCATGATTATCCCAATCTAATGAGTTTCATTTACCCCTCCTGAGAACTTTATTGGCTCAGAATACATTTATATACACCGGACCTAGATTTTTTGAACTCACTGAGCTGTGACATAAAAAAAAAAAAAATTCCCCATCCTTGTATTTTTTAAGCGCAAGTTGAAACTTTTCTTATTAAATCCTCCCTGATATGTTTTTTTTCCTTTAATAGCTTTAGTTTTCGTTGATCTCAGGGTTCATCATCCACCCACCAATCATTCAATCATTGAATTCATTATTACGTAAAGAAGTAGCCATTACAATCCTTGCTCAGCTGCATGCAGCACCAACTCTATTAAGCACATTCTCTACCATCCCCTGTTCCATTTCCCTTGTTCAGCGTGTGGGTATTCTCTCATTCTCTCTTTTTTTCTTTCTTTCCTTCCATACTTTTCATCTATTCTGGCAAGTTGTGTCATGTTGTTGTGTTTCTTCTGTTTTGTCCCGTCCTGTCGTATATCATATTCGTCACAAGTGTTTGTAAATAAGTAATTCATAGGTTTTATGAGTGGTTCACAATCTACCAGCTTTGCTTTTTAGTGGACCTCTCTATTCTTTCTTCCTTTTTTTTTCAACTGAGGCATGACTTTGTATTATTTTTTTTTTTTGCCAGTATGCGCTCTTATGTTTATTGATACCATTTATTAATTGCAAAGGCAAATGTTCTTTGTTTATGATGTAAAACCTGATCTATCTTGTGTTGTGTTTTTGTTGAAAAAGAAAAAAGAAGAAGAATGAAAAGAAATGAATTGAATTGAATTGAATTGAGCCTCTTTCCTCAGTTCACACTTTTTGAGAGTGTGTGCTTTTTTTTTCTTCTAGTATTTAGATTTGTTTGGAGATTCCTTGAATTGATTTATACCTCAATTTAAAGCTAAAACTCTGCTCTTTCAGAATCTGCCCTTAACTAAAATAAAGATCCATGTTGGGCGACTTTTTGTTGGTTTTGTGACGCAGGGTCACATTTGATATGAATAGTGAACATTTGATATTAATATAAAAGTAAATTGAAATTGTAATTGGCATTGAATTGAAAAGAAAAGTAAGTAAAGCTGAACAGAAATAGGAAAAGAAAGAAAATGAAAAAAAAAGATAAGAGAAAATCAAAAAGCTAAGAGGAATCAGAAAGAGAAACAGAAACAGATGAAATATATGAGCATTTCATATCGTTTAAAACTGTTAAGATCAAAGCCCACAACAATGCTCAAAGCCACAGAGACAATTCGCTTTAACTGGACAGCACGGTAAAAGTTCGTTATTCCGAAGGTTCGTTATTCCGAAGGTTCTTTAGTCCAAAGGTTCGTTATTCCGAAGATACGTTATTTCGAAGGTTCGTTAATCCGAAATTTTGATAAGGTTTGCTATTCCGAAGGTTCATTAATCCGAAAATGAAATAAGGTTCGTTATTCCGAAGGTTCGTTAATCCGAAAATGAAACAAAGCTCGTTATTCCAAAAGTTCGTTACGGACCCTATTTCATTTTCTGATTAACGAACCTTCGGAATAACGAACCCTATTTCATTTTCGGATAAAAGAGCCTTCGGAATAGCTAACCCTATTTCATTTTCGGATTAACGAACCTTCGCAATAATGAACCTTCGGAATAGCACCACATATGTTCGGATTAACGAACCTTTTTTTTTTTTCATTTTCGGATTAACGAACCTTTAGGTATAGGGAATTTGTGTGTTTCTGATGAACGAACCTTCGAAATAACGAATCTTCGGAATAACGAACAGCACCCGGACATAACAGCGTAAAGCAACTACCACAGGGGGAACTGCCGGGAACTGCCGGGAAATGACAAACAGATCAATCTATAGAACTTAAGTGCGCTCATCATCAGAATTCTATTCATAATTTTGTCAATCATACTGCTGCTGACTGTTGGAACATCTACAGGGTTGAATTGTTGTATACACTTTCCTACACCTCATGAATAGGAGGAGAAAGGCAACTTGGGAGAGGAAAAAAAAATAAAAAAAATGTTGAAAATAATATTCGTGCTAGATTTCATATTTCAACACTTCGAACTTCGAAATTATAATAATCAAAACCTTTAAGCCGAGTTCATCTAGGATGCTATAATAACGCCTGCGGGAAAGAATTGTATTTTCCCCCTTTTTCTATTTTCTTAAATTCAAACTGAATGGAATTTTCTTTAAAAAGGGGTCAAGCAAAGGAAAAGAAAAGAGGAAAAGAATGGTAAAGAGATAGAGAAAAAAGGGGGAAAAGAAAGAGATTCGAGATTGGGTATAAAAAAGGATAGACCTAGATTGCTTCATGTATACTAGGTAAGTGATGAAAACGGTTGTTTTTCGGCCACAATGACTGACTCAGCCGCAGGGTGGAAAGACAGAAAGATATGCTTAAAGTATTAACTGTAATCTGCAGCAGATTTATATGAAAAGCGATAACTGCTTTTCCTTTTTCTTCTTCACGTATAAATCAAACGATCTACTTAAAAGAAATGACACGACTCGGCCTACGCCTTGTCTTCTTCATTTCTTTCCTATATTCTTGAAGCCTCCTACGGAATTACGATAACTAATCTGAGCGCGAAAAAAAAAAAAAACAGAGGCAAATCTACAATCCGCACGAAAGGCAACAGGTTTATCATATCCAATCTCTATACTGCTGACGGGGTACTCTCTCCCTCCCCCCCCCCCCCCTCCCCCCCTCTCTCTCTCTCTCTCTCTCTCTCTGTTTGTGTGCGTTTGTATGTATGCTTTCGCGCTCGTGCGTCAGTATCATCAAACCCAAAACAAGTTGTTTAATTTCCTAAAGACACAGGCCTACACAAACCCACCTACATAACAAAAACAAAAACAAAACGAGAGATTGTAATTTGTCATCACTGACAAATTAAGGTGATCCGATTTTTTGTTATCAATGATTCGAGTACTGATCGCAATAGGCATGACCATACAAGTTTCATCTGTGTTTTTTAATAGAGACATTGGCCGTGTGATGTTTGGATTCTCATTTAGCAAAGGGAGTCATATCTGCCATGTTTGGTACCAAATTCTGTATACACTATAACGAAGAAACAGCAACAAGTACATAAATGAACTTTGACCCACCTTTGCACTCCCAAGATGGCATCTGATGAAATAGTGGTTATTTTGTAAAATGATTCTCGCGACATCGTCTATACATGTGAAAAATATGGGAAAGATAGGACAGGTATTCACCAAGATACAAGATGAAACATTTATGACCTTTGACCCTAATTTACATACCCAAGATGTTGGCCGATTAAGTAGTTGTTATTTTATGGAATAATGTACATGACATGAACTAAACATGTGCAAAATATGGGGGTGATAGGGTTTTTTCTTGAGTTATTGCAAAGAAAGTAGCAGAAAGAAAGAAATATCTCAATTCATAGAAGATAAGCTTTAATTTCAACCAAGTTTTTTAACGTGATCCCGACATCGAATGAAAAACAAAGGGCAACCTAGCGATAGCGCAAAGTCTTAGCTACAACATATTAAAATCTGGGAGAAATTCACAGAAGGGTAAATGAGCTAGTGCTCGATAAAGACAATCATGTCAATTTACACATCTAGAGAAATACCTTCCCATAGAGATAACACGTCATAACGAAGATAGAGAAAAAAGTACATATGACCTTTGACCCCAATTTGCACAGACAAGATGGCATCTGAGCAAAAAGTGGTTATTTTGTGAAATGATCTTTGTAACATGGTCTTTGTGTGTGCAAAATATGGGAAAGATAGGACATGTATTCACCAAGATACAGGATGAAACATCTATGACCTTTGACCCTAATTTACATACCCAAGATGGCGACTGATCAAGTAGTTGTTATTTTATGAAATAATGTTCGTGACATGAACTAAACATGTGCAAAATTTCTGTGGTGATAGGGTATGTTTTTCTTGAGCTATTGCACATAAAGTTGCAGAAGAAAGAAGTATTTCAATACATGGAAGATAAACTTTAATTTCAACCAAGTTTTTTTCACGTGAAAACGTATGAAAAAACGAAGGGCACACTTACGATAGCCCACAGTCTCAGCTATACCATATTAAAATCTTAGAGAAATTCACCGAAGCATAAGTGAGCTGGTGCTCGATAAAGATAGTCATGTCAATTTTCATTTCCATAAAAATTGCACTCCCATAGAGATTACACGTAAACTGGTCAAATTTGACAAGGTTACCTTCAATCAATTTTTTCGAGGTGATGTCGTCATCTAATCAAACTTGTGTAATTAAATTAATGAAAGAACATTTCATAAGCTACAACATATTGAAATTTGGGTGAAAATTAGCTAAGGATAAGTGAGATACGCTCGAGTAAACTTAAAATTTGATGACGTCATTTTGAAAGTTTACTTTTTTTACTTTATTAAGAAATTTGATATCTTTTAATCATTTTGCCAGCATAGCCAGCCCATGAAATGACATGTACAACTCATACGCTTTCAGAATATGTAAAGAAAATGGGAGGTCACCATCCATCCTGAGGAGTAAAATCGAATTTAAAATTGGCGGTTTTTTGGCATAGTTGCACTGTGTATCCCCATTGACGCACGCGCGGAATTTTGAATTTGACGGGCCCGTATGACGTCATATTGAATCGGATCAACTTAAAACTTGGTAGTAATATTTCTTGACATTTCGGACATCCGATCCTTGTGAAAAAATTGAAAATTTCTTTTTCATATTAGCTGTGCGTGCGAATATGTGCGCGCGCGTACGCGTCCGTCCAATTTTTTCAATTTTTCAAAAAATGCTCCAAATGGTCTGAAACGTGTGCAAAAAAAAATTTGAGCTCGATTTGAGCATACAAATATTTCAACGCGCGCGTACGCGCGCGTTTTGATATTAAAATGAAATTTGAGACTATGAGTAGAATCCACTTGACTTCAAATATATGTGACGTAAATTTCATTGAAATATTCCATTCTATTAATGAGATATGCATGAAAATGTGTTTTCATATAATGACGTCATAGTGACGTCACGGTCGACTGATCACTATGATTTTACTTGCGCTGTCGTCTTTGCGACATGATGCATGTATGGTATAATTTTGACATTGAGAGGCAATGCACTTTCTGAGCTAACCTCTGCACAACTTTTGTCCAGAAATAAACAATTAGTACAGATACAGAAGGTGATCCGAAGGATATTCGGATCACCTAACAAGGGGTTACCATCAAACGAATTAAAAATGCTACATGTTTTCGACAGCTACCTGGGAGAAATACTGTGAAAAAAAAGGGTCTCATCCCTCGATCAGTTAACGACTACTTGGCTTCCCCGTTCGTCAGGAGGAAAAGCAAAAAACAACCAAAAAAAAAACAAAAAAAAAAACAAAAACAGAGTTGCTTTCAAGAACAGACGACGCCTTAAGCCCCTACTGACAAATTGATGAATACGTTAATCATACGGAGGGATTAGTTGGTTGTGGCCAGAAGGGGATGGTTTGCAACGTACGTCGTGCGATGATTCCAAATAGTTGTTTGTTAACATTTCTTCGCGAAGAAACCTACAAAATGGACCAATATTTATACGCACCCATCGCTCTCTCCGACAGCTC
Organism: Diadema antillarum; assembly: GCF_040938485.1. Lineage (NCBI taxonomy): Eukaryota > Metazoa > Echinodermata > Echinoidea > Diadematoida > Diadematidae > Diadema > Diadema antillarum. The sequence goes on from NW_027271557.1 coordinate 866,308, forward strand.
ATTGTATACATACACTTTTTCCTCCTCCCGCTTCTTGTTTGTCTTCGTAGATTTTATTTTCTTATGATGAATCTTTTCTCGTAAGGATGATCTCGTATCATCTCCGTCCAACTTTGTGCCTGTCGCCTACTCTCAAGGAGGAGTCTTTTTCTCAGAAATTATACCTTTCTTCCCTTTCACTCGAATATAGATTATGATCCTCCTTCTTTGATTAACATTGCCTTTGCTGACACATCCATCAATGCTCATCATTTCTCGAGCAGATTTTAAATGTCACCTTATGTTTCCCATGTCTTTTTCTGTAGACTTTGCTTAATATAAGCACCCTAGCATAAACCCATTATAGTATATCCTACCTTTAATAAACAGTATGTATGCGTTTTGAGCACCCTCAAAGAGTGGATCATTATCATTATTATTATCATTATTATTATTATCATTATCATTATTATTTTATGAATATATATTGATATATGTACATATGTACATACATATATCATGTATATATATATATATATATATGTATATATACAATATATGTTTATATGGGCCTATTATACGTGTCCTTTAGAAGAGTTTAGATACGAAAACAGATATTTCCTTTTGTATCAATTTGAGATATTTTAGATTGAAGCTGCTGAAAAACAAAGAAAATCATTACAATGATGTATGTGTTAATATATTTGAATGTGCAAAATGAGTAAAGAAAATGGGATTCCATCGGAATTCAAACCCGAGACCTCCGGATGCTAGCCCGGTGCTCTACCGACTGAGCTATAAAAAGCCCCTGATCAGTGTTCGTCCAAGAAACCCTAAATTTTCGATGCTCGGATGGCGAGAAGCTGTAGCAGTGTGTTAGTGTGTGACACACACGCACACTTAAACCTGGCATAAACCCGAAGAATAATTCAAGTTGGGGATAAAGGCGAGGGATCACCAAAGTGACGCAGCTTTTTCTGTTTGTGTTTTTGAATATATTTGAATGATACAAATCTTCAAAAAAAAAATAATGTAAAAATTGCAGTATCATTGAAAAAATATGACTCTTCTTTATTCAATGATGACCTTAATTAAAAAAACGCAAAGTAAAATGGCGTTTGTCTGTGTTAGCATTTAAACTCTTCATCAAACATCATATAACGTAATGAGGATTTTATGAATAGAAATTTTATATATTATAACATTTGGCGAAATATGATTTTTGACATCGTGCTTTAAACAAATTAATTTAGTCGTGTTTATGTGAATTGAAATGGTCTCTGAGTAAAATAGCCCTCATTATATTATATCATTTTGTTCATCAATCATCGTTATTACAGCGTGCATTTTAAAGGGAGACCTAAGTTTAGTGTGTCAAGACGTAGTGTTTGTTTGAGAGTCGCAATTCTCTCGAGTTTCTACAAGCGAAGTAAATACAATAACTGCCGCTTACTTTTTTGACAATAGCTGCGTAATTACGACAATCACGTAATCAGAAGCTTTAACGCGTATTAGCCTCGAGCTTTTATAATGAGTGGTCAGCGGGGGGAAGGGGCAGCCGGTTCCCCGTTGATCCGTCAATCTATGTAGCAATTCGTATAACCCTCCGGCCCTTTTCAGCCGAACGATTATAGGCACGTGTTAGAAATACAAGGACAAAGCAATGTTTTATCTTTGCCTCTTGGCAGACTTGTTATGATCGGTGTTTATCAATGAAGCAGTTGTCAATTACAAATTTCCAGTCGGGAGTATCTGATTGTATGATTTGACGTTTATTACTTTCAAAGGTTCGCTCGAATATTTCTAATGTTGTCACCTTTTACGCGAATCCATCTCACCATTACATGACAATTGTGATTATTAACACTTTGATCGTCGGAAACGTCATACAAGATCACCTGTATTGTTACGTCAGCATAGTACGAACAATGACTGGCGAATTTCCTTGTCTTAGTTTGTGTTTCAGGTTAAAGTACCTTTCATATAACTAACACTGTGAGTCTTACTCGCCCCAAAGTGCTCTCATGTCTTAGTAATCATGCAATTAACTGCGATCAGCAGCCCCATACGCATAGGGACCAGCAGTCCCATACGCATAGCGTAATCGGGCTTCGCATTGTAGCATTCAGGATCATGACAGATTTAGTATCGCAGGGTAAATGTCAACTTAAAATCCCATAAATTCTTCAATTTGAAGACTTACCAATTAACTTGAAGTATTGAAAATAGGCTTCGGGCAACGTTTGGTTCTGCCTATAGTCCCTTTCTGTTCGAATTGATGACTGAATGTGACTCGGTCGACAGGACCTTAGGAGAGCTACATACAGTACACTGAATACTACACCCAGTGCATGCGAACACATCACATGCACACAAATTTCAAATCCATGAACGGATAAGATGTTTGTGTGCGCATGCGCTGGCCATGGTATCCAGTCCATTACGCTATGCGTATGGGGCTGCTGGTCGCAGTTAGCTATGCGTACAATGGGCTGCACGCTGCTGGTCGCAGTCAGTGGTTTCGTACAATATTTATCGACGCTGGTCAGCGTCGGCTCTGGTACGAAACCATTATTGCATGATTACTAAGACATGAGAGCACTTTGGGGCGAGTAATTCTCACAGACAACGTACTTTAACATGAAACACAAAATAAGACAAGGAAATTCAGGGAAGCTTTTGAGGTACCAAAACTTTTTATTATCTTTAAAATCACCCACGCGCGCCCAAACACACACACACAAACTGAAATACACACCAACTTATAGGCAAGGTAGGCGTTACCGAAGTTTCTCCTATAGATTGTATTCTTTACCTCCATGGCTCCACAAGCATGGCTAAATAACGGAACTCCTTCATTATCTGTAACCTATAGATGAATATGCGCACTCACACACACACACACACACACACACACACACACACACATACACACACATACACACACATACACTCACACAAACATTATATTCAGCACTTTCTGTATTATGTGATTGTCGATAATCATGATTCAGGCGCTGTTCGTTATTCCGATTGTTCGTTATCGGAAAAAGATATAAGGTTCGTTAGTCTGAAAACGAATGGTTCGTTATTACAAATGTTCATTAATACGATAATGAAATGAATTTCTTTCAGTGCGCGATAACGAACGTTATAAAATGGGTTCAAGAATGTAGCCAATAGGAAGCGCTGAAATGAGTCACGTGGGCGTTGTTTACTTTAGTACCATTGCACTGCGTGTGTTATCCTATGGTAAATTGCCGATCGTCTGTGCGCGCGGCTCCTTTGAATAGCATGCAATGCTTATACGCAAATGTTGATATCGCGAAATCGATTGCCAGCGAAACGAACGAGAACAATTTCCAGCTCAGATCCGTTGCAGGCGAGTTTGAACTGTTGAATGACGAGGATTACCAAGACTTCATTGACGGATATTTTCCGTGAAAATTTGGATCAGCTACTGTCAAAATTTTACGCTGGGGCAAGAAAGGAGGACGGTACATCGTAACGTGTTATAGCAAACGTAGTATTCAGACAATCAGGTACGGTATGCAGTCCAGTACAGTAGTCAGTAGACCTCTACAGTAAGTTACATAGTGTTAGATCTACTGTTAGTACTAGTATTCAGACAATCAGGTATGCAGTACAGTACAGTGTTAGATCTACTGTTGCAGGTGAAGAACATAATAGTCATGATCATGGAACGTTTGACTTCTGACTAACTGAGCTTTATAAAGGTAGGAAGTGAAAAATCACTCATAGACCCATTTTATTAAACAAATGATGCAAAGGATTATTTCGTGGCGTTAGTGAAGGTGCGGCGCACTCGAGAGTATTGACAATGGTGCAACATGCACGAGGCTGCGCCTCGTGCATGTTGCACCATTGTCAATACTCTCGAGTGCGCCGCACCTTCACTAACGCACTCTATCCTGTGCATCATTTGTATATTATTTCATTTCGGAATTTCAAACCTTCGAAATAACGAACCTGTAGAATCTGAGAATAACGAACCTGTAGAATCTGAGAGTAAAGGACCTTCGGAATGACGAACCCTGGATTAAAGAATCTTCGATTAACTAAGTGTTACCTATGATGATTTATATCAATTACTCTTCATTTATTGCGTGCTTCAAATGAATCGTTGACACCTTTCTTAGGCACGCTTAGCCTGAGTAAGCCGTGGATATTAAAGTCGGTGGATTTATCATCATGCATCCAGATTTATAACTTTATATACAGGAGCGAAACTTGTTTTGAAAGAAACAGGTCACTCTTTTGCCTTTCTTGTAAATATCTTCGCATTTTATCTTACATATTCATTGTAATGTTGTTGCTAACCTAATGAATAACATTGAATTAAGTAAAATGGTGCACTTACATAAACTTAAAAAGGCTCTTATATCTTGTGTGAACACTCAGGCTCTAAGATTTTTATCGCAACTAAACATTTTATTTTTCAATAGTTCAAAGCTCAAGGAGCCAGCGGAAAAGCAGCAAGCAGTTAACTTAATTATTTTAACTACTTGTGTCCTAGATGTGATTATATTCCCCATGAATTCGACAGATGGCTATAAAACCCGCTTCTACCGATGAGTTATGTCGCCGTATTAGAAGGCAAAACCTGAGTTGGAATCCAAAAAATTGGAATGATAATGTATTAAACGTTGACCGCCCGACTTAATTTGAACCCCGTGACCCACGTCAGAGTGATAAGTCGCCTACTATTAACTTTCACACTTTGCTATTAACACTTTCCCCCGACTTTCACATTTTTTTTTTGATTTGTCAGACTTTAACTTAACTTCAAAACAGCCACAAAGCCAGGGTCTGGAATTGCTGTGTATATGAAATATAATGTTTATCAAAAAAAATATACATATGAATATATCAACAGCACTCACGCTTAAATATCTTTGTTGTCGTTGTTACTGCTGTTATTTGAGAATCAATTTGTTCAACTCTATTCATGAGGACGATTATAATATCGTATAATCATTAACAAAATCAACGCGATGCAAATGACGATTAGCATGACAGTAATAACATTAGTAAATACTATGAACTTGTAATGTATATCATCCTAATCATGTGATTGATAATAGTTTGCATTAGCGCTATCGTTACCCTTGTAAACGGCTATTATGATCAACATTAATTGGGCCTATATTGACATCATTATTCTATCAACAATAATCAGATGATAAAAACGGAAAGACAGAGACATGATCCCTTTGATAGCTAGTCATTTTGTATGAAAGATATTTCGATGTAGGATCCTTGCAGTCGGTCTTGTTTGAAGTACTTTAGTTATGAGTAAACCACTTGCAGGCGATATAATGTGCTAATCCCCCCCCCCCCCCCCCCCCCCCAGAGAGCCATAGTCCATAGTACCTGTGGCTCCCATAGGTGATTAGTTAACTACCTAAGGCCAAATTATACGCAGTTTCACATGTAAATACTTCTGTTATTTCCTGAAACACTATTAACTGTGTACGTTTCCCCGTACCCCCTCCCCCCTCTCTCTCCTTCTCCAAGATCCCCATCTTTCCTTCTCTTTCTCTCTCTCTCTCTCTCTCTTCTCTTTTCTTATTCTATCACATGCTGTTGTTTTTTACATTGTGCCTCAATACTTATATCACCTCTCTCTCTCTTTTTAGTGTTGTGGACAAGCCAATTCTATCACCCCATGCTCATTTCCTCGATGCAAAACAAATGAACCAGACAATCGCCAAAGCGTAAATTCCATAAACATCAAAAACTGTCATAATTGTTATCATACATAAGATCTCTCTCTCTCCCGATATCTCTCTCTCTCTCTCTCTCTCTCTCTCCTCTATGATGGAGACAGGAAAGGTGCTGATGAGTGAGCAGAGATGAGGGAGATAGTGGCGTGTCAGGAGCGCATCTCGCCCAAGCCTTAATGGATTTCTTCAAGCAAGGTCGAAATTTGGGCCAGAAACCAGCTGAGATCGACTACTGTTATGTAAGATCTGATGAAGCAGGTTTTCAAAGGGAAACGTGCTGGCTGTGGATTTTCCATGTGACTCCAAATATGGCTTGATTTTATATACATATCTTCTTATGGATATATCTTTGTCCTTCCCTGGAGGAACAGATAATAGATATCCAGTTGGACGCCTTGAAGAGGGCGTCTATATCAACCCTATTGAGAACCAACATATATCAACGGCGACACGTTGATTCAAACAGATAAACGAAAGAATGAAAGAACAAACGGGGTAAAAAAATAGTTGCTGGAATTTTGTTTCATTTTGTATTTACCAGTGAAATAGGTTTCGATTCCTTTTTTTCTCTCAAGTGGAGCATAACTTCGTATTTTTGCGTATATGCATACATATCTTTATCTGTATCATTTTTCCTTTGCAAAGTCGAATGTATATCCTTATGATATAATTCTTTATTTATTCCATGTTATTTTTTGGGGGAAAAATGAATGGAATTAAATTAATTGAATTGAAAAAAACAAACAAATATATATATATATATATATATATATATATATATATATATATATATTGGGAAACATACATATATATATTGGGAAAAAACACATCATTTCCTTCTCCCTGGTGCAGCAGAATAACAAGAAAAAAGTCGTAAAAAACACGAAAGGAGACGCTTTCTCGTTTTTGTAAGTACATAATTTGACGAATATGAAAGCCGTATGTCAGATTGCAAACAGTAAGGAGGAAATCGTTTATGTCTGCTTTGCTGATATTCTAATTCTTAAACAGGGGCATTGAAGAGACTTTATTGTTTTCGATTTAACGATGACCGTTGTAGGTTTTGAAAATGGCGTTTGTCTGTTTTTGTTGTTTATTTTGTTTTGCATTAAAACTTTTCATGTGTTTGTTTGATTTTAAAAAGAAATAGATATGTAATCTGGAGAGAAAGACAATGGGAAAAATACACATACTGGTTTATGGCCAGTCTCGGGCACAAGAACCCGAGAAATGTCATTAAATTTCTTTCGGGCTTTTTCTCTGGTGTCACTTGCGTCTTCACACGTTCTTCTTGGAGGATGCGTTGTTGGATTTAAAAGTTTTCTCCTTGGTTTTTTTTCTTCTTAACAATGGGAGCAGGTGTCTTCAAATGCCATCGATCGTGGACCACACAGAATGATAACACACACACACACACACACACACACACACACACGCGCGCGCACACACACACACACACACACACACACACACACACAGAACATGAATGCCACTGTCTCTCGTTGCTCGTTATAATGATTCAACCGCCCTCGGATAATTAGCGTAGCCATGGTCGTTTGTAGATCATGTACTTACAACAGCATGAGGATCTGAGGCACTGGTTATCACCATCAGTGGGGTCTACGCCACGTATGTATGTAGGTCTATATCCTATACAGATATGTATGTATGTCATATATAATGATTATAATATGATATGTATATATATATATATATATATATATATATATATATATATGTATATATAATATATATATACGTAAGTAGAGTGTGAACTGCAATATATATATATATCATATATATATATATCATATTTTATCATATATCATATACTGTATATATTCAGTAGAGTACATGCAGAAACTAATCAGATGTTTGTTTGGTTGTAAAATATCAAGAAAGCGTATAGAACGGGTAATAAGATGAAATCAATATATACCGAAGGTGGACATTGTTGAGGAAAATAGAGGAGAGAATTTTACCTCTTCATTATTTAAGCCAGACCACTGGTTTCACTGGTTTCATGAAGAATTATAGAAACATTTTGATAGATGGCAGAGAGATATGATTTGCCACTTCTAAAGATAAGGTTGCATTTTGTTTTGTTTTGGGTTTTTTGTGTCTTTTCTATTTGTATCAGTTTACATCATTGTTGCACTTCATATCTGTTTTATATTCATCGCTAGATCCTTTATTGTCGCCAAAGTGTTTTCATCCCCCGACACCATCACTTTTCTTTTCTTATGGATCGAGAGATTTCCGCAAAACAAGAATCAAGCTGATCTTGAAATGAAAGTCTTTTTTTTTGTATTACTGCCAATGAACACTGTAGTTGTCTGTATCTTCTGTGGAATTAATGTTGTCATAATGAAATTTGTGTTATTTTGCAATTAACTAATTTGTATATTATTGTTCATATGAAAAAGAAAGAAAAATAGAAGATCAACCAAAAAAAAAAATTGATTTAGGGTAAACAAGGAATCAACTACGATTTCATTATTTCCTCCCCCGAATTACATGTTTACTAAAGTCATAACTATCATCGAACAGTTGTCATTAAAATTAAAAGTTCCCAACTATTATTAGGACCATTAATTTGTTTTTGGATATCTCAGCTAATTCAAAACCGATTTTCATCCAATAACCTTTGATTTCCTTTCCGGGATGTACATTATGCTGTTATATATTTCATATACAGTTTCTCATTATCTCACTCACTCAAAAAGAGGACAATCTGAAGCCCACTCTTAACCAAACTATGCAATCATTTTAGCATAATTTTGACCTATCGTCGAATACTTCCCACTTCCCACAAAAGGTTCATGTCTTTTCCCTTCATACACCGTTTGTCCGAGTTTCCCCTTCAAAGTTCATTATGTCCACTTTGCCCTGTAATCGCAAAAATCGTTTTAATTGAAATGGCAATCCTGTTTTACAAAAATCAATGTTAACATGTATATTTTGTCCTTTTATATTTTCCATCGGAAATCTTTCAGGCACTCATTTCAGGATGGAAATAAAAACTTTCTTTATGGACAATTTCGGCCTGCGTTCCCCGCAGCGGGCGGCAAAAGCCTTTACAACAACGCAACTCGCGAATTCTCTACGGGGTAGTAACGCAGAAGTGCTCGTGTGAGAGGCAATTAAAACGAATTGTATACGCCTTTTCGTCAAACCGCGTTATCTCGCTACTCGCGCAGTCAAGGCACTGTAGCCGAGAAGAGCGAGCGTGCGGAGAGGAAGGAGATACCAATAACAACAACAACAAAGGAGAGAGAAGAAACCACGGTCTAAGGTCTGTGAGGTACGAACAAATGATAACCTAATGCGTGTTGTTTGTTGTGTATATGTGTGGAAAACAGTGACAAAAGAAGACAAGATTAGAGGGGGAGTAGGGAGAGACAGAGGGTGAGAAAAGCTGGCGTATGTTGAATTTCCGGCTTTATGAGGAGGCGGAAGGGAATTTTCTTATACTGACGAAGCAAGGACGAAGCATAGGCGTGTACGAGAAACAGAGAGAGAGAAGAAAGAAAGGAAGTAAGCCAGCAAAAGACAGAAAGACAGCGAGGATTGGGAAGCGATAATTAGGCCCACAAGCGCAAACTGTGTTAATGCGTTAGCAACGTCGCCTTCGTGGTCTTGCTGTGACGTAATGAAGATCTACTGCAGAAAGCCGGATTTCAACTTCCGATGCACTCCGCCATATGGCCGCTTCGCCCAGCTCATGTGGTCACTCGCAGGCGCAGCGACTCTCCCTGTATTACGCCAAGCGCACGATCGCGCCACGCGAAAAAACAAAATAACAGTCGGGATAAGCATTCCTACAAAGGTTTTACAGTCATTTTGTGCGTGTGGGTGTGTGTGTGTGTGTGTGCGCGCGCGCGCGCGCGTGTTTGTGTATGAGAGTGTGTGCATATTTTCAATCAACATTCTATCATCCCCACATAGACGTAAATAAGAGCCGAATTGAATAGTTCAATTCCGCTCTCTAGAGTGCATCTTGGTCTAATGAGTCATTATTATGTTATAAGCGACAGACATCATAGAAGAACATTGGAAGCAATGACCTTTGGACGAACGATTAAAAGTAAGAACGGTCTATGATGCCGACCACAAATCCGTTAACTCGTTAAGACTCTTTTAGGGCAGAAGTGCAAATTAGTAACGCTACTCACAGATATGATAAGTCTCCTGCTAAGACACGAATGAAATCCGTGGTCACTGATTGGCTGACATTTCAACAGACAGGTTCGACATGGAAAGTTGCGGCTGAGGCTGAACGGAAGGGGGGGGGATGGGGTTTCTCAATCCCGTCTCATCTTGCGTGCCGGGGCACCGTCATTATTACGTAACTCGTTCCCTAGGTAATTCTAAAATCTCCTCAAACTTCCCACATGACCCACCTGTTTCTAGCAAGAGACGGACTATTATTATTACTTAATAAAAGTTTGTAGAAAGTGTAAGTTATGGTGTGATTACCGGTGGCTTACTTTCAGTTTTCTTCTTGAGCTTTGGTCATACATAGGTTGTGCAGAAGGGGTGTACTGGACGAGATAAAACGAGCACCAGGCTCTGGCGGAACAACCCTGCAGGAAGCAAGTTCGTTGATCCATCACCTGAAATCCATATGAATGTCACAAGAAACCATAAATCGGCCGAACAACAGAATAACCCAATTCTTTAATCTCCAGTCGTCGTTTTGTCTTTTCTCATTGTATATGCAAGATCCTCTGTATTACCACAATTTTTTTTTTCAGACATGCTATTTATACACTACAAATGTACCCATTGTGACTACATTACCTTGACAACAAAAGGAACAACCTTTGTGAATGATCTTATTTTAATCAAATGTATTTCCCTGTCGTGTTAAGATGAATTTAAATCTACATTAATACTATATAACATTCCCACAAAAATATCGGGTTTTTTGTATAATATGTGTGTATGCGTGTGTGTGCGTACCTGTGTGTGTGTGTGTGTGTGTGTGTATGCGTTTGTGTGCGTACGTGTGTGTGTGCGTGTATATTTTTTTTTCGGGAAAAACACAAACAGCGCATGAGTTACCTTGTGGAAACCTCTTGTATCGTGATTCTACCAGAATCGAGCAGAAGAATATGACAGATGAATGGAAATATGTAAAAAAAAAGGAAGTAATGTTGGAGGCTCATGGTCCTAAAAGAGGAATTGACTAGAAAAGGAAAGAGAGAAAAAATAAAGGCATTAGAATAAGAACAAAAATAAGAAGAAGAGTGAGCGATGAACATGGGGGGGGGAGAATCACGCTGAATGAATCGCGCTGCCCCAGTTAGATGAGCTGCCTGATCTACAGATGGGGGATAAACGGAGAAGCAGAATTCAATTACCTGCTAGAATAAATGATAAGGGAAGGAGCCATAACAATTAAATTTATTCATTTTCGTAATCATTACATCTTTCTTAAATGTTGGGCATACACACAGATAGATAGATAGAGGTTGGGGTGGAAAAAAGTGGAGAGGCTGGATTGAGTGAATCGTCCCCCCCCCCCCCCCCCCTTCCCCACCAAAGGAAGAGAGAGAAAGAAAGAATGAAAAGAAATCAAGGAAATAGAGAGACATCGAAACAGATGTGCGTCGAAAGGGCTGTTAATTGCCTGCGATGACGTATCGGGAGAGACGACCAATGAGCGAGCGAGCAGTCGAACAGATCCGAATTGACACCTTGGTAACAGACGGTCTAAAACAACGCGCACGCTCCATTTTCCCGCCTTCTACTCTCGTCTGCTACTGCGCCGTCATGGCGATCTGTCAAGCCTGGACTAGTTAATTAGCCATTAGAGAAAGTCGTGAAGCGTGACCGTGAAGTAGCGTAGAGTAAAGGAGGCTGAGAGAGAGAGAGAGAGAAACAGAGAGAAAGGGGGGGGGGGGTATTGGAATAAAGGAGGGTGATAACCTTATTTTCCGTCTTTCTATCTCACTCCATCATTGTTTCGTCTCTTTCTCTCTTACCTTCTCTCTGTTCTATCTTCTTTCTTTTTTTCCCTGTCACTTACAGTAGTCTTACATCTTTCGTAAGTTCGCCGGGCGCAGGTTTCTCCCGTGCCGGGAGACAAGTCTACTTCAGTTTCTTTCCACTGGTTTGCACTGACTGCGTGCGCACCATTTATTTTCCCAGCACATGTTACTGCGTCTTCAAGCATACGGTCGTCGTCGTCTGCTACGGTCCCTCTTGTTATCATCACCATCAACCTCCGCGTCAGGCGGCGAGAGCTGCCCCGGCTCTGACCCGGCGCATATTTCTTCGTCAAGACAGTCCTTTCATATCTCACCCCGACAGCTGATTCGGCGATATTTACCTCAAACACGGTGGCTTGTTTGAATGGATTAAGCTTTATCTACAAAAAATAAGAAACTCTTTTCGGGTTTTTTTTTTTTTTTTTTACACTATCAACGAGTCTCTGTAATTGTATGTGAATCTAAAGCTGTGAGGACACGTCGAGCACTGCGCGGAATCCACCTCAATGAGTCGACTGGATGATTTCCGAATCTTATACAGGTAAGAGAGCAACCATTGTGTGGTATTTTCCCTCTGTTTGTCTCTATTCCCCCCCCCCCCCCCCCCCACACCAACCCCTGTATCTCCAACCCTCATCTCTCTGTATCTCACCCTGTTTCTCTCCATAGAGGAGATATTATGCTGGAAATCTTTTCAGCAAATACAATCTCGCGAGAAAAATGAAGCACTCGACCTGATTCCTTCAAATCCAGTGTGAAAAAGTAGTACCAGAATAGAAGACAAGATGTCTTCCTTCGTATATTGACATCTTCATCAGTAACAGCGACCTGATTCCTTTAATCTACCCTGAAATATTGGGACTTGAAGACAAGACAGAATAATCGACTTCAGTACTATCATCTTCATCAGATATATAGTGTTGGTTTTTTTCTTTCTTTGGGGGCGGGAGCGGGGGAGAAAGTGGAGAAGGATACGATATCGGTCATCACGTTTCACAACCTTTACGAAAAGATTATCAAATGGCGTATCTTCATTGCCGTGTGGACGTGTCTTAGGTAAATAACCAAACCACACGACTTGATTATCTACTACTTTGGAGGGTTTTTTTCCCCCTTCACACTCTTCCACCCACCTATCCCCTCCCCTTCCTCTATATTCTCCATCGATTCTCTTCCGCGGCTCGACTTCTTCTAACTTCTCAAACATTTTTAGATCAGAATTCGTAGCTTCATCATCATGATCATTCGTGTCACTCAAACATGATAACTTGTATATTATCCTAGGGCAACTAACTTTCAAAATGATTTACGAACTTAAGCATTCGGGTTAGAAGCGAAATTGTTTTCTCAGTTGCCACTTGTTCTCAATGAATATTTTCCCATGTTTGGTTCGCTATCACGCCTCCTATGGGCCATCAAACGAGGGGCTGCCAATGTGTTTTCGATCCATGACATCATAATGGAGCCGACGAGACGAAAACTAAATCCAAGGAAGCCTTAGCAGCAACAATAATATCATCAACATCAAAACAACTACAACGAACAAAACCAGACAGATTAAGATTGAATAGATTGAAATGCTGAGAACCCTATAAGAACCCGCATGTAAATCAGCCTTTTGCTGACTTCGACAATCCACCCTTCAAATGATAAATGGAACACAAATCCGTGAGATCCATGCTCTAAATTATTGTTTGATCACAAGTGAGAAATTCAAAAGAGATACGAAAATGCAAACAAGAAATAATATCTTGCAACAACTTCAATCTGTGAATATTCAAGATACCTTTCAATAAATGATTTTTATCGGATTAGGTTGGTTTAAAGTGATGTATGTTTGTATATTGTCTGAATACATACCCACTTGTCATCAAATGTCGAAATTAACATTTTCTAAGCATAATGCCTCACCTAGATTCTTAATCAAGATAAACAATTTATGTCAAAACAAAGACTCAAATTTTGATCGTAAAAGAAAACTACGTGCACTTTAACACGATATGCTTTGGCAGTGATATTGGAATTGTGTTTTTAAAGGTCCTAGCCAAATGTTTCTTATGAAAAAAAAAGAGTAAGAAAAAAAAAAACCCACCAAAAACGCTAATCAAACCAGAGCTCAAACCCGACAAATTAGTTGGCTCTGAAATAAAATGGTTGTGTTCTGTATGGCTCCTGTTGGTTTTTATTTGATTATCTGAACCTCATTTTCCACTCTTCCATTCGACTTACCTTCTACCTTGAAAGTACCAATTAGCTGGGTCATGAATTAGCCGTATAATAGGCTTCAATTCAATCCTGACACCAGTACTGATTCAATTACATCGGTGCAGAAATTGACCGAAACACGTTATCCCCGTCAATGTTTCTTTTGACACTACCACATTACGACATGGGTCCATTTCAATTGAATTGATATCGATGTCTCATTTCGACAGCACTGATTCCAATATTCTCTTTTCCTTTACTTCTTTACCTTTATAATATAAAAACTCCGTCAAATAAATATGTTTAACTTTGTACAGATTTGCACGGTCCAATTATACCAATCTTTCTCTTCTTTGGTATTTTTACGTGGCCTTCCAATATAAGGGATTTCTGATCCTTATCCGTCAATGTTAGTATGGCAGTTTTAAAGGGATCGTATAGTTTTGGTTGAGACCTAATTTCAAGTTTCTAACATTTTTTGGTGAGATAATGAGAAACCTCTTATGAAATATGAAAGAGCATGTAATTCCATGAGGAATTCAACGTTTATTTGATGAAACTTGGTTTTGAAATGGCCGAGATATCCAACACAGTGCGATTCTAATAAAGTGTGGGACCCACACTTTATTACGATCGCTTTGTTTTACTTTGTTTTTGGATGTTTCAGTCATTCCAAACCCGATTTTCGTCAAATAAACTTTGAATTCCTCTTAAGATAAACATGCTCTGTACTATTTCATAAGTGTGTATTGGTATCTCGCAAAAACTTAAAAGCCCAATTCTGATATCCACCAATACTGTACCATGCCTATAACTTTTAAAATTCATTAATTATTCATTATAAAGAGACTTCGTAGCTCAGAGGTAGGTCTATAATTATAATATGTATACTTGTCTTTTCATTATACAATTGATTGTTCTATTCTGCTTTAATTTTGATAATTACAATTCCCAAAATACCACAAAAACTAGAAGTGTCTTTGTTAACTTTTCGGATGATCGAGAAATACAATTAAGCCCTTGAATTTCATTTCGTTCATGCACAAATGTTTATGTCAATCAATGCTTATCAGTGTCATTTCTTTTTTTCATAGCTGCATAATCTGTTTTTGTGCAACCTTACCATCAAGTAGAGCAAGTACGGGTAGCTGAAGAAAAAAAAAAATGCTGAAAGTTCGTTCTTCAAAGCGCAAGATGCGTTTGACATGATTCTCTAATGTATGTACAATTTTATGAGCAGTGGTGTTCTCACTTGTCGTAAAGAATAAGAAACTTGTGTAGATCAGTCGTTTTCGTCAGAACGTATTCGTAGATCAGAAACTCTTCACATCCCGATTTAACCCTTTTCCCCCATCAAACTCTGAAATCTTCGACTGGCTTTGACCAGAGCTGACCAAGTTTTTGTCGGCGATGTATTAAGGGGATGAGGAAATAACACCTTCATTAAAACACGTCATTTTTTTTTTTCGTCAAGGACCATAGCATTTGATTAAAATGTAGCTTTATAAATAAAAGTATTTCTTAAGAACATTATATTCCGGCGATCCAGAGGAACAATGACTTCTACATTGATATTCGACGCATTTGTTGACAAAGCTTTGTAATCAGATGTTCTGTAGCAAGAGTTAATCGTCATACTTCATGCGTGTAAGATCAGACATCAGCTGAAGACATGGGAGTTCAGACATTCCCTAGACTAGCTCGGCTCGGTATCCCCCACCTCCCCCCCCCCCTATGTTTTGAACCTGGTCATTTCCTATAAATATACAACATGGGACATCGTCCCCTACCTTTTCATTTTTCTTTTATCCAGCGTTTGTTTTCATTGGCAAATTGCGATCCGGTTGGGAGGCGTGCGCTGTAGAGGCCAAATAAAACCGTCTAATTCCGCTCTTCGGTAAACGCAATTACCACTGTGTGTGATCGGCTGCCATCCGATACCGCTACTGTCACATTTCGATCATACTCGCAATCGCCTGCCCGTGACTCGGGCCGGATCGATACCTTCTGAAGATGTTGAAAGAGCGGGAAAATGTCAAATGACATGATAACAATCTCCACCCAACGCCCCTCTCGGTTTACTTTGTATAATTGCCTTCGTCTTCCCCCATCCCCGGTCGCTAGCTGTAACGGTGGACGGAAAAGATGGGACTAGGTCTTTTCATGAGGGAAAAAATGCACCCAAACAGACACGTCCCAAATAGACACGGAATGCTGGGAGTATCGTATTACCCGTGTCTCCCCTTTCACAACAGACATGGCAGTGAAACAGTTAGATTTATACACTCAAGATTCCCTCTTTCTTGGTTTTATTTTCGACTAAAAACGGATGTCTATAAAAGAGAGCAACGTCCACATATAGCCAGAGAGTGCAACTATTATACCTGAGGCATGAGAAGAGGTTAAGCCAGTGCTTACATGCTTATAATAAGTAAAAGCTTAAAGGAGGGTGTCCTTACGTACCCTGTGTAAATGAAATTAGATATGATAAAGGAGCGAAGTTTAATCTCGTGATTTTGAATAATCATTGCACTTTCTCCTATTGCCGTGATGTCAGGTATGGGCGTAAGCTGCGGTAAAGATCGGACCAGAATTGCATGCTGCCTTTAACCACTGCAGGAAGACGCTTTTTTCCCCGCTGTTTCAGCTCGACGACTTCTGACGGACACACTCCCGTCTGTTTACTCTGGTATTCGCATTTTGCGCGCGTCTCTTAAATTATTCACCATCAACGCACAGAAACGTTCGACGGAGCAGCGTCAAGCGAAGCTGCGCCCGAGCGGAGCGCTGACGGCCCGTCACCCCTGGAGCTCTCGGGCGCTTTACCGCTAAAGACCCGAGAGTATTGGAACACTGAGCAGTAAGTGTAACACGTCCATAATGCATTAAGCGTTCCTCCGGCAGAGGCCTGTATTATGAATGGTGTGGACGCGCCGAGTAAGCTAACATGTTCATCAACGTGCTTCTCCTGTGATATAGTGTTTGAAAAGATTAATGACACTCTAGAGTTACATCGAACTTCAATCGAAGCACAGAAACATTTTGTAAGTCATGTATTCAGCAGTAAGATTTTTGCGGAATGAGATGGAGCCCATGGCACTATTACATTGTCGTAATCTAATACTATATCGTCGAAATAGCACAAAACCTTACGTGTGTAAAGTTTAAAGCTTCATTCTTTCGAGAGTCATTTGAACGTAGTACTATTCGGAGTGACGAAAATTGCAAGTTTTACCTCCTTGGGCGGCTAATACTGCGCGTACATCAGTTCCACGTTTAATCCATCCCATACGGGGATCGTATGCCTATGACATTACGATGTGAATAGATACCATAACTCGAAGGAAATGATTTAATTGCAGATAATTATTTCCCCGGATATAGATGGTGCTTGGATTTACAAATATATCTATAGCATCCATAACATCTATACATGTATATACAGCAAAAAGTAAGATAATGAGATATCAAAAGAAAGCTTTCAGTTCAACACTTATAGAGTTTCATGAATATCGCGTATGCTTAAGGCACTGCGACGGATCACTATATCAGTATAATATACGGAGGAAAAAAAAGATACTGAAGAGCCTTGAAAACATAAATCTTTCGGTTGAGTGGATGGTTCATTTTATTAGCCTCCAAAGAGGCTGTTTTTTACAATGACAAAAAAGACAATTCACAAAACTACAATAATTTTAATTCCAAGTGAACTGCAAGGATGGGGAAACAAAAGAAAAGATAATAGGAATTAAAGTACTAGTAACAGCAAACCAAGTCTGTTACATTTATTTTATCATGGCTAATGAAATACTAAATAATCGGTGTTTGTTTACGTCTCTGAAGAGCGATTTGTCTATATCAGTTGCAATAAAAACAACTCCTGGCGAGAATCGTTAATTACGATAAAAATGTAGTACCCGTTATGGAATAAAAACCACACTGACCGATTGGTGGAGGGTCGGGAATCTAGTAGATTATGTGTAGTAATCAGGAGATTGTCGGTTCAAATCCAACTCGAGTACCAATGCTCATTATCATTTCTTTATTCATGCTGCCTACTACCAAACACTGAATAAACGGTGCCAATTTACGTCTATTGAGGACAATTTTACAATCTGCTGCAAGAGCACCCTCGTTCTTCCTCCATATTTTGTTACTTCGTTCCCAAAGCCATTACTAAAAGCAAAGATGCAATCCACTATCACCGTGTCAAAATTCTTCCGGAACTTTCTCTTTCCTACACATGCTTACATGACACCTATTATAAAGCAAGATTCGATACAAACGCTATGCCTCTATCACCTCATAAATGGTGTTTAGATGACTGCGACAATCTCTGATAGGCAGACAGAGCAATTTACGGGTCAATTAGCTCTAGTGACTGCTTAACACCTAATAAATTATGATTTGGACGGGCAGGTGAGAAGAGCAATCGAGAGAAGGAAAGATGAAGAGGAGAGTGAAGAAGCAGAGAGAATGGAGATGGGACTGAAACAAAGAGAGAGAGAGAGGGGGGAGCAAGATACAGATAGATAGATATCATCAGATTGTGAAGAGATGTGGAGTTTGTGCGCAGAAACCGATAAGTCCATTTTTGCTAAATGGAGATATTTGCGATTAAAGGTCAAGAAAAACACAGAGAATGATAATTTTTTTTTTTGCTTCTTTCGACCATAACTTGAAAATGTACCTTTATATGTAGTGACCAATGTATCATTCAAAAGGTAGCATGTTGTACTTTATGACAGAGACCATACTTCAAAATCTTCAAAAATGGACTTATCGGTTTTTGCGAATAAACTCTTCATGCATAAAGATAGGAATTCGAAGAAGAATCAGAGAGTTGAAAGCAAGAGGAAATGATTATGGGTGTATACCAATGATATATGAGTATATACCAATGACATATGAGTATACCAATGATATATGAGTGTATCCAGTGATTTTTGAGTGTATACCGATGATATGTTGAGTATATACCGTGAGAGAAAAAGGGGAAAATGGGTGTGTCAGAGGACTGTGATATGAGATTGCATAAGGCAGAAAGGGAGAGAGAGAGAGAGAGAGAGAGAGAGAAAGAGATGAAGAAAAGCTGGAATTTGAATAACCAGAAATTTGAAAGGGACGAGAATAAGTTATGCGTGTACACCTTGCGAGACGGATGTGCTTGTGTACGTTTGTGTTCGCGTGTGCATTTGATACTTCAAATTTGGTATGTTTGTATTTTGTAACCATTGTGGTGTACTGTATATTCTATGAAGTAAGGCCCAGACTTCTGTATTCTTCCGTGAGATATACCTTATAAAAGGCAAATTCCAAACATTATCTATTTGATTAATGAACAAATAATTATTTTCACCAATTTCACTTACCCTATACTACTATCATTTTTCATCTATTAATTGTCCCTAATGATACTATTTTCCTTAAACATTCGAAAATAAGGTCATTATTCATTGCCCAGATGAAATCGCACTTTCGGACAGTACAACAAATTATGCATGAAATATTCATTTTCATTACCAAATGTACACTGTGCATCTGTTGATATTTTCCATTTCAGTAAATAATCTTTAAAGGGTAAATATCATATATCACTTTCAAGTCAAAATGTTTCATCTCACTGAATTTCAAGTTTGACAGTTTAAGATCAAACACTGGCACCCAATCAAAAGTATACGGTACATCTAGTTTACGTTGCAAAATGATAATCGCATTGGGTTCTGAAACCTTCATTTTTTTAACGAGTATAATTCATCATGATTTTTTTCCCGAGAATATTAATGACATTGCTTTTTAGCATTTCAAAATGTAATGAGTATTTCATTTAATATGTTTGATTACGTAATTTGTGTAACCAAAAATAAGGGAAAGCGGGTTTAAGTTTCTGGTATAGAAAAAAAAACAACAACCCGCAAATCAACTGTCAAACTGCAGACTTGATTTGGGTTTGATAAACTCAAAATCCGTTTACAATTATACCAGACATCATAGTGTCTGATATGTACTGATAATATATACGGATATATTGATGATAATATACTGATAATATACTAATGATACTTTAATATGCTCTATGCTAATAATAATATACTTGCAATAAGTACTAAAATACATACTAATAACGTTATACGACATTAAACGATGACAGCATTGATCACCTTCTTTCGTCGAATCAAAGAGAAATCGTCGGTCTTTATTGCAGACGAGTTATGACATGCTCATAAACTTCCCATTCGTATGTAAGATTCTCCTACTTCCAAATAAACTGGAGCTGATTCATTCTATGGTATCTTATCATTGTTTTCAGCTGATTTAAGATTTAAAGAACAGAGATAGAACAACAACAACTCAGCATACGGCATAAAGCTTTATCGAAGATATAAGTTGCATCACACGTACGTGCACACACAAAAAGAACCAGATATATACACACACCATTTGTAGTAGCTCCATGCACACACAATCATAGAGCATCCTTCTCCACTAGATGCGGTACCTTATAATGCAGCGCGCTTGCAGAACAGCATTGCTATGGCAAGTATTGTACAACGTTCGAAGAACTGAACAAATTATCTAGATATAGAAACTCAGAATACTTGGAAATTAAGAAGGGATATTATTGAAGAAATAACAATAAATAAACACTTATACTTCATTTACCAGTGTTAACCCTTTGCTGCGAAAATAAATACAATAATTCCTTGATACACTACAGACGGCAAACCAAGTTTTCGTAAGCAGTTGGCTAGACATAATTGTATAATATATATTTTACAAGAGTCCATTAAAATAGTATCATATTAAAGGCAAAGGGCGGGGAATGACCGGGAGAAGATGGTACAGGCTTATGTGATAGTGACTGGCTAAAATAAGGAAAGTGGGTTGTGGGAAATTCGGCAAGACGGGCGCTGTTCTGGACTGACGTAAACGCTCTGTACTTTTTTGACGCCTCGAAAATAACGTATCAGATCAGATAAAGGCCCGCCTCCTTTTGACGAACCCTCTCCTAATGTGTCAGTTTAACGTATGTGCATGCGTGTGTGTGTGTGTGTGTGTGTGTGTGTGTATGAGAGAGAGAGAGAGAGAGAGAGCAGTGGCCGAGTCTGTGAGATAATTCTCTATTAGTTTTAATGACTTCCCGTTCCCTGGTGTGTTTTTGAGCCGATAATGACCAATTATGTGCTATGCGACACGTGTGTCCATACAGAATTCATTTTTGGTCATCCTTACCTGGACTCGGAAGGGGAAAAAATGAGATGTCAAACATGATGGTAACAATCCTATTTTGTTGTTGTTAGAATTTTTGTATGGTAACGTCATTTCTTGAAAATGCACTCCCCAATTTGACAAGTCTGTCAAAACACTATTAAAAGTATCACGCCAATACATGCACTGTCTAACCACTACGTATTATCACTCGGCAATTCAGAAGCACTGAAACTAGTTTGAATTTCTTAGTACTGTTCTCCAATGTTTTGCTGCAGGGAATAAAATGGTATCCAACACACGCATGCTAAAAAAAAAAGATGGCAAATCGAAGAATAACATAATCACTTTTAATAATACCATTATAAGTAACACATTAATTTCAGGACCCATGTTTGTTACATATTGGCCGTCATAGATTGACCGAAATATCTATGTTCAGGACAGGGTTACATACACTAATATATATATATATATATATATATATATATATATATATATATATATATACATAATTATATATATTACATACACTACACAAGGATTTCATACACTAATTTTCAAGTGGCTTTAAATCACAAATTGAAATAGTAATTAAAAACAAATAGAAAGATATTTCCTAAAATACTGCACTTCGGATATTGCACCGCTATCATATTCAAACTATGGTATGGATGAAAGCTAAGTCAAGACAAGCTTACATTCCCAATCGGGCTAACGTAATAATATGTATGTATAATATGTAATTGCATGCATGATAAAGTCTTTGAATGATTGATCAAAATGAACCTAGCTTTATAAACTTGAAACCAGGTTAACTAATTCTGCTCTCTTAAACAAAATCTCTATGTGTGCCCCAAGGAAAGATGGAATTATCATAGGTATATAAATCCAGAAAATTGACGCTTATTTCGGTAATCCTCTGGTCTTAAAAGAATCCCCCAAAAGGGGGCAAAATGGATGTTTTTTTCATAACCTAATTCTGTCGACACACTTGCATGCAATGAAAGTATGATAGAAAATTAATGAAAACTAAGATCTCTTGTTATGAACCCTTTTCAGACTCTTAAACCTTCGCGCCGCATTGTGGGTACGCCTTGTGCTGAAGTGTCTCTCTCGCACGCCTTCCAGCGGCAGTCTTTAGAGCTATTTAGACTTATTTCAAAGATGATAGACGAGGTCGCTACAGCCTATCACAGACTCGCCTTACACACGGCAGTAATAATTCTTGCCTGACCAGTTTGAATTCGTCGTCAGATCAATGGCAATAAAGTTATGACACATTGAATGCACGCTTCCTCTCATTTCCAAATCAAAAGTCCGTAGCATATTATTTTAATGCCTATGCAGAAAAGATAAGAAAAGATTAAAGGTGCATTCCAGACGATTTTCATAATTTCCTATCATGTAGTACATAAGTCGACAGCTCCATGTATAGATTTTTGGAATTTATTGTGGTTCTTGAGCAGAGAAACAATACTTTCAATCATTCATTCATTTCCATATCAAAACATAACATTCACAAAAATCAAATACAATTGCCTTGGTACCATTCATACATTTTGAATGGAGGGACCATAGAAAGCACACAAGAGGCTTGTTGGAAATGATCCCCTACAAACAATTATGTTCATTTCAACTGAACGATTATTAGACAAAATCAATTGATAAAACAAAGGTGGAAGATACAATGAAAAGAGAGGAATTACACTCAACAATGACGATGACATAGGAGGCTCACATATTTCAGAAATGTAGCAGTGTAATTACAATTACAATACTGCTAGCTTGTAAGTTCACCTGTGTATAATCTATACATACCTTCTTCTTTTTTTGTTCTCCTTCCTTGAGCCCCAACTCATGCATTCTTATGGTAAGGCTGCCCTGTCATCATCCTTGTTCATTGCAATTCATTTTAAATTTTGAAAACATTCTTATTCTTCATCCTAATCATTATAACTCCTGAAACTCTGTAATCAGCATCAGTATAACTCATTTATATTTTTTTTTCAAAGGCGAAAATCTGAAAATCATCTTGAGGTGTCCCTTAAACATTGCTGTTGAATAAAAGTGTCATGGATTGACAAAGTCAATTCATTCAATATTCGTGTGCTTTAATTTCCATATGTACTTCTGCATTTGTGAAGTCAAAAGTGAAATCAATTGAGTTTAATGTCATGCCCCAAAAATACAATTATGATAAATAACAAAAGATTGTAATATTTTTTAAAAATGTATAAAAACAATATAGTATCATGATATGAGATTTCATGCTATCTTGATTTTGTTTGTACTACCAATCTGGCTGAGGTAGTTTGTTGTTTTTTTTTCACTCAAAGAGGTATTTATTTCATCAATCTAATTCAACATAGTATACTAACAAACCAAATACCGTAATCACATTGAAAACAGGCCTGCATTCATAGATAAATTTCACTTCTTAATTCACAAAATTTTTATCTCTTCATACTTTTCTTCAGTTATCTCTGTCTCGTTACTATTTTCTCGAAAATTCAAATTAGTGATCAATTCCCTGTTGAATTTTGATAATAAACAGAAATAGTTGAATTGTTCTGGAGTAAGTTGACAAAGTATACCCTTAATACACCTTGAACTGTGCAAAAATGAGGATTATATTTTGGAGAATCATATTTTCATTTTCTAAATGAAAACAATTATAGCATTTTCTCATCAATTTTAATGTTAACATTCATTCAATCATCCACGAAATGTTTTAATTTTTGCCAGAATGAGTTTACATGTTTTCTATGTAGCGAATCATGAACGACATTTCAGCGTCTTTATAGTTACAAATCGTATCTGATATAACCTTCCATCGAACTATATGACTGTGTTCTTTGAAGGGCGACATCCGATGAAAATATTTGAAACTATGTTGCTTCACCTTATTATTAAAAATTTTGCAAATTTGAATTTATAAGATTTGCTCTATTCATACTGTGCTAAAAGATTCAGATTTTATAGCCCAAAATGTAACATTGTTCAATGATATTTCTTAATCCACCAAATAAGATAAAAAAAAAACTGCTTCTTTTTATTTAACACGTTTTCAATCTGTCATCTTGTATTGTATTTTTCTTTCCATTGATAATTATTTGATATATCAAAAAAAAAAAAAAAAAACCTTGGAGAAGCTACTTTAAGTTTCACATATGTAAATATAAAGCACAAAGAATTCGTCAATATTAGATCCATTATCTTTTCAAAACGTCTCTATAATTCATTTCTCTTCATTTATTTTCATTTGAATTTCATTCAGTTTCGTTACATTTTTTACGTTTTTAAAATGCTATTTTTATTTCTGAATCTTTCCAAACAATTTCGTTTTAAAATTTGTTTGCTTGAAATATATCAATGTGATGTAATTTTTGTATTGAATATTTCTTTTTTACTCGGATGCATTCAAAGTATGATATTCCCCATACGTCCCAAAGGCTCAGTTCTGAAGAAAAGAAAAACAGATGCTATGAAATCTCTAAGTATAACGGAGATTGATATTTCAACATCTCAACCTTCCGTGTTTGTTTCTTTGTTTTTGTAGTGATCATAGGGTACAATGAGCCAGACATTTCGCTTAGAAATATTATAAGGAAGCCATATGATTATCCTCGTTGATGATATCTCATTAACACTATGCTATATGAGCATAACATAACGGTACATCTATTTGCACGAACGAAATAGTATGATGTAATATAATGATGACATAATACAATACAATATAATATAATATAATATAATATAATATAATATAATATAATACGATATAATATTATGTTATATCATATTATATTATATGTCATAATGAAAATAATACAATCATATACAATGTGAAATGCTAATATATACATATTCTATCATATTCTCCATATATTCATTCAAAAGGAGATTAAAGTCCTTTTTATTGCAATTTTATGATCCCATAGAATTGAATTAGCCTGTTGGCTTATTATTATTATTATTATTATTATTATTATTATTATTATTTATTCGGCAATTCAATATACAATACAAGCTGACATAAAAAGCAAACAGAAAATCGTATTACATGATATATGATATAAAATTATTTTAATTCCTTCTGTTGTTCTGATACAGTTACAGAGTAAATTTGATTTCAATTGTGTTACTTCTGCTTCTATTTCTCTCTATTTCCGTATCCTTTTCACGCATCCCATTATTGTTTCGATATAATTCTGTCGAATTCTGTCGGATCGCTGGATCTGTTTTGCCTTTCTATCCGTTGTATTGTCTTCCTGTTATGTTAGTCTTGTCTCATTCTGTCTTGTCTTTTATTCTCCCTATTATTAGTAGTGTCGTCGTCCCAGTCTCGTTTAATGTTTATTCGCGTGTGTATGTGTGTCTGTTTGTTACTCTGTCTTCTTAGTGGGCTTCCAGACTTTTTAAAAGATTTTTGCCCGACTTTTTTCCCAGCTTTTTTCCCCCATTTCGCATCAAACCATTTTTCTATTTGACATTCTGTACCTGAGGGGCCCACATTCTACAAGCTTTTTCTTTTTAGTGGGTCCCTCCATTTTTCGATGTTTTGTGTATTGTTACATCGTCTTTGTCACTTCAGTCAGTCAATTTTCATGACAACGTATTGTTACCCCAAGGTTCCACGATTATATTTTTCTCAATTTACTTTGCTATGCTTATGTATAATCTTGTTCTCTGTTACCGAAGAAAGTGAGATGTTTATGTTCTTTTTGAAAAATGAAATAAAGTTTGAATTGAATTGAATGAAAAATATTATGGGAATTTTCGCTAAAGGCGGTCACTATGGAAACTCGGATGAGCAAACTACTACGATGCCGACTATATATAATTTGAAAGGCGATTAAACACAACATCTGTAAAGGCCGCCACCGCCTCTTTCAATGGACTCGAACTACATATTGTCGATTTAAAACCCCGGATTGTGTTCACTGAACCACATAGGATCCACGCATTTCGCCTTTCAGGCAACCTTAGAATATTGATAATAATATATTTCAATCAATCAGGGATACATTGTTTGACGCCACATTTGTCATGAATGTGCTCTATGCACTTTCTATATACGCAACCCAATAAGGCAGTGTATGTTTGTATCAAATGTTAGTTTTTAGAACGATGAATATCGTAAATTGGAGAAAAAATAAAAGATGAGAGCCAGTGAGTCTTGAAAAGGAGACTATTCATCATGGCACACTTCTTCGTAGGAGATCCTGGCAAGGATCTGTTGAGGTGACAACCATCGTCAGTGCGAAATGTGACGCATTGGAGCTCATGAATATACATGAGATATGGGCTAACAAACGACCAATTTTGTACGTCTCTTGTTCAGGCTACAAAATGACATTGCTTCAACCCCTTACCACCCATGCACCTACCCCCCCCCCCCCCTTACACCCCCTTCTTCCACAAAAGACTGGATCTTCCGTGGGTGTACTTAATCCGGCCGTAGCATTTTGTATGGGAGCTTTTAAGTCACATGTCCACGAAAGTTCATTAACCTTTCCGAGTTTGTCATCAAGCGTTGGATAATCGAAAGAGCTTAATAGATTCAATGAGACGAGTGTGAATACAACAAGTGTATCAGATATCTATCATATTGAACAAAATCATTTATGCAGATTTATCAAGTTTCTTTTTTTATTAAGAAGAGGTTACTCACATTTTGTTGTAGTAGACTGTCTCGAACAAGCTATGTACTTGATGGCTTGAACTTGGACACATCAGCTTTTGCTGTTGTTGTTGTTGTTGTTGTTTTGCCACATCGGACATAGTTTATCATATACATTAATGTTATGATTCAAGGACTTGATCGACATTCTAATTGCCATGATTACAAATTGCAAATTTAACAGGCCTCTAAGGAAGAGAAAACGTCACTTTCTAGCTAATGTCGTTGTGAATGCAATCCAATCAACAACAACAAAAAAATCAAATTAAAATTTTAATACTAGTAAATGACACAAACGAAATGAAAATCATGGATTAACCAGAATCTTGTTTCTATTACAGACGGATGCACACTTCCCTATTGTGACACGTGATCAGCAGTCGAAGGTCATCATCACAACTTGGCACAGGGGCTGTCATGGACTGCCTTGACTGAAGACATAAAGACGACAAAACAATCCACCGAAAACTCTTGACAAATTCGTCCCATCGAATGCTTCGTGGCAGGACATGAGACGATCATGGTTTTACCACGGGGTCTAGAAACGAGAGGTCAAAGTTCAAATATCCAATTGACCCCTCTTGGCGGGGTGAAACAACAGCCGGGCAGTAGCAACTTTGCACAAATGGAGAACCAAACAAGAGGAAGTCGAGTGACAAACAGCGCCACCGCACGTTCACCGCGCAGCGAGGCGCAGCTAAGCAGGGAAGAGCGCAGGCGCAGGAGGCGCGCAACGGCAAAATACCGAACTGCGCATGCGACGCGGGAGCGCATCCGCGTCGAAGCGTTCAATGTGGCCTTCGGTGAGCTGCGGAAACTCCTACCAACGCTACCGCCGGACAAGAAGTTGTCGAAAATTGAGATTCTCCGCCTCGCTATCTGTTATATCTCCTATTTGAACCATGTTCTTGACGCATGAAAACAATCGGTACTAAGAGAACAATTTTCGGCGGCAACGTACTTCATTGATTTGTATAAACTAACTCTGTGTATGCATACTGCAGATGTGTAAACACTTATAAAGGCCGATGGCTGCAAGAAAAGGAAATGCCTTTTGACAGAGACGCTTTTGATGTCTGGTGCTATGTTCACATAAATTCAACCATGTCAACCTAGTTGTTTGTGCTGTTGACTGTATCCTGTGGTTGTTGTTGTTTGTAGAATAAAGCTCTTACGAGGTGTGTTACTGTATCATTTACACCAATATAAGTTATTTATTTCATAATTTTGAACAACAGTTGAGACGATGGGTGTGTAGTAGATTAAGTTGCTGCTGTTTTTCTTTTTTCCGAGCACATACCAAAAAGATGGATGTAAAACACTTATTTTCAACAATGAAACAGCCAAGATTAAGACCTAGTAATTCCGGTTGGCCTCTTTAACTTGTGCGGGTTCGTGTTTAGCGTTCTCGAGGTAAGTGTTTTTTTTTTCTTTTTTTATATGGAATTATATAATTTTCTTTCACTTAAGAGGCATGTAGAAACTGGTAAAGTAGAACTTAATCTATTAAATCATAACTCGGTGTTGGTGACGTTTCGCCGCTTGTCCGTACTAACACGTCTGTGCGATTTTTTAGAAAGCGATATTTACTTACTCACTCATTAGAGTTAATCATTACCATGTCTCATGATATTACTTGCAAATCTAAATCGTCAGTAAAGTCGTCCAAGAAAACATCTGATTTTATTCATTATTAACCATGTCTTAAATTCATCTGCGCAACGCATTATTTACAGGTTAGTATATCTTACGTGTTAATGCGTCAAAACGTATATCATTCTGAATATTACTACGTTCCTCGTTAAGTAATGCATCACGTGTTTTTAGTCTTACTGAAAAGCAATCCTGTTATTACTCGGTATATCAATCACTGACTTCTTCAGTTTTGATACCAATCGTCAACTGTTGTCAATTCAGAGCTCAAATGCTGCCAAGTGTTAATGAAGGGATAATTACGTATATTTCCAACGCTTCCTAAAGGGGGCAGGGGGGGGGGGATAAAAAGAGAAATTGAAAAGAAAGATACATGAAGATAACGAAATGAATTTGTTCAAGTAAACACATATTTGCTATAATGTATATAAAGTGTGCTTATTTGCCTTCAACGTGAGTTGTGTTTTGTGAGAATCACAGCAACGAAATTGGCCTCATGTCTAAAAACAAATTTCACATTTTTTGGGGGGTAATCTCTGAAGATTAAGTAAGTATCTGGAGAACATCGAGTGTGTGTCAAACGGTTTGTCAGACGTGAGTCTGGAGTTTTAATACGAGAAAGTTGTTGCAGACGTCATCACGTATTTCATGTTCTTAAGGTGATTATCATTTGTAATCACAGGAATTATACTGCAGGGGGTAGGAATGGGAGATTTTACAAAGTGGATAACGTGTTAAGAAAATGAAACGTGCAAGTGTAATCTGGATATCGTTTACTTCGTTACTGTTCGTGAGAAGTCTTACAACCTTTCTTGCTTTAACTTTTCATCTCTGAGTGTGTTTAATCAAATCATGGTGCAATATATATTTGAATAGTTTGGTGGCAAAACGGGTTAATTGCCATTTTTAGATATTTCAAAGTAAGTCGATTATCAGATAGAGCAAAATGTAACCTTTTCATTAATACCTCACGTGTAACTAAGAAGGACTATTCTTGAATTATGATTCAAAATATCGCATATCTTCTTGCAATTTTTTAGGAGCTTTGATCTGGGATGTCTCAATTAACGTGAATGGAGTTAGCTCGCTTTGCGACCAAACCCCTCATTTCCAGAGATTTCTAGCAATGTACCTATTTAAGGTCATCCTGACATAACGTTGAATCATACTTGGTCCGTATCATTCAAAGATTGCGTCATATCAAGGTGCAAAACTATCATTCGTTAGAATGATCGTTGTCGACGTAACTTTTTTAGAGAAATAGAGTTTACAAGATCAATTTTTCTGTCTTTATAGAGATAAGCTGTGTCTACAATTTACCATTGTTGTAATGTGCAATACAACTAATTCCGTAATGTTGTGTGGGACATGACTATTGAATTAAAGAATGTGTGATATTTATATCAGTGTGAAGTTTGTACGTGAACATGCTATGACATGTTGCTTTTTTGCACAATGTAGTTGAAATATTTATTAAATGAATTTAAGAACGACAAGGAAAAACATATCTATATCGTCAGTCCTTTGTCTATGGCTCCTCTTTTGTGTGTTGTTACGTCAGATCACTGTGTCATGGTTAGTTGTGTTTAATACCCTAACGCTTTTGCCTGGTTTGCTCATGAAACATTCTCATGTAAACATGCAGCAAGAGTGTATTTCCATAAGCATAAAGATTATAAAATCAGAAAAAAAAAGTATACCGAAAGTATGCATGAAATCGCAAGATGGAGCAACATAAATATAACAGCCGATTGAAGTAGCACCAGAAAATCGCTGTTTTTCTTGTTTCTTGTTTTGTTTGTGTGTGTTTTTGTAATTCATTTTTAGTTTATCATTATTATTTTTTTTTTGCCTTTCAGCTTATCAAACCCTGGACGTTTGTTTACTATAATTATGTAGAACGGGATGTCAAGTGAAATATGGAAATAAACGAGCTGGAAATGTTCACTGTGTCTCCAGTGTAAAGCCAGTGCAGTTTCAGTAAATTCAATTAATAAATTCAAATCAAATTTTCCTAAGTCGAATCTGTTTAGATTGAAAAAAAAAACAATAACTTCGAATTTCTCAGAGAAAATTCGAATAATGATAGATTGAAATCAATAGAATATAAAGAGGATATGAAAAGATCTTCGTTTTAAGCGATTATTCGATTTATGAGCACTGATGAGAGGTGGACTTAAGGTTGATTGTTCTGTCAAAAAAATATTTGTAGATGTATTTCGACAGGTGTTTTCAAACACCCACAGTAGTTCAAACTCATGTAAATTGTATTTGTTTATATGGTCTCTTTGTTCCTCAGCAATTAGCCATACGGTATTGGAGGCATTATCCATGTTAGTCGCTTCAAGTCTTGTTTGTTTGTTTGTTTATTTCCATCTGAGAAGATGGCTGGATATGCCATATTCAGCTACACTATATAAGCTGGTCTTCCATGGGGTCCAGTTTGATGTGAGGTGGGACCACTTCACCCTCCTCTTTACGATGAATTAATGAAGCGGGATCTTTCACGTGTATGAGTTGTGACTCTCTCATACTCGGGACCTCCATTTTATGTCCTATCCGAGGGACAGAGTGTTTTGCCTCTTGCTAGAAGGGACGGTATGATTACACACAACATTGCTCAGTCCAGACTCGGGTTCGAACCCGGACCCTTAGGATCGTGAGCTACCGACTGAACCAACTCACCGCCCTGACAAATGAAGACACTGAATTGTTTCCGGTTTTTCTGTTGAATAGAAAACACGAATAGCTTTATTTCAACGCTCACACCTCCTCAGTACTACACGATTTATGATTACATAGATGGTCTTGAGTTCATATTTAGTTCTAGTAAAACTTACAAAGGCTACCGAATACATTCGCATCATCAAATACGATATCTATAGAGCTGGATGGCAATTTATGACCAAGGTAATATAGATCTGGCACTTTTGACCAAGCAAGGCGGAACTGTAGAAATATTTACAAAAAGGCAAAGGTCGGTGAATTTTTTGTAGTACATCTAATCAGGATACAGCATTCCTATCATTTTGGTTTCTAAGCACACACACATTCACACACGCTACATTGAATTCTAAATAGGATGTAACATGAAAGAACTTCTGAATAATTGCTTTCATTCCTATGTACACGATGTGCAGATCGAGCAGTAAAATCATATCTCGTTACACAGAATAAATCAATTCAGTATAGAAAGGAATAATGTCCTTAATGATCTTTGGATAGATAGGCTAAATCAAAACAGCATTTCTATTCTATTTTTACAAATAAATCTTTAAATGTAAATATGCACATTGTCTTTTAAAGCAATGTACAGATTAAAGGAGGCGCAACGCTAAATTTCACAAGCAATAAGGTCTAAAACTACTGCAAGAACGAGTTAATTACCACCTTAATCGGAGCAACGTCAATGCAACGTGCAAATATTCTGCATAATATAGCCTAATTTTCACGAAATATTATGTTAAGAAGGAGTGCAACTGAATCGGTATCAAATTGAAAAACGTATGTACAAGGTATCGATTTCATCAAATGCGAGCAAGCCGAGATTTCATTTCGACAAGTCAAAATGGCTCAGCCATTTCCATCATATCAAACAGAAATCGCAGTGAATATTGGTAAATCAGATTTAAAAGAAAAAGAAAAGATAAACTCGTCATAAGGCAAGAAAGTCTTCCCTCTATTCTCCAAAGTTAAACATTATGTAATAAAGAATTTAAAATGACAATGATAACATTCCTTTGAGAGCGAGGTATTCTTGAACTTGAACTTTCCTTCTACTAATGCCGGGTTCTTTTACAGTTAAAAAAAAACCCCAACAGAATAAGAATATGGAAGCATGAAGGAAATATTTTTGTCACAAGACAAAGCTCATTTTTCCTGATAAGTTCTTCCGTATAGATCTTAAATACGACTCTTCCGCTTTTGCGATCAGGAATAATCATGAAAGAAGGCGCATATTCCTCTTGTATTTTTACTCTGGATACCTTGTCACAGATTTAATGACGAAAATCATAGATATCATTGCTTACACTACGCAATCTGATGCGTAATCCCAAAAATTTTACCCCCACCAACCCCCTTTTCTTACGCTTTATTGTTCTCCTACAGAATGGTGCATCCTCTTCTATTTTTCCCTTCGTGGTCTTACACTACAAGAAACAAAAGCTCTCTCTACTGGAAACAGATTTAAAACGGATACCAATCTTCTCCGAATCAAAAAGAAGTGGGAGTCAATACCCGCTATCGTCTATCGCAGTGCCCCTTGGTGAAAAATATTTATGGCTGGTGGAACAGACGATGTGTTGACTCATTGCTCTCGGATTCTTCTGGGCTTCCCTCAAAGACAACCAAGGATGCGAATGATAACGTAGGATATTAGGAGGTTAGAAAAGCTAAAATTATGCCCAGCTTTCCGATGCATAGCCCTTGTTTGAGCGCTCGCTGTCGGACGGGACATCGGGGTACGGCAGCCTCGAGTCCGGGTACGGAAGCGTGCTGGGCTCCGGAGTTGTCGAATGCCCGTAGCCTTGTTGCCCATAGGCAGGTTGTCCGTAGGCGGGTTGGCCATACCCGGCCGCTCCCGCAGGCGACTGTCCGTAGCGGACGTTGGGTTTCTCAGCCGGAGGCGGCTCGCGACCGTACGCCGGTGCCGACGATGTCGGCGGAGGAGATGTCTTCATCTCGATGTCGGAGAACCTACAAGGCGATTATGAATAAATCTTGTTATCATCCTTGAATGGAACATTTGATTTGAAATTTGTATCATAGATCCCTCGTAAAATACTACTCGTCAAAACGTGTTTTTTTTTTTCTAGATGTTGTACAATAAACACGCACACACAATTTGAAAAACATACCTATTTCAGTTTTGAAAATTTTTAAACCAGTTGATTTGCCCTTGTGTCTATTTGCACATTGACATTGTCATTACTAAATATTTGAAAAGTTCGGATCTCAGTACGAGCATTGTTTCTCCCTACATTCTAGATTGATACAAAAATGGTGCACTTGTTAAAAGAATAACTTGTTCAACTTCTTATACTAGAGTAACTGCGTCAGTATGCGGCCGTGCAGCCGTTCGCGGCAGGTACAACATACACGGTAATATACCGCTAAACACTGCATTGCACTGTTACATGCACACTACACATATACTAACACACTAGCAATCAACAAAAACCAACCGATAAAATGGGCACGATCTCTGACGGAAGTGAAATTTTCGGTACTTCTTAACATAACAGTTAAGAAACAATGGTCCAAGAAACTTGATTTTTTTGTCGTTTTCTCGATGTTCATGGATTTTGAAAACATATCCTCACGTAAAATAGAACTTTCGCGAGCCGATGTGGGCCGCCATTTTTTTCGGAAAGTGGATGTTTCCATCGAAAAAAAAATGAGAAAAACACGAGAAAGACATTAACAACACCGCCAGAATTGCGATCTTGTTTGCGGCCAATGCATGTGCGCCCGCTATTTTCACGTGCTTTCGCAATGGGAATTGGCGCTTACGCAATGTTCGCGAGACATGTGAAGGCGTTCAGCTAAAGATCGCGGAGCACGCAGATCGTGCCGCGAGCAGAAATACTACGTCGCATATCGCCCTTATCGGCGAAAATTGTGCCGGGTTTTGCCCTGGTAAATCATGAAAACTGCGTTGGTCAATGGTAAATTTCTTTTATGAAAACAATTGCGTTAATGAATAATCTTGTCTATGATATATGAAATGGTTGAAAATAATTTGCCTGATTTGTTTACAAGTTGGAAAAACCCTTAACAATGCTTAAACTGCCGCAAACGGGATATTTTACTCTAGAAAACTTTGAGAATAACGCAGCATAACATCCTTTCAAAGAAGAGAATGAGAAAAAAAGGAAAGAAGACTGGTAAATACTCACATCTCCTTCTCACGTTTGATGCGGCGATCTTTGTTGTCCTTCCTGGCCGCCCACACGAAGATGAGAATGGCCGCCGCCACGATCAAGATGGCTCCGACGACGCCCCCTACGATGGCCATGGCCAACTCCAGAGGGTTGAGTTGCTCTGCGCATTGAGGGAGAGCAATCATGCCGGATTGCCATGGTTACAGACACATCCGACTTCATTTATTTCCACGTCGTTCGCACTCTTGTTAGCAATGAGTTGTTGAGAAAAGCAATTTCACCAATCACTGAATATCATTTTTTTAGTAGATAAATTGGCTGTCGTGTGAAGCTGCCTTTAGTCTCAATGGCAAAATCAAAATAGAAAAACACTTCGGCTTGCTGAGTTGAAATTCAAGTCAGTTCAATTCAGTTTAATTCAATAATGTGGTTATGTTAATTTTACTCTTACCATAAGAATTAACGTGAACTTTATCCAACCTGAAGCATCAACACAAAATGTAATAGAATATAGACAGTAGATACGCGCTTAGCATACGACGAAATTGATAAAACAGATCTTGAACGGGTAGAAGACTTTCACTTTTGACCACTTACGATAACATCCGGGCTTGTAGCCGCTCCATCGCTCGAACTCCTGTCGGCAGTGACGGTACTGGTTGCCGAAGCGTTCGTAGCCGATGTCGCAGGCGTAGGCGACCTCGAGCCGCTCTGGGGCCGGGTCGACGGCCGAGATCGACCCGTGGATCGGAGTCCTCAGACCTCCACATACAAGACTCTCTGGGAGAAGGCAAAAACCAAGGCGAGATGTTTGATTCATTGCGGTATATCGCAAGGTTTTCAAAATAAATTGAGTTCAGTTATTACCTCCGCAAATGAAGGAGGTTCTGTTTTCATCGGCTTTGATTTGTTTGATTGTCTGTTTCCAAAATAACTCCAAAGGTTGAGAACGGATTTATATGAAACTTGGGGGAAAAGTTACTAATGATAGAAAAAAAAAAATATGATTAAATTTTGGTAGTGATCCGCGAATTTTTATGGATTTTTGAAGGATTTTTGAAGGTTTTTATCTTTTGACAGGTAGGGTCAATACAATGTGTTCACGCTGAGCGTTTTTGAGGTTTACATAAGTTATAAAGCGCTCTAAAGCGTATGCTCTGCTCGGGTGATGCTCCGCGCAGCTAGAAACTGACGACGTATCAAAAGTCTTCTATATTGGGGCTGGGGTGATTTTTAGCATGCGTAAATGTGTGGAAATGAATTGCTTGGTGTAGGTCTGCGCTCTCTGATTGCTTTTTTCTAGTTACTTTTTGTTTAGTTCGATTTTATTTTAATCCTGTTCATGCGTTTGTCTCCTAATGCAATTACAGAATAAACGATAATAATTACTATGTCAAATCACGCTACATGCTACAAAAAAAAAAATGTTTGTTGTGTTTTGTTATCTTTTCCCTTCGGATCCGATTCGGAATAACAAGCTCTTCTACAATGCGATCAGATACGACTCAGTGTGCATTGTAGTGTGATTAATACTCGTTGTATGAATGTCATAATACATGCGCTAACTGATTTACATGACTTTTCAAATGTGGAAAACGATGTTCCTATATGACTTCGTTTGGACAATGGCGACCATCGAACTCACCCAGGCATTCGTTCACGATTTCGTCCTCCTGCGCGCCACCGCTCCACTGGCCGGTCTCCTGACACACGCGGTATTCGGGCCCGATGGGGATGAAGTCCTCGTCGCACTTGAACTCGATCTCCGAACCGACGTTGTGGTTTTTCTCGCGGAGGAATGTCTTCGAGCCGTTCATTGGCGTCGGGATGTACTGACATGTAATGACTGGGTAAGCGGGGACAAATATCCATATGCGTTATTCAAATAATCAGGGCGAAAAAAAGATCATGTTACATACAGAACGATGTGAAGTAGGCAATAAAAGGGGAGGGGTTCAATTGCTTTCTAGCTCTTTATTGGCTTTTGACGGTGTTGAGCTTTTAAAAAGTAGTATCAATTTAGAAGGAATTGTGAGTGTACACACATAAAAGGACTTTACCACCTGTTCAATATACTACAATGAAATTGATAATAGAAGACAAGAACAATTCAATGATAGATGAAGAAGCGTGACCGAGACACGGAAAGCAAACAGACTGAGTCCATTATTATTGGTCGAGTTTTTGATGACCTCTTCGTTACAAGAAATAAGAAACAAAACTCGTTGAGGTTTCCCGTAAGCTTCACAAAAGGACTTACTGTCCTTTAGCGCCCTCTGCGCCTGTAAATAGTCCTCGTACGCTTGCTTGGTGGCTTTCCCCAGCTGGATCAGACCCGTGGACTGGACGTCATAGATGCAGAAGACGTTGTCGCCGCACACATCCACGACGTCCGACGCGCTGAGATAGGGCGGCAGGCTGCCCTCGGGGGTCTCAAAGACGGGCACGAAGTCGTCGTCCTGAAAATAGTCGTGATTTTTGCCCTGTTCATAGAGGAAGAGACTCTCCGAGCTACTAATGGCCCCTGGAGAGAAGAGAAAATATAGCAATTACATTTTTGTTTTACTATGTTCGCTTTTGCGCTGTTCTTCAAGTGTGCAACCTTAAGGTGCAATTTATCCTTCAATGATTTTAATTGGCAGTTTATTAATCCGACGACTGGAATCATATAAACAGAAATTGAGATGATTTATATACCTTCATAGAAATTGGACAATTGATAACGAAAAGGTAGAGGATTTGAAAATTTCTCGGCTTCAGACACAATCACAAGGGAAGCCAACCAATTCTTCATTTCAATGACATAACGTGCTTACACCATCGCATCTCAAGTTATCCGCTGAGTTTTACATGAAATACTATCAGTTAGAAATACTACTACTGGCGTCAATTACCGAACAAGAATAAAGAGTAGCTGCAATTGGTACTGTCGAATAAAGCATTATTTCTTATTCCTCAAAACTCATCATTCCGAAGGCAAAACAAAAAATCTTCGCACGACCTCATTTTGAATAAGAGAAAGTCTGACACTTGGCAAACTAGGAGGATATGATTTAATATTCGTCGCCTTCTCTCTGTGTTTGTTCTATTTTACGTCCCTGTCCTAATACAGTCCGACCTCTCCTTCCGGTCTATCTTTATCCGGATCTCTCTATTATCCGGATGCGATTCTCGGCGTGTGTTAAACATCGATTCTGCCATATTCGGCCAAATCCCTTATCCGGATAAGCGCCGGTCCCGACATGTCCGGATAGGAAAGGTCGGACTGTATAATCTTTCTGTCATGTGTGAGAGAACACACTCTCGTAAAATGGCATATAATCAAGGTGTGTGTATATCGTCACATATTAGTTGGTATACTTCGACATTTTTGGATGTTGTACTTGGAGAACAAACTTTTAGAGGAAAGATCGAATTACAACTGAACATCGAAATCCAAATTCAATTTCAAGAAGTCCCGGACAGGTGTGCCACTTACACGACTTTCCGAAGTTGTTGTAGATCTCCTCTGTACTAGCGTTGGGACTTACTCTAGTACCACCAACAGAAGTCAGATCATCGTCGGGGAAGTCATTCCAATTTCCCAACAGACCCTCAACGGCATTCTATGGGAACGGGATCAGAAATCGGAATAAAATGCAGAGGAGAACAGATGTAGAAAAAAACATAAGAACGCCTTGAATAAGGCAATGCATCCATTTTGAAGTTATAACTTAAAATTGAATGATAATGGTTGTTAGGTTAAAGCGAGGTCCAAATGTTCTTTACAATACCACATGGCTGTAAACATTGATGAACAAACATGTTAACAAGCATGTCGAAAAAAAGGACCCAGTTGGACTCGAACCTGTCATCTACTGCCTTCCGGGCAGCGACACTATCACCAGGCTGTCTCAATCCTGGTTGCCGGCAGTGACATGATGAACATGGAACAAATACCCAAGCTCCGAAATTCCGACATTGTTATGCTACGTAGTCCAAGGTGGACAAGGCATGGGATAAATGAAAGAAAGATATTATTCAGAGGGGTGAAGGTTCAGGAGTAATTTTCTTCAGTTTGTCTCCCTCCACAGATCAGCAGTTGCGATCTTGACAGATTTAATTTGTGGAGGGAGACAAACTGAAAAAAAACGCACACCTGAACTTTCACTCCTCTGAATAATATCTTTCTTTCATATAATGGACATATTGTTTGAAAATTTAAAAGTGGCTGGATTCGAACTCGGGTCCTCCGATTAGGCGTTGTTAGGAGTCGGGATTCTAATCCACTGTGTAGTAGGAGGCAAAGGGACGCAATGGCAGGATCTTATGAGACTGGATTAGGAGGTGGGTGGGCGGATGGGGCGGGAGGGCAAGTTACGAGCGGGACGAGGGATGAGGGGGGAGAGGAACCAGAAGGGGGTTGGGGGTTGAAGAGATTTCCAGTCAGGGATCTCCCTCACCTTGAATTCATCCGGGATGATGACCTGTACGAACATGCCTTCGGCGGTGCCGTTGATCACGACGCCGATCTCGGAGTCCTGGAAGGTGACCACCACCTGGGTGACGTTACCACCCTCGTACTTCTTAGGGAAGCTGAGGTAGAAGCCTGGTTGTGGGCAAGGAGGAAGAGAGATAAGTTAAATTACGCTAATTTCATCGTATGTACTTTTTAAAAATGTCAGACGTGTTTTGTAAAAATGATCAATTTCAGCTTTTGAGCGGCATGTTCTTGTCTTTACATATTGTGAATAAACTTATATTGAATTGAATCGAATTGAATAATTTAATGGAGGGAGAGAATGAGAGATGAATAACGGGAGAGAATGAGGGAAAGAGAGAGAGAAACATATATGTAGAGAGAGGAGGGAGAGAGAGAGAGAGAGAGAGAGAGAGCAGAAAAATAAAGGTGCTCATCAAACTTCGTATACTTTTTCTTTCCTATACTTTACATGCAAACTCGTGTAAGTTAAGTATATCTGATGTGAGTGTTCTCTTTCCCATAAAAGTCCTGGCAATACAGCAGGATAAATCAAGAAGCCCCTCTGATGAACTAGATTATTCTGCTCTTCTCTAAAATAGGCTTTCTTTGCGGGTATAGGAGGATCGTTGTACTTTGAAATTAAGATTTACCCTTAAAACGGAATTAATCGGGTCGAAACTGATTAGATGCCTAAGGTCACGAAAGATGGGTATTCAAGCACACCCTCAAGTCCAGGTAGGTCATCACAGACAAGCAATGTGTTCAAGCACACTATTGCCTGACTAATTGATTGATTGACTAAATGATTGAATTGACTGATTGATTAATTGATTGATTGGTTGATTGATTGATTGATTGATTGATTGACTGATTGATTGTTTGACTGATTGATTGATTGATTGATTGATTGATTGATTGATTACTTGATTGACTGGTTGATTTGATGGATTGATGGATTGATTGATTGATTGATTAATTGATTGATTGATTGGGTGATTGCTTGATTGTATGGTTGATTGATTAACTGACTTGGTCTATTCACTGATTGATAGATAGATAGATAGATAGATAGATAGATAGATATATAGATAGATTGATCGATCGATTGATTGATTGATTGATAGATGTGATGCAAGGATACTTGTCCTTACCATCGTACTGGAGCCTGGTCTGAGTATCGATCTTCAAGTATTCCTGCTGGTAGACCACCTGTAGGACGGTCTTTGAACTATGCTGGATCTCAATGTTGTTCCTGTCTTCCTCCTTCATGACAATGGACGTCAGTCTGGTGGCTCGGACAATGTCTCCTGTTGACCGAAAAAAATGGGATGGGGCAAGTGTTTATGTTAGTTTTTGCTTCCTAGATAGCTTCCTTTTATTCTTTGTTCCTTTCTTTTAGTATTCCATTCAGTCTATTTAATTGTACTCAGACAGTTGTATTTCTCTCAGGCAGTATAAATAGTAATAAACGATTGAATCCACATAATGATAGTATTGTGATGTCGAATCTGTGATCGAATGGTTTATAGTCAGTTCCAATAGTGCAGCAATATCATCAAGTGTAGATAAAATGCATGAAAATTATTACTTGCATCATTAACGTTAAACAAAAGAAAAGCCATTTTAAGAAACTAAAAGTGCGCTAGATGCTTAAAGGCAGAAAAAAACAGCAGCAGATTCACACAAACACACACAAAGAGACACACACAAAAAGAAAAACACACACACACTCTCAAAATAACGCCATAGCAACACTAACAAAACATACCTTCCCAGTTCGGCATCTGTTCGGTTCGGCCCTGCATCACGAAGCGGTTCTGGGCATCGTTGGTGGACTGCATGAGAATATACTCGCCCTTGCCGTTGAACGTGTACTCCACACCGTCAAAAGTGACGATGTGAGGGTCTCCGAATATGACAGCTGCAGGATTGAATAATTGATCACAGTTTTAACAAGAGAAAACAAAAAGGATAGATGTTAATGCAGATTGATGATAGCATTATTGAAGTATTAATACGGCGCACTGAGTCTAACCAAGAAGGTTTAAGAGATTAAATTTAGTCTGAACAGTCTTATTCCCTTTGACACCATATTGGATACCGCCACTCAAAAATATTTGAAGTATATGTGCCAATCTGGAGATGTTACACGGATAGGAAGACAATTGATTCATGGATCATTACAATATTGACTGGTCACTCTCTAAGGAAGACAAATGGTTATTACATTTGCCGTTCCTTCTTATGAGCGGTAAACACATTGCACTGTCATAAAGACACGAGGGTGTGCGGATAGATCGATAACAAAAATATAAAATTTACTCGACTTTACATGCCTTCAGACTAAAATGACATATGAATTATTGATAAAGAAAAATACATGAAGATCATAGGATACCAGTTTCATTTGTCGGAAGTGATCTATCGGAAAAGTAAAAAAAAAAAAAAAATCGGCTTTCCAGTGAGAGTATACACTTCGAAATAGGTTTACAACATACAGCTCAGATATAAATTTGTGCACGTATTTCTGGCCACGATTTACTTTCGTTTTATATGATTTATCATGAGGTGAATTTCATTCCAATTGTTGATAAATAATCAAGCAAAATATAGCTGACATTACGTTATCGTTCAAAATTAATCTTCAGATTGTTCAGCAAGAGGGCGGAATCAAGCCTCGATCATCAAAGGCACAAATAAACTTGTGGAATTGTTTTGTTCTTGCCTATAAAAACTGACCATGCTGACAGCTATTTGACTAATTATATCCCGCTGGAAATCAAGATCTTGTACCTCCTTGGTCCTACATTGGCAAGTCAGTGATCGGTGAGACTCACCCATGCGCGGAACCTCGTACCAGCGGCAGTCTCTGGTGGGCCGGTACTGCTGGTAGTATTCACACAGATCACCAAAGATGCAGCAGGTATAGTAAGGGATGATGTCGTTCAGCCAGGTCGACATCTGCGGGACCGTCCCGGGGCTGTTGTACGGCGGCACGCCGTTGGTGGTGGTGCGATGAGAGAAGCTGCCGTAGTAGCTGTCGCCGGAGTAGACCAAGTTCTCCTCGTAGTCATAGCAACAGACGGAATCGGCTCTCTGCGGACTAAAATAAACATGATGGCGATTGTACTATGGCTGATTCGTTTCTTTTCTAATTACTTGTGTCACTCTATATACAAATGTATTTATATACCCTAAGAAATATTGGTCCAGCTTTGCACCTTGCAAATGTAACACTGAGAGCACCTTTATGGGAGCATCTTTGATCCTTTCAGACCCGTGTCACAATGGGAGCTCCTTCAAGGATGCAACTTTGCACCTGTCTGGTCTGAAAGGTGCAAAGTTGCACCCGTATAGTTGCTCCCAGTGTGACGTTGGTCTGTCAACTTTAAAAGGTGCAAAGTTGAACCTATTTTTCTTGTGTGTAAGATCCTTAACGGCTAATCTACGTTTTTCAAAAAACATGTCGAATTAAAGGAACGAGTAGGATTTGAACCTGGATGAAGATTGTTCCTCATCTAATGCTCTCTGTTTTCTCCCGCCAATACGTTCCTTTCTTTCCACCCGGACAAAATGATTATAATTATTTATCGACTTCAATTGAGGTAGTTCTTGAATATACTCCCGAGTTTATTTCTGCAGGGCCGCAGTCAGTTTGCAATCATAACCTCTAGCAGTAACTACTACAGCATCTTCAGAGAGCATTGAAAACCTCTATTAAAAAGTAAGGGAAGTATTATTATGCGACTCTTCTACCAGTAAACCCTACCCTCTCCCCTCTCCTTCCACCCCTCCCTCCCTCCCTCCCTCCCTTTGCCGCACATGTACGGGACATTGCTGCTTTCGATGAAAGTGCGGTCAGTGATTTACTTACGGATCATAAGGGACGGAAGAGGGGTAATATTATCAAGGGGTGATTGAGATGTCAGAGAATGAGAGAGTGAGAGAGAGAAAGAGAGAGGGAAAGAGTGAGGAAAGAGAGCGAAAGAGTGGAGAGAGAGCGAAAGTGATTCCATAAAGGCCTACAGAGTACTTAAGTGTTTTGTCAGTGACGTTTGTTATAGCTTGGGTTGGAAACGGGGACGCGCATAAACACTGGATAGGTGAGGTTGTTTATAACCAGTCTCTATGGTAACGAATGGCCATGACATCACACTTTGTTACTCTGTAACTTCCATCACCCCCTCCCCTGCTAACGTCGAGCACCATTATGGCCGGTGTCGTACCTGTTGATGATGTCGATGACGCAGTGCTTGATGCCCTCGCGCAAGTAGCAATAATCCTCGTCGTCGTCCTCCCCGGCCATCGTCATGTCGCACTTGTCCAGGGGTCGGAAGCGAGCTCGGTCCGCCATCGCTTGGCTCAAGTCGCAGGGACACGGATTCAAGTCCTGTTTGGTCATCACATAGACATACACTCTTAGGCAATGTATAA
Organism: Diadema antillarum; assembly: GCF_040938485.1. Classification (NCBI taxonomy): domain Eukaryota; kingdom Metazoa; phylum Echinodermata; class Echinoidea; order Diadematoida; family Diadematidae; genus Diadema; species Diadema antillarum. Next base: position 909,567 of record NW_027271557.1, read on the forward strand.
ACAATTATTGCTTTTTCGAAGATCAAGAGACGCCCCATCAAATAAATAACACCATAGAAAACAGTTCGGAGCAACCGCCAACGTGTTGATGTTGTTTCTGTAGCTTTTGTTGTTTAATTTCAAGGCGTTTTCCATTCAGAGGGGATATTTGAAACTTTAACTTTTTGATTTATTCTCTTAACAAGCTGTTTTGGTAATTCCTTAACAGTGTTTGAATGACTATTTACTATTTTCCGCATTCCTTTTTCTGCCCCCCCCCCCCCCTCCCCCTCTCCCCTAGCCTTGATTCTACAGGCGGGCGATGTACTTCCCGTCCAGTTTGTGCTGTATTTTCTGGCCAGCCCATCGGCTGGCTCATTGCGAGACTGCACTCACCTGGTCGTAGTTCCAGACCGGTGCAGCTATTTGCTCCTCGTACCAATCCTCACATCTCTGGTTTGAGTAGACAGCGGGCGCCCTTTGGTACTTATCGTTCATCATGTAGCCCATGTAATGCACGTCACTCCAAAGCGCCACCTGATCTCTGTGAGGGGGAGGGGGTGGTTAAGGGTGAAAGGAGCTCCTACGCATGAAGAATCTGTTCGCAAAAACCGATAAGTCTATTTTTGAAGATTTTGAAGAACGGTCTCTGTCATAAAGTACAAAATAACACCTTTTAAATGATATATTGGTCACTACATAATTATAAAGATACATTTTTGAAGTTATGGTCAAAAGAGGCAAAAAATTTCTTGTTATTCTCCTTATTTTTCGAGAACTTTAATCACAAATATCTCCATTTGGCAAATATGGACTTATCAGTTTTTGCGAACAAGCTCTTCACATGTAATTTGACATTCTCTCTCTCCCTCTATCTATCTCTCTATCTATCTCTCTATCTATCTATCTATCTATCTCTCTCTCTATCTATCTATCAATTTGTCTATCTAATCACGACTTAATTCTAGTTTAAGACAATGTGTATGAAACATATGCACTACATGACTTCAGGTCCAAAGTTTCATGCAAAACTTATGACAGGTTTAAAACAAATGAACTGTCACGAATTGTAATATTAAAGCAAGAAATACATCCGATAAATCAATTTACAATCAGATAACAGTATCCATAGCTGATGATATCACAGTAATACAATAATAAAGGTAGTATATTGGCTGGGCAAATGAAGCATTTTCGTCGAATGTATCGGCTTAGAATATGTTCTGTTATACTATCATTATGAAAAATGATGGTGACAGTGGCAATGATATATAAATCTATACAAGTATGTTGGTAAATTATTCTGTGCACATATTGTACGTGAGATTGTGTAAGTCCGTGAGAGAACTTTTTAAAATATGTCTTTTCTTATGAATTTCTTATGAACCTGTGAATAACAGCGTGTGCAATATTACCTTTTCCACCGCCTTGTTATCCGGATGACACCGACAGCATTCTCCTCAGTGATTTTCCCGTAGGCGCGGGGGATCCACTCGTAGCGTCCCGTGTTCGGCACGTTGAATTCAATGTCCTCCGTCTCCTCCCAGCTAGGCGACCCGTCCGACTCCGTGTACGCTGCAAGGCACAGAGAAAAAGAAAGAAATAGAATTTTGCATATGATATGCTAATAAGTAAACAAAAAATCATAAGCCATGTATACAATATCATGTATGAACATATACACACACAAACAAAACATATAATCATACAGTGCGAGAAGATGAAGTGTTCAAAGGACGTAGGCTTAGAATTCAACTTGGTTTGTGCCGAGCATTCGTTTTTTTTTTTTTCTTTAGACTTTCATCAGGGTTAAACAGAAGTAAAACATAAGATGACTCATTGGTATACAAGTAACAACATGGCTGCATATGCTATAAGTGTATCTCATTTTGTTTGGTTGTTTTTTTTTTCAAATAATCCACGTCTTAGTTTCTTACAAGCTCCGCTTTTCAGTAGATCACCCTTTCCATCGCTATCTCTTCGTCCTTTTTTGTTTGTTTGTTTGTTTGTTTGTTGGTTTTTTTTTTTGCTTTTCGTCATCATACCATTTCAAAGTAGTGGCTTTTTTGTTATATAATTATTCCACATAATTGATTTTCGTTGGACACTTTATGACTTATATTTCTATCAAAGTGCTTAACAATATGAAGTGAAAACTGTATACCTCGTATTATTTTTTGTTTGATGGAAATGAAATAGAATTGCATTGAATGAATTGAATAATTAATGATGATTTTTTTTTTTTATTATTCGTGTATCAATACAATATTCGTTTACTGTACGGTCGTTATCATGGGTTTTTTTTTCATCACTTTTGGATCTCTTTTTGTAACGCTGCATGTATTTACTTTATGAAAAATAGAAAAGTCAAATCATATTAAGTCAAAAGCAAAAATAACGTTTCTGTCATATCTCGTGCTAGGAAAGAAATGGCTCTTGAAATCTCTGAAATATTGTAATTGTAATTGTCATATTGATATATATGACAAGTATGACATTAAATACAAATAAAATTGAAATTGATAAACGGCGAGTAACTCACTCAATATATCGATGTTAATCATGGTATAGTTGATCAGGCTCGGATCCCACTCGATGGCTACGGGACGGTCGGCGAATAGCCACGACTCACTGTCGGGACTGATTCGCTTGATCGTCGGCGGCACGTCGCCAATGTCGACTTCGTTGCCCAGATGGAAGAGAACAGACGAAAAAATTGTTAAAAGATAGGTTTTAAGATTCGAGCACGATTTCATAGTACATAGTTGTACGAAATCTATGCTGTTTTAGTATGACGTAAAAAAACACCTTGCGAACAATAATGCGTTTGCAGTGCATAGGCCTACATATGAAATAAAAGATTGCTTAACTCCCGCCTTCGCTGAAGAAAGAGCACATGCATTGCTTTATTGTTTTTCCCGCGAATTAAATGTTCCTCCTGCATAGTTTGAAATTAAGTTTCTTCGTGAGAGCATTCGTTCTGTTCTTGATTTGTGATTTATGATCACTTACTTAAAATCAAATCGGTGATACTATAACAGTAATGCTAAAGATCGTACAGTGTCATAATAAACATAACCATTTGATAATGACACACATAGAGATGATATTAGTAATCACCGTCATTATTATCATTGTCATCATCGATGCTATAATGTTACTTTCTGGAAAGGTCAAGTTACTGAGCAAACATTTTACTTTTCTTCGTTTAAAAAGGCTTCGTGTGATGGACTAGTTCAGATTTGGACGTCAATCAGATTATACCGGTCAGCAGTGTCCTTTTCGGACAAGCGTCCAATCAGGGCCAGTGTCCTGAGACGAATATGTCCACTTGCTATGACTGCTCTTAAAGGGATAGTATAGTTTTTGTGGATATGGGGCTTCAAGTTTCCAACTTTTTTTAGATAACAAGAAACCCCTCTGAAATATGAAAGGGCATATATTTCTAAAAGGAATTCAAAATTTATTTGATGAAAATTGGTTTTGAAATGGCTGAGATATCCCCAAAAAAGAGGTCCTATTAAAACATTGAATCAATAATTTATTACAAAAACTTGATATTATTTTTTTTTTGTATATTTCAGCTATTTCAATTCGACTTTTGTCAAATAAACTTCGAATTCTTCTTAAAATTGTATGCTCTTTCATATTTCATACTAGGTGGTTTCTGATTTTCTTTACAAAAGTTAAAACCTGAATCCACCATTTCAACCAAACGTATACCATCCCTTTAACACCAGCGGATTGGTCTCCCATCACTCACCTACGTCGAAGGTGCCCGTGTGAGGGAACGTGATTGCACCGTCGTTTGACACGTACGTCTCGACACGGCCGACCTGGTAGAAGGTGGGGACAACGCACCACGCCTGCTGCGCACTCATGTAGGTGCAGTTGGTGATCGTGATGGGGTTTTCCTCGGGGCCGAACCGGAGCCAGATCTCCTCCTCGAACTTGAAGCAAGGTCCCTGGATGAATAGGTACTGGTGGCCGAGCATGGAGTCGAAGCGAGGGAAGGTTTTCACCTGACCTGTTTACATTTATTAATGAAAGAAAACGAGCAAAGGAAATACGATTCTGCCTGCAGGGACTCGAACCTGAGATTACTGAACTGCTGTAGATTGGTGCTCTTAATACCAACTGAGCTGTTTCATTCAAAGTTAGGATGCGAAGTGAAAAGAAAAAGAAAAACTAAAAAGAATCTGACAAATGAGGTTGCACAGATCTTTTGGCGATTTACATACAAAACTGTATTTACCAAAATCAACTGCATGTGTACATGTAATTCAGTTCAGTTCAGATAATGATCTAAAATTATGAATCTGTGACGCACGTCAATGGAACTTTTGAAGGTCTAAGTAAATCTTTGCGGGTGACGTCACAAGAAAACTTAGCTCTGAGCCCACGAGAGTCTCTACGCCGCCACAGCCCGACGGTGGCAATACGATGAAGCCTATTATGTACGGCGGGAAAGGCCTGATGAAGCACAGTCTGTACGTGTTTGTTGTTTTCATTTCTTTATAGTGAATATTTCTGTTCCACATCCCCTGTAGAAATTGTACCTTGAAGTTGGTTTTTGTCAAGGTAGATTTCTCTGTGCAGTGGCACCTTCATTAAAGTATGTCTACCAAAACGAGCAACTAGTTACCGATTATGTAAGATAAATATTATTAAGCAGAGGGGTGAACGTTCAGGGCCCCGTTTCATAAAAAGTTGATATGATAACAACTCTTGCTGGAATGTCAATTGTCATGGTAAAGACATGAATGCAGCTTCCTGATTGGCTGTTGCTATAGGAAGTTGTCATTCCAGCAAGAGTTGACATCCTATCATCTTTTATGAAACGGGGCCCAGGTGTGAGTTTTCGTCAATTTGTCTCCCTCTACAAATGCAATTTGTAAGATCGCAACTGCTGATCTATAATTCTAACAAGCATGTCGGGGAAAAGGAACCACGGGACTCAAACCTGTCATCTACTGCTTTCCGGGCAGTGACACTACTTAGTGTAGCTGAATATGGGCTATCCAGCCATCTTCACAGATGGAAAATGAACAACAACAACACTACCACCAGGCTGTTCCTAGTTGCTGGCAGTGACACGATGAACTTATATAGAACAAATTCAATTTCAAAAAAAAAAAATGAAATTGAATTAGGCCTATGTTGTTTATTTTTTCATTGCATTGTTGTACCAAGCTAGTATACATGTATGTCTATTCAAATGTTGTAATCAATATATGTGTTGGAAATGTTAATGAACAAAATGAAACAAATACCCAAGCTCCAAAATTCCGACTTGTACGACAGGTACTGATTCTAGAAAATGGGGGTTCTATGCGTTACATGTCAATGTGGCCATTAAAGGACAAGTTCACCTTCATAGACATGTGGGTTGAGTGAATGCAGCAATATAAGTAGAACACAACAACGAGAGTTTGACGAAAATCGGACAATCCGTTCAAAAGTTCTGAATTTTTGAAGTTTCTGCTCAGTCACGGCTGGATGAGAAGACTATAGCTTGTGATGTCATATGAGTACAACTACATAAAGAAAGTATAAAGAAAATTCCAGATATTCTCACTTTTCTCACATGATAAAAGAACACTCGACTTCTCTCTTTCAGAAGTCAGGGGAATAATATTACCCCTAACATAAGTCAGTAACAAGTCGAAGAAATATGCACTTTATTCAAAAAGTCAAGTTTTGTGAAATTCTCTTTTTATTTTCCTTATATCGTTGTACACATGTGACATCATACACTATAGTAGTCTTCTCCTCCAGCAGTAATTGCACAGATATCTAAAAAATTTATAACTTTTGAACGGATTGTCGGATTTCCCCCCAAACTTTCACTGATGTGTTCTACTAATATTGTTGCCTTCACTCAATAAATATGTCTGTGAAGGTGGAGTTGTCCTTTAAGGATGACTCTGAGGAGAACATACACCCTTCTCCACCCTGGTAATAAATGCTGGTAGTCGTATATAGCCGTAATCGACGGCGACGTCTTACCTGCCGTCGTGCAGCCACCTTCGTCAATGCTCACCGAGCTGACGTGGTAGAGCCAGACACCTGTTATCTCGATGTTGGACTCGGTGACGAGCTGGCCCAGTTTGCTGCCATCACGCGAGTAGCTGTTTGTCTTCGCCTTCGAACCATCACCAGCGTTGAAGCCGACCTGTATATTTTGAAGGATCAACGATTCTATCAGTATCGCTGAGCCTAAGAGATTAATACTAGAAAGATCTTACTTCAAAGCTTAAAGTGTTAGGTGTTTTAATGAAACAGTGTGTTGGCAGTAACCACAAGTACTAATTAAGATATTAGCTAGGATGTCATGGCTTTAGACGTTTCGCTTTGAACTGTACGCATGGCTTCTCATACTTTTTTGCTGTTGTTTTTGACGTATAACCAAAAAGAAATATCTCATCATGTTATATATAATATACATATATCATTATTATATTCTTAATGTGTTGCTCTGTCAAAATGGGTCTAAGAGGGTAGTTATGTAATCATTAAATAACCAAAAAAAAAACACGATTTTTTTTTTTCAAGCCAATTGTGAACTGATAACACAGCGTCAAATGAGTTACATCACCACTCGGTGAAAACATGAATCTGTACATTTCCTCTAATTTCTTAGGTTAGATCTAATCTGGATGAAACGTCCACCATATACTCGTCTGATCGTAGTCTTTTCATTAACTAGTTATAATCTTTAATAAAGTTTGGGTTTGGAATAACAAGGACAACCAATGTCTCTTTGAATGAAAGAACACAGTGTGAAATGCAGTATTAAAACGTGGGACGTTTTGATAGTGTGAAAACAGTGACACACAGTGTGTACTGTGTTTACAGAGTAGATTAGTGTGAACACATTGGGGAACTGTGTATTCCCTCCAGCAAAGGCTGGATCAGTAGGGTCCAGGATTACTGTCCCAGGGACTTCCAAATGCTCCTCTAATCAACTCTGTGCAAACGAGTCACTTAGTTGACCATCTCCTGCAGGACCATCGACTGATTTACTTGAGACGGTCAATGCAGGGTTATTTGTCCAGAAAATTTAGAACCTATCAGCAAAGGGCTTGACAAGCTTCCCGGACTCTCTGCGCTAGTACTTTTCTCTTCGGTCTGCCCCTTACCTGGGCCGGAGTTCCTCCGACACCGGTGTCGGCCTGTCCGTTACTCTCAGTACCAGTGGTCCACTCCAACAGGTCGTAGATGAAAATGACGAAAGTCTCGAACTCGTCGGTTGCTATGACGCACTGGAAACTGTTTTTCTGTTAGCAGCAAAGACATGAGTGACATTCAACATGTGGAGGTACTGTCGGATAGAAAACAAGAATCTCGGCATCCCTTTCTGTTCCAGGGACTTTGGATAGTGTGCACAATGCTTTGGAGATTTCCGTGTCAATCGGCATTGAAAGAACTCATAGGGTTATACAGGAAATCATGGGTTCAATTTTTCCCCGTTTGGAACATCGATGGCACATAAGAGGTATTGCCAATAAAAACTTTCTCCACACAGATCGAAAGAAGGAAAATGGAAACTAGCAATACTAGAGAGCCTTGTTGTTGAAACCTTTTAGGAAAGTAGAATTGTATCACAACAGAGGCTATACACGCCCCGGTGCCGAAATGCCGTTTGTTTTCATTCTTGGGTAATCCTTTTATCATAGTGGATAAGAATTCACCATCGCTGTCACTAACACCATTGTCGCCATTTTTCTTACCACGATGAATAAGACATAAGCCTTTAGCATTTTTAACTTTGCTTGTCCATACAATTATGAACATGCAGGACTGTCGAAACCACAGAACTACATGTATTGGGTAGAATTTCTGGTAAGCATTTCTCGCGACTGACTTGCGCTACCACGAAATGATTGGTTTGTGTCTTTGTTAATGCTGCAGGCTATATGTGGCACTTCTCCGTCAAAGCAAATGGGGAAAGGCCGGGAGAACTCACCGGATCTCTCCCGCCAGTGTCACCGTAGAATCCCACCTCAAGCCACGTGGCGATGACGAGTACTTTTGGCATGAAATCTCGGAATTCGACGAATCCCCTAGGCAATTAAAATACAAAAAGAGAGTGGAAAAGCATGCCATAATTTCAAAAAAAACTTAAGTGGATCATAGTCTTTCAGTCGGAACACCAGAGTTTGAATCCTGTCAAGTGCCTTCGTCGTTGGACAAGATGCTTTTACCCACCATGTCCCTCTAAACCCAGGAGTATAATGGGCTCCTGCGCCAACGCTAGGGTGATAATAACGACAAAACGCCCTCTAGTAGATCAGTGGTAACACTACAGAGGCTACTCTTGATAAAAATAAGTGTATTATTATCAATATAATTTCTTGTTTTATTTTTACTATCATTATTGTCATCATTGTTATTGACATGTATTATTACCATTATCATTATTATCATTATCATCATTATCATTAGTAGCAGTAGTAGTAGTAATATAGGTTTTCCCGGCCAATTTCGCACTTTTGTCAGTCCAATTCCTAATTGCTGCATTCAATTTAGCAAAATTTAGCGTAGATGACATGTTCGGTAGTTCAATTTTATGATCTCTTCATTCAAATTTATTTTGGAGCATTCAAATTACCTTTAGCGTCATTCTAATTAACACTTTTTCAATTGAAATTCGTAAAACTAGCACCATTTCATTATTCGTTCATTCAATTTAGAATGATATAGTCACGTGATCACGGACATGCCGCACTCGTTCATTCAAATTCATTTTTGGGCATCCAATTTAACATCTTTTGCAGTCAATTTAGCACGCATGTTTATGCTTTGGTTCTTTCTTCTTTTTTTTTTTGTCAACACAGTTACTGTTTTGCAAGCGTCATTACATTTCATATTTTCGTACTTATTTGAGAGATTTTGGCAACAGTTTTTTTTTCTTCAATGTGCCTAGTGATTCTTCCAGTCTGAAGATTTAGTGCATCATGTGGCCACAACTTATCTGGCCGTTGAGTGCTTTATTCCGAGTGTGTCGGCCAGTTCTTGGAAATCAAGGTTATGATCATCAAATGTTTCTATAATTCTTTTTCTGTCTTCTTGAGAAATACGTCTGTATCTAACTTGTGCTGTTATGACTGTAAGAAGATGAACTTAATCTGTAGTATTGGTACATGTAGGCCTAAAATGACATATATGAAAGAAAGGGGGCGCTACAGAACAACAAACCCGAGTTATGTATGGTAAAAATTACTTTTACTGCTTAACAGTGAGTGGATGAAACAAAAAGTCTTAATGTTATCACCTTTTCAAAAAAGAAATAACATGACGTTAATTTGAATGAACATGTTAGGAATTTGACTGCCCATACGCGAAATTGAATGACTGAATTACCCCTTTCGGCCAGTGTTGGCGAATTTGAATGACTGAAGAGCACGTGCCAATTTGAATTCTCGTTTTACGAATTCGAATGGCACATGTGCAAATTTCATTGATCGAAATGCTAAATTGAACGACCAACTTGCAATTTTGAATGACAGAATGTGCAGTGACGAGGATTTTCGCTAAATTGAATGAACCTTTTATCAAATGGACTGACAAAAGTGCGAAATTGGCCGGGAAAACCTATATTATAATCATGACCTAAATCATGAAAAACCCATGACAAATTAGAGCATGTGTGTCTCCTGCATATCAAACATGTCAAACTGTATTCTTGGCTTGATTTTTGGTTCGCTAACTGTTTTTACAACCACAGTTTACTAAACCCATCATTTCTGCATTATGTCCACATATGGGTTCTAGCCGCAGGATTAACACTCGGTAATACTTGATTTCACTTTGATGAAGTCTTCTGCACTCATGTAATGTTTGCATATCCAATGTGATTTCAATTTCGCCGCTTTTTTTTTTTTTTGTGGAAGTTCTTGAAAGAGATACATACTTGTGAATTTCTCCCGCCGCCCGCTCGAGGAGATGTTCTTCCGTCGTCTGCCGATAATAGACGTACCCTCTCTCTGTCATATCCACGTTGGCCCAGTACGGTGCGATTAGGATCCGTTCCAGCGGATTGTTCGGATCCTGGAAAACGAGGAGACATCAATGCAACCATGTTTACCTTTTTGTATGGGTGAATTATATAAGCTTGCCAGGACGGCTCAAACAAATTATCACTGGTCAGACTGGTTAAGCGTCAATTCCAAATATTTTTCAGCAAGTCCATCATTAGATAAAGCAAAGTAAAACATAACGTGCAATGAGACCAGAGTACTTTTGTAGTAATGTATTGATTAAAAATATCCCATATTTACATACCATTTCCGTTTACTTTTTTAGCAGTTTTGACACCGAGTTCAAATAAAGGACACACACACACACACACACACACACACACACATCGATGAAACAGAGTCGCACACATTTACAAATACCTAATAGACGTAGAGTAACGAAGTGGTGATGTCAGAATCTTTTGTAAATAGCTTGGTTTAGAAACAGGTGCCAGCATTGAGTGCAACAATAGTAATCTCTTAAGGAACAGATGAGGTTGGAATCAGTTCAACCATGGCGTTGCAAAGTGAATGGCGAGACCCGGATGGTCGTGATACCCACTAATATCGCCCGCTGACCTCCTCGACCCTGCAAAATACCAACTGCAATTGCCTCGCAAAACTACCTCGTATGGGTAATAATACACTATAATGATATGCTATTATCAATGCATTTACACAAAATATTTTGAACACTCAAAGAACCGCATCGCATGTTGCCGTTACCTCCACATCTTCTGGGATAGGAAATACAGGTTGCGGTCCTTCGTACTTCGTGTATGGGTTGTTGAACGATATCACGCCGTTGTCATTTACCTGGTCAACAAATAGAATAAAAGGACGAAGCAAAAAAGAATGTCAAAGCGTCAGAGCGGCGATCTGATTGGTCAGTTATCTTGCATTAATTTTTACTGATCCACAATGAGGACTGACACATAGCTCATGTGGAGCATTGCAAGTGTTCAAGTGTTGAAGGTTTCATTAACTTACGGGCCCATTTTATAAAACAAATGATGCACAGGCTTATTTCTTGGACCAATGAGAACTGGGTTCTCTCATTTATCTTTGGAAACAGTCTAAAACCCACTCGTTGCACTCGTGGGTTTAAACAGTTTCAAAATAATCTCGCTTATCCAACATGTCCAATTCTCACATATCCCTTCTGTCATGCGCATCAATTATTTTAATGACGAAATATTGACGAAGTAATCGTAATCTTTGTAGGCCTGATAACGTTCATTCCTCCTTGCACTGAAACAATCTTTCTATCTCCTTTTTGCAATTTTTTTTTTGACCTGACAAAACAAAAAGTAAAAGAATGACCGGCGTACATCTGTACTAGGATTCCTCTATCCGAATAAGGAAAAGTTTATACGGTTCTGCAACTAGAACTTTGTAAACTTCACCTCAATAGATAAACCAGATGAATGAGTTAATAAAATAATCATTTTTAATCAATTAATCAACTGATGAATTTGCTTAACACCAAATTAGAAGCTAAAATAAATAAAATGGAAAGAAGAGACTTCTGTGAAAAAACCCCAAAGATTATATGATACGACATTTTTCTTTCATATAATTTTCTCTCATGATTATTACAAAAATAGAGAGCCTGTAATCTGTCATTCTATTTTTTTTTTCCTTAAAGAAGAATTCCATCTCGCCCTGCAGGCTCAGTCTAGAGTCCACCGACAGATAATATAGAACATACAGTCACGCGGGCACGCACTGGACTCTTGTACGCGACGAATATCATCGGATTGATTTTACGGAGAACACACACTACTAAGTGATTCATTCGCCCTTTGGAACATGTTGGGCATATCAGCGTATGTTACGTGTAGGACAAGGTTCCATGACATTTACACCTGCAACAATTGCTCCCACAAAATCTCATATCCGACCGCTAAGCCGAACACAAATTCTACCCACAAACATAACCCTAACCCCAATTCTCATCCTAATTCTCGCATCAAATTAAACCTAAAACCCTATCACAACCCTAACCCTAACCCTAAGTCATTGCAGAAGGTAGGACCGAAACGTCTGTCGCAGGAGCAAACATCGTGTCGCCGTAGGGCTTACACCTTGTAATGTGACTGTTGCATGCAAACTTAATCTTTTTAAGTTTAGAATGACATGATCGTTTTCAGGACATGGACGATATTTTCAGTATACACATCTTATCTATTTCTTGTCTCTTTCAGCTTTTCCAAATTAACAACAGATATGTTTAACAAACGAGTCAAATAGAATAAGATTTATTCAGCCATTGAAAAGTGGATTGGAAAACTTCCAGTCATTAATACTCACGAATAGTCTCCAATACTTGACGTTGTAGAATGGCATTCCCCACCTCAGCTCAACGGCTGGGGAGGAGACGTCGTTACCTCGCTGGATGTAGTCATCACGATTACCCTCACCAAAAGGGTAGAAATCTAAGGAATTATGATATTAATATTAGTAATAATATGGATGATAATAATAGTAATAATAATAACAATGAAAATAATAATAATAATACTATAGTTACTATTATAGTAATTGTCATAGTTATATATGTAATCATAATATTATCATAATCATTATTAGTAGTATTATTGTGATATTGATAATGATAATGAAATCAACAATAATACAAAGATGACAAAATGAACAAAAGTGATTATGATAAGAAAATTACTGATAAAATGATAGGAACATTGATGATTATTAACAAATAGAAATCAATCAAAGGAGAAATCAAAATTGTCAATTAAATGATAATGGTGTAGCGGTAGAATGTTAGAAGCACTGAAAGGAGTCATAAGTAGTGACCGAAATAAATGGATTAGCAGTGTTCGGATTTCAATGTTCAATTTCAAATCATTTCTGCATCATTTTTAAAGAATACAATGTACAAACAAGAATACAACAATAAAATAAAAATTGGTAAAATAAAATTTCCTGATACAAGCGTAAAAAATACAGTATTTTTTTGCATTATCTCTTCGATGACATGCTCCAGTTTGCAGGTGCTGTCACAATAAACTTTAAAAATGTAAAATAGAATATCACAATAAACTTAGGTATAATGATGCTTGATGACATGACAACCTTTTCCTCTTGAAAAAACGATTAAAAAGCAGTCGTAAGGATCTATTCTGTGATCAAATAAAATAAAACAAACAAACAAACAAACTTGCAGAAAGAGGGGAAAGATACAAGTGTGTGTGTGTGTGGGGGGGGGATCACGAATGACCTGGATTGATTTCAGTTTTAAAAAAATGTGATTATGCTTAAAGAGACCATAAACTACCATAACATTAAGTTAAGATTATAGGTGTTATCACTGAACTAGATTTTGATACATCTTTATAAGTATGATTATTCATTCAATACAATGTTTAATTATCATCAATAGCTTTTATCATTTACTTCTCAGCGTAGAATAGAAAATAATAATTTCAGCTAAGTCAAGCACAATGCTACATTATTGGGTGTGCAGGGTTTGTTTGTTGTTCTTTTAAGAGGCAGAACTATCAGTCACACTCATGTGATGTAATGAATATGCAGATTAGCTGTAGAGATGACAGCATAATTATGACTCCATTTCCATCCCTTATGAGATACACTACTAGTCGGTGGCACAATCATTGTTGGACCACGCCCGATTTTGACACTCCTGTCCAATGTAAAACGAGTCCATTTTGTTAACCGGGCAGCAACTTTTATGCAATTCCCATCCCAGCCCCCCCCCCCCGAGTCTATTTGGATTTTACCCATACTTTGAATGTTTTCAATAAGAAATATTATAGAATATTGTGTTAACATTAACTTTCGACACATGACAACATACACTCCTCATATGTCCTGTTTCTTTCCCCACTTTTTCTCCTAATTCTTTTTTTTTCATTATTGTTGTCATTAATATGTTGATATTTATCATTTCCAATATAATGTCCGTTTCATTATCTTTCATAAATGCAAGTGAATGCATGTCACAAGGAATACAAATGTCTGAATATATGAAACAAGTTTGAACTCTTATAAAGTTAGGATACAGGGATTTCATTGTTCATCGAAATGTTGGAATTTCAATCTTCATTTACCAATACAATGACGACGAAATTACAATGACATATACGCTGGCCGACGTGATTACATACAAACATATGAAAGAAAATTATGATTAAACTTTTAAAGAAGGATATCAGCTTCAGAAAAAAAAAAACTTTACTATCAATAATGAATCTACTTTTTTTTTGTTAAATTATTTACCCCTATATACAAGTCACTAATAGTCTTACATTTTGTGAGGCCTCTGTAGAATTGTGGAAATGAATGAATATTAAGGAATAAATCACACCAGTGCAATTTCTCTCAATTATATTGTTTCCATAAAACGCCCGGCAGTCAAAACTGTCGTAGGAAGTAAAGTTAGGTTCCCTCCAGGGGATTAACGTTTAAATGAATAGAAATTGAGTATACTTATTCCACCCTTGACCTCGAATTCGAATAAAAACTCACAGAATCTTAGTTTAAAGTATTTGTTTATCCCTTCATATGTTTGGATTTCTTGTTATTTTTATACCCATTTAAATATTTTCTTATATGCGTTTACCATTTTATCCCATCAGGACCTATAACGAAACCAACTTCTGTTGAATTGGGCTATCCCGGCAGAGCAATGGATAGATAATCAAATCAAATCAAATCAAATCAAATCAAATCAAATCAAATCAAATCAAATCAAATCAAATCAAATCAAATCATACCCCCCCCCTCCTCCAAAAAAAAAGCGACATCTTTACTTGATTCAAAGTGTTACAAATGGCATGGATATTTTTTAATGAGCTAATATTATCACATTATTCAAAATGCGGAAGGTTTTATAGGTTTTATATTCTTACATGAAACTGACTGGGTATTTTCTTCTTATACTTTCCTCAAAGTGATTGCCCTGGGTAGCATTTACGTATGTCTGTGTTTGTGTGAATATATACAAAAATTTCATATGCATATGATCACTTTATGAGACCAGCAAGAGTAGATTAAGTACTAGTTAAGAGTAACATATACACCGCTAACACATTGTCAGGTTGTCCTATAAAAATAAATACAAAAGCATATAATACAGCGAAGCAAGTGAAAACGTACAAATTTTGAATCATAGTATCTTACTGCTTAGGATATGATAATGTTGCCATGGAATGTATGATTTTACATTGCACTGAGCTCAATGGATTAAGCATTAAAACAACCATCACGATAAAGGAAAAAGGGCGCGGTGCTTTTGGTATTCTTCTTGCACCAAAGCCTGACAATAAACCACCGCTACCAATGTCCTTAAGGTGCATTGCTTTCAGGAAAGGTTTGTAATGGCTATACTTTGAGTCAAATATAGGCTATAAACTTGCATTGATGTTTACCACGATAAACATCTACTTAAAATTTGGATGCATGTTTAACAAAGCCATATTTGTTTCTGTCTGTAATAATTCAGAAACATAGAAATATACTCTTTTGAAGTCATCCATTTCCAACGTTCTACTCTAGACCTTTTCATGAAATTAGAAATCATTATTTCTTTTAGAAAATAATGATCACAGCCAATGACTATCTATTATCGATATGACTTTGAAATATATTTTGAATGAGAATCAATTATCTAAAGCGATTTTCACCAATTTGCCTTCTACATTGTTATCAAAAGGCGCCATTTTTGTTCCGCGCACAATGCGTGCGGCACAATCCGCATTATGTTATCTTCGATGACATAATCAAATCAAATCATCGAAAAGAACCATCGATTTCAGAAAAAAACTCAAAGATACTTACTTTCTTGATTCACCGCTTCCACCGTCACCAGTGCCAAAAGCATGCATAACAATATCGCTATCCTAGTCGCCATGTTTTTTTCGCGATATTGCACATGAAAGACGAAATAATCCAGGCGGAATCGCAGTGCGTTTCCGCGGCGGTTACCGTCAGTCGTGTTCCCGCCTTAGATATTATATTCTCCTCACACACTGGGGCTATGTTCGCCCATTATTACACGTAAGACACGCACGTTCCCTTTGCTCCTTACAGCTAGTTGTAAACTCTAACCCCCATCGCAGAAATATGCAAACACACTCACAAATCTAACGGTAATGCAAATGTCTAGTTAAACATTAATAGATGCCGTCAAAATCAGTACCAGGCATCTTTGTGTGGACAATACCATTCATACCGCGGGGATTATGCCTGAACTAAAAATTGCTCGGGTTTATAATTTTTCAAAGCAATCTCAGAGTAAGCTTTTGATAAATTTTTCTTTCAATGTATTACCTCAGTGATGTGTTTGTATTGTTTTCTCTCCTCAAATTAATTTCATTCTAACATTACTTTTAGCCATGTATGTAAATATGCAAGTTAGGCAGTGATGTACAGACATCACATGACCAGTATTGTCAACAATTCGAGGAGAGTCATAATTATCAGTGAGGAGTTAACCTCTCTGAATACATGATGCCGACATTTAGCAGGTGTGTCATTGCATTCCAAACTTAGCCTTACGCATTAATAGACTCGAAATCTCTAAAGATTGGTTGTTTAATTTTGCGAAGTTTTTGTGTGTGATTGTTTTCGTTTTGTTTTCTGTGATGAGTCATTCATTCTTGATTATCTAAAGAATGAAAGGAATGCTTAATCTCCTCTGGGAGGCTGCTATTTCAATTTTTGTCACACACAGTTCTTTTTCTTATAAAATCGATCCTCTACCGATACGAGAATTTCGTCCTGTTCCAAAGGTTGTATAATTATAATGTAATGATATTTCATTTACTTCACCATTAATCAAGGGAATACTTGAGAATTAAGTCTCGATGGGACTACTTTGAGTGGTATGATACCTATCCTTATGAAGTGTGAAGGTTTCTGTATGTCGAGGTCTTGGTAAGATACGGACATTTTCAGACATCATATATTTAGTTTTACATCTGCTTTCAGTGCTGCGTTCCGGGGATGAATGGTTAAAATGTCCGTCGGAGGAAACTGATATGTGTGATGATGATTATAGTGAAAAGAATGAAACACCTTACGAAAAGGGTAAACAGCCTCGTCATGCCCAAGGAATTTATTGTGCCCCGAATAGCTTGGCGGTGTGTGTACTTTTCTAGTAAATGATTAACTTTGACATGGCCGCGTCTTCCTCATTTGCATTATAATGGTAAACACTTCGAGCGGGTCGTACCCGACCGTCGTTATGAGAAGCCAATATCATCACCAACAGTTTTCATTTCAGTGAATTATACATATCCAGGAAATGATTATTCTTTGCCTGTACGATCTAGATGATGTTTTTTTTTTTTTTTTTTTTTGGGGGGGGGGGGGGGCGTGGATATTCTTGAAACAATGTAAATGTGCATTAGAGGCCAATTTTACTGTCTAGACTTTGATACTAATCAGTGCGTGTTGTGCATTGAGTGGGCTAAGTAATGGATACTGCAATTCATTGTCGGAAGTTGTATTATTTATATTATTTTGTAATAATGTGATAATAACATGGCTACCGGTATCGTCATTATCATCACTACATTTTTTATTATTGTTATTTTTTATCGATATCGTCAACAATACAGGTGACTAAACGAGGAAAAGCTAGAGTGGAATTTTAGTGTTTTAGTAGAAGGGCCTAGTTCTACTTTTGGTAGACAATGTATATATGTTAAAACGTTTTAATAGATGAACAGATTTTTACCACTACTGTAATTTGTGGAATTGTGGAATCATTAATGGTCGCAGCAGCAACGTTGTAATTCAACTCACGACTGAATATTGCTTATAGCTGTTGATATGGTTGTAGTGACAGCTTCGAATGTTTGTGGTTGGTTGTTGTTCTGTTGCAGAGATAGCAAAAGTGCACATTACATATCTTTATGTATATACATTGATATATGAAAAACAGGTACATCTACATTTATCAATTTCAGATATTTCAAAGAAGAAAATGTTAACAATATACATTAAGTAATCATTTTTTAATCAAAGTCTAATAACATCTCCAAAAATACTTTTAGTGTAATGAGTGTAGGATTATTGAAAACATTCTATTTTCTTTATTTCATGGTGACTTAAAGATATATAATGGCATTTGTATTTGCATTCAAAACTTTTATGGTATATACTATATGAAATATATATATCGTTGCTGGGGTGATAAGACCTTGTATCTGCAATTTTGGTGAAAATGAGTTTCTTGGATTAATGGTCAAATAATGGGTTAAGTGATGTCCTGTCCAAATCCCAACTGTCTTACTCCAAAAATGAAGCCACCACGGCATGTCAAAGGAAAGGCTATCCCATTCGCCACAGTGCTTTGGCCGCCATGTTTTTTGGCTCTCCTGAACATTTGACATTTTGTAGATACGAGGTCTTATCGCCCCAGCGACGATATGTATATATGTATGTATATATATATATATATATATATATATATATATATATATATATATATTTATTTATTCATTTATACTTATACATAATTTTATATGATACACATATCACATAAATTTTCTGTGTGTTCACAGGGGGTTCTTTCTGTGCAATTCTGCCGATTTTACCAGATAAGTTTTTGTAGGTACTGAGAGTTTGATTTTTTTTCCACGTAGAAAGGTTTTCATTTTTTTCCTCTGTACCTATCATTATTTTTTAACCTACATTCTACACTGTAAAAACATCGGTGTTAGATTTAACACCATGGGTGTTATTATAACACCGATCAAGTTTCAATAGAGGACCACACCCACAGGTGTAGAAAATGTATTGTGATGGTGTTAAAAAGTGTTCACCTGGCACTTCGTGGTGTTAATTTGACACTGTGGCTGGTGATATTTTTGACACTGCGCTAGAGTTAATTCAATAATGACACCGCATGGTGTTGATTTGATATTGGCGGTGTTAATTTCAATGGTAAAACACCCGTCCAGCTTAAATAGGAAACCACACCAACTGGTGTTACTGTGGTGTAAATGTGTTTTCACATCATTGATTCTCAAGTACTTTATCGGAAAATTCTTTATCGTCTTGTTGAAGTTCAAAATTAGCAAGAAGTACAGTAACTAAGAAACTATTCAAAAAACAATTTTATTTTTTGAAATGACACCCGTAGGTGTTAATCTAAGACCACGAATGAGCACCGGAAATTTAACACCAGCTCGGTGTTTCACATTTAACACCGGGCTTTTTGCAGTGTATTTGTTGATGGAATGCTTGTAATTATGAAATACAATATGTTTTCCTCGACTCTCCTTATGCTTGATTTCTTGTTACTGTTATAATAAGCCAGTCCCAAACACGTTCAGTCGACAGCACACAAATACAAACTGCATAGACACACCGAACTACTCCACCATCTACACAATCACCGTCTCTAACCGCTACAAAACACCCCAACCCTATCATGGCTTGCGCGGGAGAGTGACATGCTAGCAGGTGCTGCCTTATTTTCAAAAGAGAACAAGAGAGGAGAGAGGAGAGAGATAAATTTGCCGGACAAGTTTTGCTCTCAGCCAGTTAGATGCAGATTTCTGTATAGCTTATGGAAAAAAAAACAACATATGATAAAACTCTTCATGAATATATGTCATGGCTGTCTATTAAACGTACTATTATTTACATGACCCAGATGACCCAAACCTAACTTTATAACAGAAAACAAGAAAAAGAACAATAACAAAAATAGAAATTTCCAAATAAATCTAGATAAACATCCTGTGCTTAGTGATATATACGTACTGGTGGAAGAAAAGACCAATTATCGGTTTGATTATATTTTGACATCTGAGTCAGTTACAAAACTACTTGTCTGAATTGAAATTGCATCTTTTAGTTAGTCATTAGTGGTGATATATAAAATTTGGGAATTTGCATACGTCATGCGAGCTTTTGTTTCTGATCTTCAATAATAATCACACATTGACATCTTTATTTCTAACACTCATGCACTCAGCTCATCAAATCACAAATTGAGACTGATATACTTTCTATATTTGGTTTATTACCGAAAAAAAAGAAACTGCGGGATGAACACATTCCGTCATCTTCGTACAGACTTACAGCGTCAAAACAGCTGGTAACAAAAACGCTAGGTGAATACAAAAGATGATTATGTTCAAATATCACAAATGTTAATCAATTCTTTTAGCACTTGGATGTGCACACACTTTGTAATCACTCAGTTCCTTCAATGACCTATCGTCGCGCAGAATTGTTGCTCCAACTTCTGCTTTCTGAATCAAATCAACACAAAAGAGACAAAATGTATTATTCCCTAATGATCCGACTTGGGGCAAGTTGATCGTGTAAATAAATGGTAGTGACCGTTTTCGACAAGTGCGTCGATAAACGTACATGGGGATTTTTAATCGGATAGCAATACAATACATCGTTACATCGTAGAGAGATCTGGGCAATAGACAACAATATGTTTCTGTCAGTGATCTGGTAGATTCTCTGACTCGTCTCGCCTCCTCTCCACAATTTAAACAAACAATGCTCAATATTATGTTTTGTTTTTTCGAGTAGAAAGAAGAGAAAGAAATCAAACAAGATATTATATATTATATATATATATATTATATATTATATACAAAAGCAGCAATAACAAGTACAGACTATTTATCCCTTTCAAAAAATGAAGGTCTTCGCACTCATGAAGCTCGTCAGTGAAACAACTGTGTGCGAATAATTATATTTATAATATCATATATATCCTTTTCTGGTGGAAGCATCTATCAATTTGTGTAGAATCAGGTTTGAGTACCAATTACAATTCCATCAAATCGAATTATATCAAGTTAGAAAATTCTTTTCTTACACAAATTCTTTCGGATACAGGAATTACTACATTGATAATGGTCACATTAATTGTATTGATTTCATATCTTCTAACATACAAGATTCAAAGATGCAGGGCACCCTCACAAACTATCGGTGTACCTTATTTGAGCTGGGAACTTTGAAACTACAAGATTGCGTAAACATAGATTACGCTGTATTTATTTCATCCACATAGCGATGGCTTTAATAGCATACAAACATGCAAACAATCATTTTCGTCATGTGTATTATATTCATGTCTTAAAATTATCATACATTTGAACAACTTTCACATCACTTCTCATTTTGAAATTGGGGTTTACAATTCAAAATCATAAAGATGATAATTTTACACTATCGCGTACACTTAAAATGTCAATCATACGTTTTACATTTAAGATAAATGACTATAAACTAGCATTATAATGAAACGCATTCGGTATCAGACGATAAGATAAGAATTTGTTTTTAAAATACAACTTCATCAAATACGCCTGGCAGATGTAATTTAGAAAATAAAAAAGTCTGAATTTGTTTCTTTCTTTCTTTCTTGTTTTGCAAAATATATACATATCAGGAATACGTGAAATAAAATGCCCATATTCCAATTTGCATGTAAGCCCAATCTCAAAGGCAAAGGTACCTGAACAAGGTTGATTTAGATGCATGTTCAAAGGCAAGTTATTTTGTTCTGTACACGGCATAAACGAACGTACACTATCAAGTCTTCAACTACATGTGTTTGATTTACAAAAACAAAATATAATTACTACGTGTACTAGTGACTAGTATTCTTTAAAAGATAAGTACTATATTATTGGCTGGTTTGGCCAACCAGAAAATGCCAAGAGCAAAACTTTCACTGTTGAAATTTCACAATTATTTACTTTCCGCTTACTGTTTCAAGTTTTTATCATTTTGCCCTAGTTTTCATTTTGGAAATACCTGAGCGTAGATCATCTTGCAAGTATTAAGTTGTTTAGCATAATCAGTAATTACATTGGAAAGGACACATAACTTTATTACTTTTGCTAGGGTTTTTTCCCTTAATTTGATTTTCATTCTAACATCATGTTTCACACTTAATTGTTCTCTGCAATCTGAAAAGACACGAAAACTCTCGACTTTATTCGACGTACTCTTGAAACGGTCAATAGCATTTCAAATTTATCATGCATAAATATGCTTTAACACAGAATGCGGTAATGATTTTCTCTTTTAGATCAGATTAACAAGACAGTATAGATTACTATGACCGCGACAAATCGGTATTGATAAGTCTTCGCACTTCGTCTTGTTTGAAAGTAGATCACTATGAAATTGGTGTGATTGTCAACTTTCATATCCAACCACCCGATCCCGAAATGTTGGTATTGGTGAGTAGACCGGTTCTTTTCACTACGTCAACGTCGTCGCGAGGGGGCGTCTTCGAAGGCGGTGCGCTGGAGTAACTGGTGCTGCGGCTGGCGTCGTCCGAAGACGCAATGCTCCGCGGGAGGGTCTCCGGAGTTTTCGGCTTCGCAGCGGTGGGTGGCGACACGGACTTCTCCACCGTCGCGTCGCCTGCTGCGCTAGTGGTACCTTCTCGTCCACAACGTCACCGTGGTGACGGTCAGGTTCACCGCGGATTCCTTTGGTGTCGCCTCAGGCTTCGGCGTGGCAGCGGCGGGTGCACGGTCTTTCTTCACTGGTTCCGGGCGGCCGTCATCTGGCAGAACTGCGTACTTGTATCTCCTTTAACACATTACGCCAGATATCGGATTTAAAGATTCAATGTTACACCTTTCTAAACTGGGATTCACTGAGCTGCATTTTCTTCTTTTCTTGGTCATAATTGGTCTAAACAATTTATTTCCAGCAAAAAAAAAAAATGACAATTTGACCTTTTTAAGTAGTATGGCCTAATAATTACGATTCTAAAAAACTTACGCAGTTCTGCCAGATTAAACGTCGCCAAATTTTTGCGATCGTAATCTGGCAGACCTGCGTATCTCTATTCACGTGCCCGGGTTGATCAGCCAGAACTGCGTAAGTCTTCGGCCATGCAGGGGGGGGGGGGGGGGGTTTCAGGCAGAACTGCGTATCTCCAGCAGATACGCAGTTCTGCCTGATAAGCACGTGTTTCATCAGGCAGAACTACGTATCTTTTTCGTCGTTAACCACGTGGTTTATCAGCCAGAACTACGTATCTCAGTCTATTTTCTGCGGGTTGTCTATCGGATTTTACCATCCATCCCCCTTACTATTCAGGGGATGCAGTGTCAAAACAATGAATATTTTATATCGAGTACACATTTTTGAAATATTTGTTCACATTGTATAAAGTCATCATTATTGATTCACATTTAATTTCATTTTATCCATTCATTTGTATGTGGAAAATAACTTACTATCCCCAAATATTGTCCGTCTGTGTTCAAGTTGACTGGAGCGTGATGTCAGACAAGATGCAAACTATAACGTTTGTTAGATCTAGAAATGCTCTAGGTGTAAAAAACCCTAGATTGTAGCAAAACTTAATAATAAGGCAAACCGCATATTGACCTGTTTTGAAGCCTGCCAGTCTATGAAGGGAAAGAAAGTGGCAATTACCCCCAAGAGTTGAGGGTCATTGCTTTTGGATCCATTGCTTTAGCGTGACTGTCGCCGTGTCTTTATTATAGACCGATTCAATAAGCCAGTTCGGTGTTCCAGTTTGAGCATGAGCAGAAAAAAGGTCATTTGTACCGAGAGACAGGTTGGTTATTAATTTCACTGAGATAAGCATCCTTTAATGCTATGATTATTCATGGATCCCTATAAATGGTGCCTGCCAGTACATCCACCTGACAGCAAGCCTGGTATTTGGCAATGCTAACAGAAAAAGTTTTGTCAACGTAGTCAAAACAGCAATTAAATATATAGATGAGCACTTCCCAAAGTGTTGATTGACGAACCATTCTGGGCACTTCATCTACACAGGTTCATTCTTTGTTAGAACATGAGTTCCATACATTGGTATGTTAGGCAAGCTGCTGCATTATGTTGCTTTGAATTAAGTGAAGTGCCTAACCAACTGAGAAAAATGAAAGGTCATTTGTACCCATGTGCACATGAGCTATCTCCGAACTGGCTTATTTCGATGACCTATTCACATACCGCCGCTAGCGGCGCTGTATAGGTCGCCATAGCGGGGGGGGGCCAACCGGGGCTTCCATTTTAGAAGACAAGTTCAGATCAAAGATTTTGATAATTCACTGATTTTTTTTTTTTTGATTTTTTTTTTTAATGCTTGGTGCAATACTTATTAAAGTTAGAATACACTTCCTGGCTATACTTACTACATCATTATGACAAACATTTTACAGCCTACACTACAGCTAAATAAATGTTTCAAGATGCGTGAAATTCTCATGATGTTTTCACTTCTTCACTATAAAGTGTTCAGCATTGCATGACCATATTCAATTTTGGCCTGGAACTCTGAATTTGAATTAATTTTTGATAAAGTGATACTTATGAATATTAAACCATGAATGGTGGCAAACATCCGCTTCATAATCATATTAAGAAAGTTTGATTTGAAAATCACTTTTGTAGATTATAATATTAGGCGTTAGTGCGATTTTATGCAAAGTTACTTAGACCTAAAGCAGTAAAAGTTTTGGTTGTTGACATCAGGCGACGTAAATTAAGTTTATACGGCTTAGAAACGCCTAGATTTGTCTTCCGTCTGGTTTACTTAACTAGGCTTGCCTGAAGTTAGCGACAACCGAAAATGATATAGGATGTAAGGTTCTAGAAGTCAATGGACGTCTAGATCTAGTCTGCACTCTTGCCTAGAATTCTAGACAAGATCTAAAAATCTTTAGACAGATTCTACCCCGCTGGCCCGAGTAAAGGCAAAAGCCTAAAAAGGTGTAAGTTAAATGATAAGTTGCTATTTACAGCGCCATATCTAGCTCAAGATTCTGATTCATTTTGTATTTAATTATATCAGTTAACATCTCAACAGTCTAGGCTTACTAGCAAGACGTCTGCCTGCGCCTAGCCATATTTCTCCCCAGCGGTTTTTATTCTCTTACACAGATGTGAATATATGGGGCTTACACGCGTGTACCCAAGTCATCCCAAAGGAAAAAGAGTCTACGTACACTCACGGATCGTACCGATATTTACCTTGAAATTCAAGTTTTGGCTACAGCCGTATGTCATCTAGCCAATCGCTAATAGTCGGTATAAGTTGTTTAATTTTCTTTCTGTTTTTTAATTAGCTAGCGAAAAAAATGTAGACTCTAGTTGTTACACGGCCAGATGCGTCGATCGCTGCCAGCGCCAGAGATAGCTTGCTGGCCGGCTGGCGCCGGGTGTTAAAAGCACTGGCTGCCGCTGGCACCCTTGCCACGCACGCAAGGCGCTTGCCGACCGGCCTGGATGGCCACCAATTATGGCGTCGCCTTAAGACGGCGCACTTCCATGAACAGTCGCTCGAATCGGTCTATGCTCTGCCTGTGTGTCTAAGCTAGCTAGCTCTAGTTAGCTCCTCTAGCTAGTTTACTAGGCACTGCTCCTACTAGCTTGCACTGCATGGTTAACTTCAAAATAACGCGCAGCGCGTTCGTCACTACCAAGGCCGTGCACGCGCGTGTTAAGATATACCATGCCCGTGCGGGATGCAGGAACACATTGGTCCAAGCATTGTCATAAGTCGACTTACGCAGTTCTGCCTGATTAACATCGGAAAATTCATTTCGTATCTCGCCTTACGCAGTTCTGCAAGATTAATCGCCCTCTCTCTTCAGGAATTTTGCCAAAATTACTTTCTAAAAATAACCTTCTGTACCGAATCACAATTTATTTTTGGCCCATTTGAAAGAGCATAAGAAAAAAACACACAAAACCTGAAAATCGACCAAAATCGACGTATCAAGGGAGTTCTGCCAGATTACGGCAGCGGGACCTTGGCACTTGGCTCCTTGGTGGTGGATGTTTTCTTCCAACTAGCCTGTGTACAGCGAGATAGAGATGAAGAAGTATCATTTAGATATGCTGAATCAAAACAAATTGATAATATAAAGCTTTTGGTCTCAAAACGAGCTCACTCTATTCTTGCCAATTTGAAATATTACAGAATTTGTGATGCCCAAAATTACATTATTAAGAAATAAATAATGAGGTATTTCTCATTATAACTGCAATAATATTCCTTATTATGTAACAAGTTAGTGAGATATCACTGGAATTTGGTGATAGAATTACTTTAAAATGTTTAAAACTGGCATTTAACTCGTTTTGCAATCAAACGCTGTGATACACACAACAGGTTCTGATACTCATTGACCGGTAACAGCAATGGAAGAGCGATAGCTATGTGAAGCCAGGCAACATTACGGCTGAAAGACAGTGAAGAGAAGAAGGCAGACAAAGCACGCACAAAACACAATAGAAGACATAAAGAAAAGTCAGTGCCAGAAGAATGGCGTAACAAAATCAACTCAGAGTAATGCGCCAATTAGAGCTGTATGTGCACTGGATAAGAGCGTGCTCATGGGAAGACGTCAAAAACACGCAAAGCATGCGGGGACAGGACAAGCATACATTTTGACTCTGCGAGACGATATTTGTATGACAGTATATTATAGTAACAATATCAAGATAAGTTGTGTACTTTTTATTTTCTCACTTTGCTTTTAACGTTATTGGCAATGAACATAATGAAAGGGATATAGCAATACGTCGTGACAGTGTACATGATTTATTCTACACTACGGCGTTTTCCACAAAGTAATGGTCATGTCGAGTTTGATGAGTTAGACATGATGAATTCGTTATGCTGAAATGCCCTTGTACAATACATCAACAGAGTGATCAGTATGGTTTTGCTGGTAATGTGGTGAGCTTGCAGCATAGATGACCATCCTGCAGTTATCACACAGTTTTATTACTTGCCAAGCGCTTGTTAGTTTGGCGTTTGAAAACAAAAATGCTGATGCAGGTTAAATAACTTTCAAGAATAATTATGTAGTACGTTGACAGAGGAGGTTTGCCGCCAAATGTCATTTAGGGGAGAATCGGATGGAAGATATCTTCGTAAAGTTTTAAAACATACATAATTCCCCCTGTACAACAATTTTTGTTACCCTTATAACACGTAGATTACAGTAATACAACAAACTGAGATGAATAAAGAATGAAGAAATTTTCAATATGTTTGTAAAAGTTTACTTACGATCCTCATACCTATGCAGTGTACATCAAGACACACGTCATTCATCAAAATGTGACTATCCATCTGATTTTGATCCTTTCCCACCGAGCCCTCTGTTGTTCTATCAGCTCCTGTTCTCTTCAACATAATCATCGTTGAAAAACTTTGTATCATTTGTGTCTTGCCCATAACGGGACTAACAGAGGCAGTCTGCTTACACAGGGCTCGACACTAACGGTAGCCCGGTGGCCCGGGGCCACCAAAAATGAAAGTCGGGCCACCAAATTTCAAAAAAGGGCAAAATTCAAATTTTTTTGAAAAGTAGGTCAATAAATTCGTAACTTTTTGCGCCGGAAATTAGCAGTTAAATTTGTTCGAAGGATGGATAAAAAGGACTGAATGAATGCCTGAGAGTGAGTGTTGCAAGTTTGTTGAAGTTAATTTATGAGTAGATATGTCCAACTTCTAATTCTTACTATCATAAATCTTAAATATTTGACTCATTAAAAAAAAAGGACTTTTAATGTTTTTTGTTGTTTTTTTTTCGGGACACCAAATTTTTCTCTCAGGCCACCAAAAATTTGAAATCTAGGATTTTGGTGGTCCAATCGGGCCACCAAACAAAAAAGTTGTCGAGCCATGGCTTACATATATCAACAGGAGAGATCATTGGACGTGCAGCTGCATAATAATTATTAGCATTTTCCTTTTCTGATTCTGTACTTCAGATCCACCGAAATAAAAGAATAATAGTGACAGTCATTTAAAATGCCTAAAAAGAACTAGTGTACAATCAAGCACTTTCTATGACTTAGCGACTGCTTCTTTATCTTCCCTTTGAAGTCAATTGTCATAAGTCATTACAATCATACCAGAGTTATAAAGCTTCATTACATCATAGCGAGTCTCATTTAATAGTTAAACCTTCACATGTATTTGAACTAGTTGTATTGTGCTGTACAGTATTGCTGATTAAAGTTCTTAAGTGTTTGTAGTATATTGTATGTTCCTTGCTATATCCCTATTTACTTCTCAATGCGCCTCGGAACAGCTTTACTAGACATGCTAGATAGATGTCGCAATGTAAATGCGTTGTTAACATGGTTATCACTATTAAAGGTGCATAGTCCCGGTAGAGTAGAGGGCGCTGTCGATGATACTGCCGATCACCATCAGCATTAATACGAAGATTACCGAAGTTGAGCTGTCATCAAGAGGAAAGTGCGTAGGTGACATTGCTAAGTGTACGTTGCCTTCGTTGCCTTCGTTGTCTTCTCTGCGCATCGCGCAGTCTGTAGTAATGCCAGGGTGCGTGCATATGTCCTTCTTATTATGACATCACAAAAGAAATTTGCTAAAGCTGTCATCCCCCTCAGCCGAATCATGAGCCGAACTGTGATCGGACCACTGACTACAGTGAATCGGACTTCTTCGAACTCGGGGAAGCGGGCCAAAGCGTAAGCGCTATAAAGAGGAGTTGATAGCGTAGGTCTCTATAGGAAACTTGCGCCGTGCGCCGGGCCGGGTGTACGCATTTGACTAAAACACCGGGACCATTCACCTTTAACTATCCATTATCATCATCATCATTTATATTACTACTATCATCCCTCTTAACATAGGGGATTATCCTTATCTCGAAGGGAATTGTATTGTTAAAGAGGGCATCAGGAACAGTCGCCTTTGTGTATCTACCTGGGCCATCGGAGTGGGTTTGTAGATTTGGGCCGACGGGTCTTCGTTTGACTTATACTTGGAGGATTTTCCCGACGCGTCAGTCCCGGTTTTTTTTTTTTTTTTTTTTTTTTTTTCAGCGGCTCGGCAAGTTCCAGGTCCCTGGCATCGGTAGTCTTGGGTCGAGATTTGGATTTACTAGGGGTACTCTGTGGTGGGAAGCGCCGAAAACTTCGACTTGGGATCAGCGGAGAGCAGGGGTTAGGAGTGACGAGTGAGGTGGAAGCGACAGGGCGCAGGAAGATAGAATGGTGTGCAGACACACATGCATTATAAATGAGGGAGCTATAGGGCGCACACATACACAGATGCGGAATTTGAGAAGTTCAGAGGCTGTTTATAATAGGCAAGAGGAGGGGCTTTGTATTAAACGAAACATTAAACTCTCCTTCATCTGCCGTCATCATCTCAGAGCGTGACGAAAATGCTATGTATATTTTATGAAGAGTTTGTTCGCAAAGACCGATAAGTCCATTTTTGAAGATTTTGAAGTACGGTCTCTGTCATAAAGTACAAAATAATACCTTTCAAGTGATACATTGGTCACTACATATAAAGGTACGTTTTTTAAGTTAAGGTCAAAAGAAGCAGAAATTTTCTTATTATTCTCCATATTTTTCTTGACCTAAATCGCAAATGTCTCCCTTTGACAACTATGGACTTATCGGTTTTTGCAAACAAACTCTTCATATATATATATATATATATATATATACAGTCAAACCTGTCTTAGCGGCCACCTCTCTATAGCGGCCACCTGCTTATAACGGCCACTGAAAAATCCCCCGAACGCAATTGCTGTATTATAGACCCTTTGTATAGCGGCCACCTGCCTAACGCGGCCAGCGGCCACTCATTTTGTCTCCCGTGGTGAATATCAACCTGCGTATAGCGGCCACAAAAATTGAGTTGATCCATTAAATCGGCAATGAGTACAATGTCTTTTACGTTCATTGCGTGATTTCTACCGAGTCCTAGCTCAGTCACAATCACACAGACATGATCGACAAAACATTAATGCAGCTCTTTGCCACGAAAACCCGTCTTATCACCAACTTGACTAGATTAGATCTATATAGGCTTCAGTAATGCAGCCCTGAATAGATGCTACAAAGGCAAAGACAACTCCTAATGACAACTTAGACTGTTACCGAAATGCAGACTGATTAGCGTTTAAGTCCCTTTGAATAAGGACAACATAGTACTTGTCAGGGTATTCAATCAATTTTCAATTCAATCAATTGTACTTGTACTAGTACTAGTACTTGTCAGGGTATTGTTTCTATAGTTTACGTAAATTTTACACATCATCAATCCTCCATCGAACTCAGCTCTCGTGAGCCCCGTTCATGCAAACCGGTAAGGATGAACCAGAGCACTTCTCAGGCCCGAAATATTACTTTTTACATCAAAAGAATAGAAGGAGGCAATGAAAAAAAAAATGGAGTGAATAATATTGTACAACGAAAATCCCCGTAATAGCACTGCTGCACATGCAAACTTATATGTTGTTGTTGTTGTTTTTTTTTAAAGAATAACATGCGGTATTTTCGGCTATTATAAAATGCAAGTAATGGAATTCAAAATGGCCGCCAACCTGTCTATAACGGCCACCTGTCTATAGCGGCCACTTTTGTTGTTTCCCTTGGGTGGCCGCTATAGACAGGTTTGACTGTATATAGAGAGAGAGAGAGAGAGAGAGAGAGATTCTTACAGCATGGCTGGCTGCCAAGATGGTGAGAAATGAAAATAGGAAGGAGAGGGAGAACAAACAATCAGTGCATATGAAAGAAGAACGGACGATATACCACACAGAAGGCAGGAGAAATGAGCACGATTTTAAAGCGGATGCGCTCGGCCGCACAGTTTAAGGTGAAGCCGGCATAATTGGGCATGCACCTTTAGAGATAAACTCTTTGAGACTACCACATCAACGTTCTTGTCGTTCTTGTGTGTTTAAAGTGTTAAAAGAAAATGGACGATTATCTGCTAGCATTGACAATGGAGTATCATCTTGTTATGGTAATCAAAATGACTGAGCATTTTTAGTGAGTTTAGGCTTCAGGCTACTCTAAAGAAAGGTAGCCGACGACGGGCATCCGGGTATGTTGTCTGTTAAGACGCTCTTAGGGTAAAACCTTACCGGGTGAAGCCCCATGACGTCATCTTGGGCGGAAATCTCGAAAACAGATCTCGAAAACTGTTTAAGAAACAAGAAACAAGTATTTACACGTAAACGTATTTTAAAGAAAAATAGTTATTTAAGCGTCTGCGTAGCTAATACATGCCTGTACTACTAGCACACAAATATGCACAGTATACGCTTGCATGCTGCTGCAGCATCAGTAGATGATGTGATACGGGTTGTTGATACACTTTTCTCCCGTATCAGAAACGAACTGGCCAGGGGTTACTCAGTGAATTCGCTATATACAGTAACGTACCCGGAGAAGGTTTTCGAGCAACAGATGTCAAGATGCATGTATCATCACCCGTGTTCTGATCATTTTCTTTTGAATGTTACCGGAAGACGTCCGGAGAACTCCCTGGTAAAGCCTCACATGACGGTGTACCAGACATTGAATAGAATACACTTTAATCGTAAACAAATGTATATTTTATGACGTAGTGACAAACATTTCCTGTAACGTACCGCATTCAAAGAGCGTGCTAAAATGTTTCGGTGCCGTTTTTTATGGTTTCTCAAACAGACTTTGTATTGAAAGTTACACTCTTATTTCTGCAGAGTCAAAATTTCAACTCTGAATCCGAGTCAAAAACGTTTCACTCCGATCCGTGTAAATTTAACACCAACCGTGTACTTTTGACTCAAATCCGAGTTATCATTTTGGTTATCGGACGTTTTACACCTGCGCAGAATCACATCAGAAATACCCAGCGCTGTGTACATGACATACGCGCGCTACAATTGGACAAAACATGCCATGTGTCCTATGTGACGTGGTACCCCCGCGAAAAAAAAAGCGTCATTTCTCGACGATCCGCCGCGGCCGCGAGATGTCTCGCAACTTTTTGTCTTTAAGATGGACATTTTTGTGTGCACTTTTCTAGAGGAATGCGGAATGGAGGAATACATAGGAGTTTTCATCGGTGAGTACCCACCTCATTCACAACACTCATATGAATAATTGCCTGAAACATGGTCCAAACAGTCAGTTTTCTTTAGGGCAAAATGAACTCTCGACACGGACACATTGACTGAATGGCGTACCCGTAGGCGGCCGTACTGTAGCTCGTACCTTTTGTACGTAGCCCTGGGCTATAATATTATGCTATACGTTAGAACCAATCTACAATAGACGGGAACCTACCTAGCTACACCTCCTCTGTACATGCACAGAATACACATACGATCTTGATTGCTAATTGGAGCTACCGTATTTTTACGGCCGCCTACGGCTACGCCATTACCAGTCAATGTGTCCGTGTCGAAAGTTCACTGTGCCCTAAATAAAATTGACTGTTTAGACCATGTTTCAGGCAATTATTTATATGAGTGTTGTGAATGAGGTGGGTACTCGCCGATGAAAACTCCTATGTAGTCCTCCATTCCGCATTCCTCTAGAAAAGTGCACACCAAATCCGAGTCATTACTACACCAAAATGGGTTACTTACAATGCGGGAAACGACACCGTATCAGAGTGAAATTGTGATCTTTCCGAGTCAAATTTGACACTTTCCGAGTTAATTTGACGCCACAGAAATGACTCGGAAAGTGACTCGGAATCCGAGTGAAATCATTTGACTCGGAAGTCGGAGTAGCTTTCACTCGAAAGGAGTTGACTCCCAGCTGGCGCCATTTCCGAGTCACATTTCACACTTTCCGAATTATTTTTGACGCCGCAGAAATAAGAGTGTATCTTGATTCATATGAGTTTCAGGATCAACTAATAACACATCCTCTCTTCTTCCTATCTATAATTCCTTTAATTCAAATTCCTATAATTCCTTTCTATAATTATGCCACCAATCGAAAAAAAGAAGAAGAATACAATGATGCCTTCCAAAACTGTCTGTACCAATCAAAAATTTTATCGCAGCTTATACAATAATATCACGTCATACCATATCACATTGTATTTCATCATATTGAATAAAATGTATAAAGTATAATACTTTTTTGTATATAAATAATTAGGGCTACATAGCAGTAGTATCATAATCTATATTTTTGAAAAGCTAATTGGAAACTCTCAATCCATTCCTTTTGTGATATTGCCATACCCTTGACTTCGCATAAATGAGGAGCTTACCTTGTTCTTGTTTCTCATGAACAAAATGATCATGATGACGGCTGCGATAACGACCATGAAGCCGATCGTGAGACCCACGGCCAATCCGACCACGTTGACACCTCCGCCAGCTGTCAAGACCAAAGGACAATTTTTAAGTCTAATAAGTGTCAGCCTTTAAACCCTACTTGCAGCAGAGCATCTGGAGTCTACGTTTCCTTATAAGCATAACTGCATACTTAAAATACTCTGTTGGTAAAAACAACAAAAGGAAAAAGGCAAGCCGTTTAAAAGACAACCACCTCCTCCCTAAACTCTAGCACTTAATTGCCAAACAAATTGCTTCTATATGAGGCAATCTATACTACTAACATTGGAGGCATATATCACAGCAGTGTATTGTGTAGTTTAACGAAATTGTGGCATGAGCTCTTTTGCTCTCCTATGTTTGATATTTCTCATGTTTGTAAATAATTACGCTTTTATCTTCTAGTGCAATCGTAGAACTTTAGTTTCTTGCTTTATCAGAATTAAACCACAATCATAGGACTTTCTTGTGGAACAAAAATCACACTGGAAATGCCCGAAAGCGTATGTGTTTATTTAGATTTGATACTAGAGTGATATCCTAGTCATAAAGAGGCTTTGTTAAATAAGTGAAGCTAAATTGTAATATTGTATAACGATTTCAGATAAACTATAGTATAAATGATTTACAAATATATAAAAAATTTAACTCACTCATACACACTATGTAATGCTGACGTGGCTAATGCAGCAAAAATGAAATCAAATATGAAATGCACGACATCACACCGATTGTATACATTTACAACAGGTAGTCCTAATAGTCCACACATTGTTCATTTTTGCCCACCATCTGGCTTGTATAATCGTGAAGCATGTACACGTCATTTCCGTTTGAACTTTGACACTTACTGATGCAAGATGGCGTTTCACTAGACCACTGCCCGTCGAGACACTCGGACTGCCCGGATCCACTCAGGGAGAATCCCTCGTCGCAGCCGAACGTTGCCACCTGACCCGTCTCATCCAGCGTGATGAACCCGTTATTTGGAGGATCGAGGGGGCCACATGATTCTACACCAAGAACAAGAAACATGACAAAGACATTGAGACATGGAGAACGTCATGTAGCACTACCTGCTACAACTTACATAATCAATTAAAGGACAAGTCCACCTTCATATACGTAAGGATTGATAGAATGTAGCAATATTGATAAAACAAAAAATCACACCTGATGCTCGTCGAGTGAACACGCTTTTTTTGGAGCTCTCTCCCGACACCCCGCAACCCAAGTATTCTACAAGCATGAGTAACCCAAGAAAGAGCGGGAAAGGGGCAGCGAAGCGTCAACGACCAGATACTGGAACGCCGCCTAGCCCGGACGCGAACCTGCTACCTAGCATTCGGCAGCTGATGGACAGGCGGCTAAGTAAAATTCAGGAACGTTTCGAAGTCCTGGAACTGACATTGGAAAAACAAGTTAAGCGAATGGAATTTAAGTTCACTGAGCTTACGGAAGCCATCACGTTCTAGGTGAAAGAAACAGAAGAGCTGAAAACAAGAGTAAAAATGTTGGAGGCAAAACTGAGAGAAAAGGAAACAAGCCTTCAGGAAGAGATAGACAGATTTTCTACCTATGTGGCGCGGGGGAATCTCGTCTTTCTTGGCATCCCGGAGAAAGGCGCGCCAGGGGAGGAGGACACCCAACAATATCAACGCATTCACAGAGTGCCTTCACAGAACAAGCCTCGACCGATCAAGGCTCGCTATGTGCGCTTCCCGGACAAGGAAAAAATCCTCAAAAATGCTAAAAATTTGAAAGGCACCAGCATGTACATTACACAGGATCTTCCACATCGGATCTGTTAGTCTCGGCGTGCTCAGATGCCAGCTCTGATTGCGGCACGGAAGGAAGGCAAGATGGCGTACTTTTCCTACAGCGAACCGGGTAAGCTTTTCTTGGATAAGGTGTGGGTGCCTATCGCGGAGCAGTCAAAATTCAAAAATTATTAAAAATTCAAAATTACAGAATGTGTTAATGAGGCATGCTTAATTTCAGTTTAATCTGATAATCCCTTCATTGTTGTTACTCTGGTGGTTTACTTCCTGTTTTTTGTCCCATTTATCGCACAGCCAGTACGGTTTGGTAAAGATTAAGCGCTTGAATAGACACAGTACTTCAGTGCCTCTTTTCTCAGTTCACACTTTTCCTGAGTTTGTGCTTTCTTTCCAATATTTAGATAGGTCAGGAGAGTCCATTTGATTTGAGTTATACATCATTTTAAAGCTTAAAGTCTGCTCTTTGAGAATATGGTCTTAGCTAAGAATTCATGTCTGGCGACTTTTTGTTTGTTTTGAGGTGCAGGGTCACAATTAGATTATGGCAGCGGCTCCAAGTAGAGCGGTTTCAATACTTGTAAGGTTTTCCAAATTCCTAGGGAAGATCAATTATCATCAAAGGTGGTATAAGATTTCAATGTACTTTTATTTCTATCACAGTAATTATTTTGTTGGAGAAATTGGCATAATTATTTTCATTAGCAAGTGAAGAGTACTGCAATCTATTACCAGGGGTCGACGTAAGCGGTGGCCCTCTGTCCCCGGAGTGGCCCGGGTCCATTAAAAAATGATGTCAGACCTAAAATGTATCTTTTGGTGGACCGATGGGGGGGGGGGGGAGAAATAAGATTCTATGATTGAAAGTGATAGTTACTTTGCTTTTATTTCAGGCCACTGCAGATCTCTTTCGGGTCTCTAAAATTTTAGATTTAAAGGGGATGGTAGTACAGTAACTGATCAGTGGGAATCAGTGGAAATGCTGGGGCATGATTGTTCCAATCCTTGTAGGATTCATGTAAGAGTACATAATATATCTATTGTTGTGTGAAAATTATTTGCTTCAGAATGGTCTCATATTCAAATAATGTGCAGTTTAATGTTTCCAGGTTAGCATGCCTGTACAGTGACGGGAAGATCGTAAAATTTCCCTATTCCACTTAGTGTAGAAAATACACAACAATAGGACTAGTTCTCTTAATCAGCATGACGTAATCTTTCTAACGAAAAGGTTTCGAGTAAAGTAATTCAGCATGGTATTTTTACACTTAAAGGCTAACTTCTGTGTGAAATCCATGATTTGTTGAGTCGTGTATGAGTGAGTACACAGTAAAACGAAATGGTCATTTCTCAAACTTCACAAGGATCTTTTCTGGGGGCGGGGGTCGGCGAAAGATTTTGACAAATTTTGTTCCTGGTTTACCTTTCAGAACTTTTGTTGTTCCGCCGTTTGACCCTCGAACCAATACTCGAGCATAACTCAAGAAGTCATTTTCATTTTCACACAGACGCTAGTCAATAAGTGTAAAAATATCGAATTGTTTCGCGCAAAACCTTTTGTCCAAAACTTATGCAACTTTGAGGACGGGAGTTTATTTCTTTTTGTAGTGTATACATAACAATCGCAGTGAATTTGCCATGATTGCTAACCTCCACTCAAATAAGAAAATAATGGTGTCGCCTTATTCAATCAGTATCCCCCATATTCACTCGTTACCTTTCTAGTGTCAGGCTTATAGCACGCAATTATATTTTTGAAATGAATTCAATAACCTTTACGCAGGCTGTTAAAAAGTTCGCATCAATGTTGAAGATATATCCCTATGCTGCGTGCTATCTGATTGATTGATTGATTAAAAGGTCTTTATTCAAAATCATACTGAGTTATTTGATATGCTTAACTCTGAGTTGAATCACGTCAATGATTGAATTCAAAGTAACAATTTATCCCTAAAACTAAACAAAACTAATTTTATGGTGTTTAGTAATACAATCACTTGTTGACCTGGCTCAATTTAAATCACAGGAGTAAACTTACAACAGACAAATTCAGTTAAATTTTCTGGTCTTTTAATTGATTGTAAATTATCTTGGCAGGAACAAACAAATCATTTATGTAAGTTATTATCAAGAAATTGGGGTGTTATACAGAAGCTTATTTTCCCCATATTACGTACCTTATCTTCGACTTTGTTATTGCCGTATCTTCATTATAGCATACTGGCCTGGGGAATTGTTCCAAGTTACGCCTGGAGTCTATCTTTAGATTACAAAAGCGAGCTATAAGGATTGTCAATTGTACCAATTATTTAGCACTGACAAGCCCACTGTTCAAAAGTAATGACCTCTTAAAGATTGTTGATATATATTCTTACTCCCTTGGGATATTTATGTACCAGTTAACTAGAGACGAATTACCTTATGCTTTCACTCCCATGTTTGTAAAAAATAAAGTTATACATTCCTACCCTACAAGACAAGAAAATTCATTTCACTTTTCTCCCGTGAGAACTGCATTTGCTCTTAAAACAATAGTACATACAGGTCCGACATTCTGGAATAGTCTTGACTCCGACATTACTGAATCGTTGTCACTGAATTGGTTTGAGCGTAAACTAAAAAAAAAAAATCCCTTGTGCAGGCTTATATCTAATAATACAACGACAACATGCAATCTTATTTGAACTCCCTCTTCTTTATCAGATTCGTTGTTTAGTTTAGGCGTTTTCACATCAGCCCGATAAAAATCCAAGCTCGAGATATTTTTCGCAGAAAATAGTCAGCAAAATAGCGCGCTATTTCGAAACATCGGGCTGATGTGAAAACGCCTTATAGTCCAGGCTAGGCTCCATAGAAAGTGCACCTAACCTTGTTTTTTGATATATACAATGTTTTTTGATGGTTTCTTGTCAATTCGAGGGTGCTGATTCCAAATCCGATTGATGCCACTCGCGTAACCTTGAGCATTTTCGGCAAAACGCAAAAATCCAAAATGGCCGCCAGATATGCTAATTTGGCCATGATAATCCTATTAATGTCAATTTCATGACAAATTATTCCATCAAAGTTTTTAAAATTTTTGTTCCTTGAGTAATTCTACTTGCACATGCAAGAAATTTTTCATTTGAAGAGGTACATTTAGTATTTTAAGCTTATTTTCAATTCAAAATGGCCGCCACTCCTATACTCATGTACTATATGAATGGCAAAAAATATGCATAGAAATAGAAGACGAATTTTCAGTCACATACCTACGCTTTTATCAAGTTTTGCTTGTGCAATGCAAATCTGATGAGTGCCACTAGCAAAACAAGCAAACAAACAAGCAAAAAAACAGAAAGTTTATTGTTTTTAGGCTTATTATATTCTTCTTAATACAAAACTTCAAAATGGATGCCACTCATATACCCCTGCACAATATGAACGGCAGAGCGTGTGAAATAATAAAAAAATAATCTTTTTTTTTTTCTGTCACTCAGGTAGGCCTACACTGTTTTTCAATTTGTGTGCTGATTATAAATCAGAAGGTTGTTACTAATAAAGGCTGTTTTTTTTTTTTTGATGCAAACATCCAAATTTGCTCCCTCAATCTGATTTTTTCCCTAGGTATTTGGAAAAATCCACCAAAACTTGAATTGACGCCAACATCAAGATCGTTTATCAGGAATTATTAGATATGAACATTTGATACTTACTCTTTAAAAAAAAATCGAGTGAAAATATTCACTCTTAAAGGAGTGAATACAAAGAAGAGTGAATTTAGAGTGAAATTGGAGTGAATGTTGAGTGAAAATGTTCATTTTCACTCATTTTGGAGTGACCTCAGGGATCACTCGAAGATTTTGGAGTGATCCCTGAGGTCACTCTAAAACGAGTGAAAATGAGCATTTTCACTCAAAATGCACTCCAATTTCACTCTAAATCCACTCTTTTTTATTCACTCCTTTAAGAGTAAATATTTTCACTCGATTTTTTTAGAGAGTACTTGCCTTGAGATGTTCAACATTAAATCATTCATTCTGATTTACTGAATTAAAAGGCTGAATCCTAGATGATGACACAAATGAAATTTCCAATTAACTGTCCTGTTCTACATTATCTACAAGCGATATTGTACAAACTTTTCAGTCCCCTCATCCGAGAAAGAACATGAGGCAGGGGAAATTGGAAAAAGGGACCACCTCACTTCCTGTTGTCAAATCTCTGAAATGAAAACAATGCCCCAAAGTTTTTAATGTTAACCCAGATGAATTATATATGGTAGATGAATTTTACCACCGTTTTTTCGGAGTGAATGTGTTTGAGTATAGGCCTATGATGTCGAGGGAGACTCTGAGATCTGTAGGCCTACAGTGTTGCCTCATTCTGAAAGCAGTGTTATAACAACTTCACACTGCTTGTCTTTAATCTTCAGCATTTGCAGATTCAGGATTGCTCTCGGTAACCAGACCAGCTGTGTTAGGACTCGGAATGATGGCCTCCTTACTTGTGGCTGTAAACTAACTCCACTAGATGTCTTTTTAACATAGGCTATGTGGTGACATTACATTCACTTCACGTAGGAAGTTTGCAGATGATCTTGCCTTTACGTCTCATAGAAAGTCCTTGGATGACATGAGCCGAGTACTGACCCATCTCAAGACAATAGTGGAGTACATCATCTTCTGGAGACTTTGCCCCAACCTTTGTTAGATTATCATCAGACCCATGCCTTCCATCTTAGTAACCATCTTGCCAACGCTATGTTCAAGGTAGCTCTCTGTGGCAAGCCTTCCAAGCATAGGCTAAGGAAGTCCACCCTCCTTCACTGACACTCGATCACTCTCCCTCACACTGGAAGGAAAGGATGGCCAGTGTCACCAGTGCCGTCAACGCATATCCTGACCTTCCAAACACGATAGCATGGGGGGGGGGGGGCATTTCATGAAGCGTTTTGTCTGACAAATTTGTCTGACAAATTTGCTCTCAGCCAATCAGATGCAAGGATTTAATAGCTTATAACAGTTTGTCAAAAAGAGAAGATCTGACAAAACACTTCATGAAATGCCCCCTTGAACAACCTGCCATCAACATGATCAATGCGCCTGAAATCCCACAAACCTAGATTTCCCTACTGTAACTCGAAAATATTGACCCCAAAACAAGTTGGTGCAGATGTCTGATGTCATCTGTGATACCACCAAAGTTACCTACAACACTGTCTCTGGCCTTGCAACAAAGCCACAGGGCTTCAACGGGTGGTGATAAAGCAAGTCTTCATGTCTTCATCCTGTTTCTATGGCAAGTAATCGCCCTCTAACCCCTGAGGAAGTGCTGAACATCACCAGATGTGGTTGCAATTAAAACAATTGCAGGACTAATATGCATCTTTAGCCTAAGAATTCTGCACATTTGGGGCTGATGTCGCCTGCTGCTAAACATACAATTAAAGGGTTCTTTAAAGACAATAAAAATGACAGTTTTAGTTTTAAGACAAGACTGAATGAGATCATGATGTCGAAGTGTATATTATCAACACCTAGGAACTGTGAGAGAACTGAAAGAGGTATCTCACATTGCTCCTTGGGTGATGTTTAATGAACAGTTTGTACGGTATTGCATTAGGACAGTTTCGTTTATGCCTTCAACAGTTTTTGTTGTTGTTTTAATTCAAGAAGAAAATCAGGTTTGCTCGATAATATCAAGGCGGCACTCCTAAATTAAGTCATATCAAAGTGATGGAGGTTATGATCCATTTCGAACTCGCCTCAGGACTGCTCCCTCCCCCCCCCCCCCCAACTCCTTGCTGGAAAAAAAAAAAATCTACAGTGTAAAGGGTTTTTGGTTGTGTCATTAATGTCCGATGTGTTTTTGTCCGCAACCATGTATCTCTGCACTTACTGTATAGGATTTTTTTTTGTACTTTGTTAATATGGTTTTAGGGGA
This sequence comes from Diadema antillarum, assembly GCF_040938485.1. Taxonomy (NCBI): domain Eukaryota; kingdom Metazoa; phylum Echinodermata; class Echinoidea; order Diadematoida; family Diadematidae; genus Diadema; species Diadema antillarum. The sequence goes on from NW_027271557.1 coordinate 950,376, forward strand.
ATGCATATTACAAGCTTTGCTTTCTAGCTTCCTCTCCATTTTTAACATTATTTGATAAAAACCATGTATCTAGGCTCCTTAATATATTGTGTTAGTATTACATTTTTATATTCAACGGGCATGTAGAATATGATGGTACATTGATTCCTTGCGAGACGTTTAGTGAACTTATATTGTTGAGACTTTTGTTGAGACAAAATGAAATATATAAGAAATTGTGTTCAACATCGTAAGGTTTATGAATATTAAATGCTCATATATGTAGGCCCCCTATATATTGTAAGTGACACCCAACATATTGCACATGCAACACTTTATGATAGCATAGGTACGGGACTGGAAATACAGTAAATTTGTTCTATATTTCCATGCATATGTTTTGCCATTCATATAGTACATAAGCATAGGAATGGCGGCCATTTTGAATAACAAAATGAGCTTTAAATGCTAAATGAACCTATATGAAATGAAAATTCGCTTGCAAATGCAAATGGAGTAACTCTAGGAACAGAAATGTACAAAGTTTGGTGGAATAATTGGTCATATAATGCACATTATTGTGTTTATCACGGCCGAATTAGCATATCTGGCGGCCATTTTGGATTTTTGCGTTTTGCCGAAAATGCTCAAGGTTACGCGAGTGGCATCAATCGGATTTGGAATCAGCACCCTCGAATTGACAAGAAACCATCAAAAAACATTGTATATATCAAAAAACAAGGTTGGGTGCCTTCTAGCCTGGACTATTATGTGTATTCCAGTTTAGCTTTTTGTTGTTTTTACGGAGTTATTTATGTCAAGGCTATTCCTGAATCTGAATCATTATGTATCATGTGCGTTTTTGCGCATTCTTACAGTTACGTAACTGTGTTGCTCGGGTGATAAGGAGTCTTGCAAGCGCAATACATGTGGCTACTTTGTATTTTGCTATGCTTTCGTATATTCTATTCCTTTCTCTTGCTCTTTTTGCTCTCTTTTCTTTTACGTCCCTTTCCTTCCTTTCATAGTTTTCGTTACTAGGTTGTTTAAGAAGACCAACACGTTCATATTATATACAGGGACCTATATATTACAAGCTTTGCTTTTAAGTAGGTCCCCACATATCATGTTTGTTGAATTGTCTTCTCTTGTATTCTTTGTAATAACGACGTTATGTTAAATCTTATGTTCAATCGATCGTATCATGTTTGATGTTTTGAGATGTGGAACAATAAAATAAAATAAAATCAATCAAATGATAATATATCTGTAATTGTATTGTGCTTTATTCTTCATGATTTCATGAATTTTGCCCACCATATGGCTTGTATAATCGTGCAGCATGTACACGTCATTTCCGTTTGAACTTTGACACTTACTGATGCAAGATGGCGTCTCACTGGACCACTGCCCGTCGAGACACTCGGACTGCCCGGATCCACTCAGGAAAAATCCCTCGTCGCAGCCGAACGTTGCCACCTGGCCCGTCTCATCCAGCGTGATGAACCCGTTATTTGGAGGATCGAGGCGGCCACATGATTCTACACCAAGAACAAGAAACATGACAAAGACATTGAGACATGGAGAACGTCATGTACCACTACCTGCTAGAACTTACATGATTAATTAAAGGACAAGTCCACCTTCGTATACGTAAGGATCAGAGAATGTAGCAATATTAGTAAAACAAAAAATCACACCTGATGCTCGTCGAGTGAACACGCATTTTTTTAGCTCTCTCCCGATACCCCGCAACCAAAGTATTCTACAAGCATGAGTAACCCAAGAAAGAGCGGGAAAGGGGCAGCGAAGCGTCAACGACCAGATACTGGAACGCCGCCTAGCCCGGACGCGAGCCTGCTACCTAGCATCCGGCAGCTGATGGACAGGCAGCTAAATGAAATTGAGGAACGTTTCGAAGTCCTGGAGCTGAAATGGGAAAAACAATTTTACTGTTAAGCGAATGGACTTAAAGTTCACTGAGCTTATGGAAGCCATCACGTTCCAGGTGAAAGAAACAGAAGAGCTGAAAACAAAAGTAAAAACGTTGGAGGCAAAACTGAGAGAAAAGGAAACAAGCCTTCAGGGAGAGATAGACAGATTTTCTACCTATGTGGCGCGGGAGAATCTCGTCTTTCTTGGCATCCCGGAGAAAGGCGCGCCAGGGGAGGAGGACACCCAACAAGTAATGCGTGAGTTTCTCATCAACTCCCTAAAAATGTCTGCCAACGAGGTGGATGGAATTGAATATCAACGCATTCACAGAGTGCCTTCTAAGAACAAGCCTCGACCGATCAAGGCTCGCTATGTGCGCTTCCCGGACAAGGAAAAAATCCTCAAAAAAAGCTAGAAATTTGAAAGGCACCAGCATGTACATTACACAGGATCTTCCACATCGGATCCGTTTGTCTCGGCGTACTCAGATGCCAGCTCTGATTGCTGCACGGAAGGAAGGCAAGATGGCGTACTTCTCCTACAGCGAACCGGCTAAGCTTTTCGTGGACAAGGTGTGGGTGCCTATCGCGGAGCAGTCAAAGTTCACCGACTGCATGCATATACAACAGGTAGGCAAATAACCCTTACATCGCTCATTGCTCTCTGTCAACGAGTAGCATCTCAGTCATTCTGTAACAGGTTACATAATATCATTATCATGATGATATAATTTTTCCCGTAAATGTTGTGGCAAGAATTACCTCATTTCCGTATGTCACATTTTTTGTAGAGGCATGATGGTATAAGCGCAGTTAAGTTTTACCATTACAACCATGACAACAAAACTAGTGGTAATGTAACACGTGGTCCAAGACTATAGGATGTAGTAGGCGAGCTTAATACCTCCTTGGTCACACCATTCATTAGTAGACCATAAACGTATAAGCACATAGGTTATTACAACAAAATTAAGCCCTACAGTGAGTTGTATGTTCCATAGACAACAACACACTACAAACCGAAATGATTATCTAATTGTCCCAATAATTCTTTGAAAATGAAGAAAAAACTTGCAATATGAAAATTGTTAGTGTTTAATGTTTTTTTCAAGTGGTTTTATATCCCGCCAAAGTCTTGTCCACAAATTCCATCGGTATTGTCAGGATAGTATGTCGGATGCGGTGTATTACAGTGACAGCACGTTGGGAGTGAAAATCAAGCCGATGGATATCTGTGTCATCATCCGCTAAGATCCTGGCTACCAGGTGAATGTTAGAGATTGCATGGTGGTAGGAGAATATAGGTCTGGTAACTCTCCGAGATATGCCACTCCCTGAAGGGGTTGTAAAGGGGTGGTATAGTTTTGGTTTAGATAGGGTTTCAGGTTTCCAACTCTTTTTGCGAGATGACGAGAAAACTATTGTGCAATATGAAAGAAATAAACAATTCTAAGAGTAAACATGGTAAAGCTTAATCAGATAAAAATCGGTTTTTAAATGGCTTAGATATCGAAAACAGATATCCAAATGGAAATTGGGTCCCACCTTTTATTGGGACCAATTGTTTTACTTTATTGTTGGAAATCTCGGCCATTTCAAAACCAGTTTTTATCACATAAACGTTGAACTCCTCCAAGGATTGTATGATCTTCAATAGTCCATAGTTTGCAATTGCCTCGCAAAAAGTTAAAACCTGACTCCTCATCTCAGACAAAATTAAACCAGTATATCATCCCTTTAATGGATGACACATCGACTGTTGAAATAAATGCAAAAACAAATTCAGCGTTTACATAAAAATCATCCCACTGCCATGCCACAAGCCACTTCTATTGCAACATCATGAACATGATATATCTGTAATTATATTGTGCTTTATTCTTCATGATTTCATGAATTTTGCCCACGATCTGGCTTGTATAATCGTGCAGCATGTACACGTCATTTCCGTTTGAAATGTGACACTTACTGATGCAAGATGGCGTCTCACTGGACCATTGCCCGTCGAGACACTCGGACTGCTCGGATCCACTCAGGAAAAATCCCTCGTCGCAGCCGAACGTTGCCACCTGGCCCGTCTCATCCAGGGTGATGGACCCGTTATTTGGAGGATCGAGGCGGCCACATGATTCTGCACCAAGAACAAGAAACATGACAAAGACATTGAGACATGGAGAACGTAATTTAGCACTACCTGCTACAACTTACATAATAAATTAAAGGACAAGTCCATCTTCATGTAAGGATTGAGAGAATGTAGCAATATTAGTAAAATCACACCTGATGCTCGTCGAGTGAACACGCATTTTTTTTTTTAGCTCTCTCCCTATACCCCGCAACCCAAGTATTCTACAAGCATGAGTAACCCAAGAAAGAGCGGGAAAGGGGCAGCGAAGTGTCAACGACCAGATACTGGAACGCCGCCTAGCCCGGACGCGAGCCTGCTACCTAGCATCCGGCAGCTGATGGACAGGCAGCTAAATAAAATTGAGGAACGTTTCGAAGTCCTGGAACTGACATTGGAAAAACAAGTTAAGCGAATGGACTTAAAGTTCACTGAGCTTAAGGAAGCCATCACGTTCCAGGTGAAAGAAACAGAAGAGCTGAAAACAAGAGTAAAAATGTTGGAGGCAAAACTGAGAGAAAAGGAAACAAGCCTTCAGGAAGAGATAGACAGATTTTCTACCTATGTGGCGCGGGAGAATCTCGTCTTTCTTGGCATCCCGGAGAAAGGCGCGCCAGGGGAGGAGGACACCCAACAATATCAACGCATTCACAGAGTGCCTTCACAGAACAAGCCTCGACCGATCAAGGCTCGCTATGTGCGCTTCCCGGACAAGGAAAAAATCCTCAAAAATGCTAAAAATTTGAAAGGCACCAGCCTGTACATTACACAGGATCTTCCACATCGGATCCGTTTGTCTCGGCGTACTCAGATGCCAGCTCTGATTGCGGCACGGAAGGAAGGCAAGATGGCGTACTTCTCCTACAGCGGACCGGGTAAGCTTTTCGTGGACAAGGTGTGGGTGCCTATCGCGGAGCAGTCAAAGTTCGTGGAAAATCTCCGGGATGAGGCCAACGGTAGAGATACAACCTCGAGACCCAAGTAGTCTGCACCTAATGTAAGTCTATGAAGCCTGCTGACAAAAGGAAAGCAGCGATTAGTTTTTGAGTGAACGATAAATTCACTTTGAAGGAACCCGAGAAACAAGGTGCGTAATATTTACACTGGCCTCCTGTTTTTCAAGCCATGTTAAGCTGTTTACTTGGCGGAAAGAACCTAGTCTTCGATTTTGTATATAAAATTATGGTCTGCTATCGTGGGAAGCTTACTTTGCATATTTTGGAGTGATGATTTAGGTTGTTTCGTGGTATAATGGAACGATAATATATCTTTTGTGTCATTAAAAAGCATGGTAAAAAAGGAAATTATGGTTTGAGGGAAGCAGAAGTGTGAATGTGACATATAATGATATTAAAGATTTAATGAATTCATTTCGTTTTGTATAATTCTGATGAATGATTAGATTGTATACATTGCCAGGTCTTCACAACCCTGGCATGTTTTCCCTCAAATGAACTAAATTTGTTGAAAGTTGGAATCATACTTCAAGGCAGAATAACTAAATTACAAGGAAAATATGAATATTGTGTATGTATTCAATTTTATACAAATTGAAAAGCGAAGATGACAGGGTTTTTGCGTGGTTGGGATCTGGCCTTTCCTTTGGCATGGAAATATGTGACCGTGCACCTCAAAACGAACATAAAGTCCCACACACTGATTTTGCGTGAGGACTGAAAATAAGTGAAATGGGTCAACCTAGCAGAACTTGACTTTTTCAGATTTTCTGAAAGAGCGGGTCTTCTTTTACATTATGCTAAAATTTGGTATCATAAAACGGGCAGGAAAGTGTGTTTTTTAGCAGTTTATCTCGAACATTTTTGGTAGAATAGTGTGATTAGGTGTGTCTTTAGAATCCCTTTTTCATTTCTGAAAAAAAACCTTGTTCATACTCTTCACTTTCAAATCTAATAACTTTTGAAAGGATAGTGCTACTGCTTTGAAAGTTGGCATTAATTATGGACAGAATATGTTAATGAGGCATGTTTAATTTCAGTTTAATCTGATAATCCCTTCATTGTTGTTACTCTGGTGGTTTACTTCCTGTTTTTTGTCCCATTCATCGCACAGCCAGCACGGTTTGGTAAAGATTAAGCGCTTGAAGAGAAACTGTACTAACAGAGCCTCTTTTCTCAGTTCACACTTTTCCTGAGTTTGTGCTTTCTTTCCAATATTTAGATAGGTTAGGAGAGTCCATTTGATTTGAGTTATACATCATTGTAAGGCTTAAAGTCTGTTCTTTCAGAATATGGTCTTAATTAAAAATTCATGTCTGGCGACTTTTTGTTTGTTTTGAGGTGCAGGGTCACATATTTATAGTGTTGTTGTTGTTTCTTTTTTCTTTCTGTCAGTTCAAATTACACGGTGATGCATATCTGATTTGTTGATGATTTTCCTAATTTTGAATGAACATAATAAATTGCTTATGCAGCTACTCAAAAAACCATCACACACACAAAAAGATCTGTCACACTTTACTGTATACTTTATATGCATGGCCAGTGAATTCGGTTATATATTTAATTACTCTATTACAATATGAACGCCAGGTTTAATTTTGCCTTCACGTTGCAGGAATTAAGTCAATGCTTTATAACAAAATACTGTTTCTCATATTTTTCTTTGAATCCTCTTCTTGGCAGCAAGGTTCATAACTGCAGCTACTAGTAAACGGCGCTATTACACAATGAGGAGAGTGGGGACAGAAGAGGACAAGGTGCAGTCCATCCCGTCTACGTTTTCAGATGCCCAGGACCAGGGCGCACTTGCAGTGAAGGAGTATGGTATGTCAAAATAGGAAGCACGAAGTCAAGTAGGTCTCTATGTGTTCATGGTTGTGTCTATGCGTGCTTGCATTTGAAGTATCTGTTCATGTCTTGTTGTTCATCTCTCTGTCTGTCCATTCTTTCAGCCCCAAGTTAGTTTCTGTGCGATAACTTCAAAACATTCTGTATTGGCCAAATATTGATAAATGTTGGTGTGTATTTGCATCATTCTGAAATACAGGTCAAGTTCTAATTCGCAATGTGCTTGCAGAATGTCACGTCTCCTTACATGTGCATATTAGTTTTCCTTAATAAATTGAAATACATCAAATGGATTTTGATTTGTTAGTGTGTAGGCATTTCAATTAAAACTTTACTTAATGCGATAACTTGAGAAATTGCTAAACTGATTTTACTGTTTTGTTGTGAGGTACATCACACTAAATTAAACAACTTCGTGATCACAATCAGCAGGGGCATCCATTTACTATGGACACACAACATGTCTAGTTTTTTCTTTCTTTCTTTCAGAGAATATGAGAGATGATTTCTACCCCTCACAAATTCTATAGGAATAGATAATGATGACTCTGAGTATATTTATGATTCTGTTGAGAGTATTATGTTCCAGATCTTTTAAACACTCTTTAGCAATGGTACCAATTTTTGAATTTTCCTAATCTAATCAGTGTTGTTTGTCATTGAGTGGCCAAATGATTTATGGAATGCTTGTGAAGCGTGCACAAACACACAATAATTAAAGGGTGAAGACAGGTAATTCCATTTAGCTTGATTAGTGCATTTCCTATGTGGAATAGAAACTTGAATTATCAAGTTAAGGGAACTCTCATCATATCATTCATATGCAATTTCTTAATGTTCTCCATAGTCTAAGCTAAGAAATCATTAATTGCAAGCAAAGATCTGAGTCATTTGCCGGAAATTAAAGTATGGAGTATGTGTGCATTTTGAAATTTTGAAATTTCCATACTTCCATTTCAGGTAGCATGCTCTCTTTCAATATTCCATTTCCTCATAATTTGTGTGCAGTTTGCCTCGATCGATTGGGTCACACACGCTAGGCCTGATGGATGCATCACGCTAATTGCTCGAGTCGTTTTCACATTATCAAATAGCGCGCGCTAGTATTCCGCTATTTCAGAAATTTCCCGAGTTGGACTCAAGAAATTTTCTCGAGCAGAGCAATACAATCAGCGCGCTAATTTGTGTTCACACTATCAAATAGCGCGCTATTTCATGATCGAGTTAATTTCCCAAGTCAGAAAATAGCGCGCTATTTCGAAACATCGGGTTGATGTGAAAGCGCCTAAATAGGCGTTTTCACACAAGCCCGATAAAAATCCAAGCTCGAGATATTTTTTGATTTCACAAGTCAGAAAATAGCGCGCTTTTTCGAAACATCGAGCTGATGTGAAAACGCCTAATGGTAATGTGAAAACGACTCCAGAAATTAGCGCGATGCATCCCATCATGCCTAGCGTGTGTGACCCGATCAATCGAGGCAAACTGCACACAAATCATGAGAAATTTTTTTGAGAGGGCACACACATTACTGATGCTGTTTGCACATACTCAGCTGTCGAATTAGCGCGACAAAAATTCGGGGTAATTCTCTTCGGGCTGATGTGAATAAGAAATGAAAAAGCGCTCTCATTCGCAATCGCGAAAAATATATCGAGCTTGGATTTTTATCGGGCTGATGTGAAAACGCCTATCATGTAAGGCTCAGGCGAACTCATCCGGCTGTGAAGTTAGGTTACTAGGCGTTTTCACATCAGCCCGATGTTTCGAAATAGCGCGCTATTTTGCTGACTATTTTCTGCGACAAATATCTCGAGCTTGGATTTTTACCGGGCTGATGTGAAAACACCTAATGATATTCAGGAATATGATTAGGTGCTAGGGAAGTCTTAATTTAGTAAGTAGAGATAGTTTGCTTTGTGAGGATGAATTTTAAGGCATACTTCTGTATGAGTCATTATGTTAATTGATTTTAGCTGTTTGTGTATAAGTACGGACGATTTGAAAATATTAGCAGAGAAACAATTTGGTTAGCACGTAAGACACACATCCGTACACTGTAAAAAATGCGACATGCGACATGTTTATGAACTAAACACAGTGTTAAAATTCTAAACACTTTGTTTAACATCTAAACACCCGGTGTGTATAGTACGTGTAAAGTATTGAGAGTTAAAGTGTTTAGCTTGGAGTGTTTAGTTGGAGTGTTTATTCTGGCTATGTCCATATATATGAAGAAGTGTTGGAAATGGTGTGTAAATTGCAATTTCTAGTTTCCTTTTATCACGAGAAAGTGGAAACTGTTACGACATCAAGATGCACTATGAAATAATTCATGTTTTAGGCCTTTCATGGAAATGCCTAATCAATAAGGAAAAAGGATAACCTAAAATATATAATACAACTGTAATAAATTTATATTTTGGTTTCGCATGTACAGTTCTATATTTTAACTGCTAGAAAAAAATGGGAGTTGCCTTTGTTATAATAATTTCGTTCATGGTTTAGGGCATTACCCAAATGTTTGTTGGTTAGGCCTAAACACTTCTACTGTCAGGGTAAACAGACGCGTTTACATTTAGAACGCCTCGTAAACACGTTCTAAACACCGCACGTGTTTAACATAAACACTGTGCTACTCGTACTCTAGTACAAGTCAGCCGCGCATGTGACATGACGCCCGCGGCCACAACGCACGCAGTGGTGCCCTGTGCGTGCGCTTCTAGCGCACACTCGTGCTATGCATAATTATGACCATAATCAATGCACAATTGGCGGGAAAGGAGATGTGCGCGTACGTCCTGCACGGATGGATCTGTCTGATTGGCTGGCTGGCGCTGCCCTAGCAGCGTGATGTGCGTAAAGGCCTACAGTACGTGCGTATCCGTTCGAGGCTTGGTATGGTATCGTCCACTACACTGTCCTTATCGATCGACTGTGCTGCACTGACTCTGTACTGTCGTACTAGAGAGCGGATCTAGCTATTATGAAGATGGCGTCGAAGCGATAAAGTTTTAGCCTGGCCGGCCTGCATGAAAGCGGTAAGTCTGCTAACTCTGCTAAGTCGATGAATAACAAGATTTATTGCAAAATTGCCCTCGTTTAATGTAAAACTGTAGTAGGCGTAGAAATAGGCTACGCCCTGAAAGATTTTGCTCGTTTGTTTTAGTTTTCTATTTCTAAATCTAACGTTAGAACGGGGAACGCTCTAACTGTAACGTGTTAACGCTAGCGTTAGTGTTGTTAACGTGTAATACAATATTCCTACACTCTACAGATTACCGGTACCGTAGTTATGGGTAAACTTGGCCTAGCGGGTAAACTCACTGTATCTTTAATTTTACGAAGTTATGAAGTATCTTTCATGTGAATGACGATGGGTTAGTGACTATAATTATTTTGAGTGAAATTCAGTTTTATTCCCTGTAAATTCTTCATAACTCAACAGGTGGTGAAAATTGAATGTAAAGCCCATTAGGATGTCTTGGAAAGGGATGTCGATGGCACCAAAGTGGGTGACGATGATGTCCTGACGACTGTTTAAATTCTGCGAGACATTACCTCTGCTGGCAGAGAACGAGGAATGGTGCAGTCAGCAGAGTAAATCAACTGGGGATAGTACATCACTGTATACTACCCATGTGGAAAGTGGAAATCAAGTAAGTACATGTACCCAAAATTGCAGAGCCAAATCAATGAATATTATGTACTTAAAAGGGCATGTAAATGAGTTTCTATAAAATGCAGATTTTAGATGCTTTAAGTTCTTCTGTTTGTTTGTTTGTTTGTTTGTTTGTTTTTTTTTGGGGGGATTACCTACTCCCGACTCCCGAATCCAATCCATTAGCTAAAATAAATAATTATGAAAAATTGATTTATTGCAAATATTGTTGAAAGTGTAAATTACAGATGTGAAAATCTTCACCCAAGAGACAAAGGATACAGTAATGGTCGTAACTCTGCTTGATAATGATGATGAATAAGAAAGAAGCAACAACAACAACAAAAAAGACTTGAATTATTTCCAGAAAATTCATCAAAGTAAGTAAAAACTGACGCAAGACACTAAGTGCTTATGTGATGAAGGGATTCTGTCATTCCTTTTAATTTGAACTTGCTTATGGATTCAGTCAACTTCTTTGCTATCCATTCATTTTCAGAATCTATGGGAGCAGTTAAGTCCATTGTATTGGAAAGCCAACTGATTTGTTTTCCTTGTGTAATCATTTCTTTTTACCAGCACCAGTACGTCATGGAAGAATTGATCAGGGATCACGCCAAACCTGTCTGGATTAGAATGAAAGATGCATGCGCTTACTTCTATACAACCCGTCTAAAAGTGCAAACATCTGAGGATTACAAGGACATCGCAAGATATACTGATATACAGTATATCTATAGGCCTACATGCCATATGAAGGAAATGAACCATGGATAATAATTCTGAATGTTACTAATCTTTTTCCCGCTAGCCATGTGATGTCTCACATCGTCATGATGCACTACAGACCTATTAGGAGGCATCCCACCTGTTAGAGCAACCTTTCTATTGTTGTTTTTTTTTGTCTTCACTGACAGTGTGCATCTATACCTGTATACTAGAATAAAGTAAATCATATGGGGGATGATAGGTTTTGTATGCGATGGGGCTTCACTTCTCCGTGTGTGTGTATGCGTGTGTGTATTACATAATGACGAACCTCTAAAGAAATATGAAGGTAGGGGGCCTGGATATAATTCGAAGAGGAATTCAATGCTTATTTGATGAAAATTGGTTTTGAAATGGCAGGGATATCCAAAACAAAGCGATTCTATTGTCCTCTGTGCTTACGATAATGGTCACCTGCATTCTTATTGCTCATAGATATGTGTAATTGTCTTTTTTAACAGCTGGTACATAAAATTATAATTTTATCTAACATGTAAAGACACTTGCTCGAAATCGTTTTGCACTATTAAGAAAAACAATTTTATTCACTTCATTTTATTCATCAACCAATGTCCTTGTAATTCACTGTTAAGGTATTACTCAAGAACTTTGTTCGATTGGCTTTCTGTTATATTCTAGTGCAAAAAGGAATATAGAAATCAAAACAAATCAAATCAAAATATCAGCCATTTCATTTTTTTCCCTCATGTGCTTCCAATACAATCAGCAGATATTGGACGCAAATAAGAGGCCAGTAGTTGCATTTGTTTGGAATTCTTTGCAATTTTCTTGTAGACCTGATAGGAAATGCAGTATTCGGTAGTTAATATTTTCTTTTTGAGATATTCTTGAAATCGGTCACATGGAGAGAGGTATTAGAAATGTAGTACAACATGTATGGAGAATAGGGAGGAGTCTTGCAACTGACTGACAAATTGACAAGGGAGGAGTCTTGCTGATCACATCGCGTGTTCATGACAGCCTTGCATACCCTCCCGCCTCCAGTTGCAATGCATTATTTTTTCTTTGTTCATATCCTCTTGTCTTTACCAAAAACTCTGCTGTGTCGAGATTGAAAGTAGCCCTCCATACCATTGCTATGATTATGTGGAGTATGATGAGACTGATTAGACTCTATGGATAGACTATTCATGTATACCCAATGAGTTTGACTTCTTTCTCCAAGGTTCTAGCAAGGTAGAAGTTTTTTCTCACTCACCCCTTGAAATCCACTAACATTCTAATATTTCTCTCAAAATAGCAAAAGTGAAAAATCCATACAGTACTGTTAGCCTACATGTACTTTCAGTGATTGTCGCAGTGAAAAGAACAATATCATGTATATATTTAAGTTCCATTATTGGTACTGATCAGGGAGTGCAGATGCTCACCACAGGCTAAATACAATGAAAACATTTTTTTTTTTGGTCTCCTTATGATGAGTGCATCATCTACACTCCCTGATCAGTACCAATACGACCATAGTGTTGTGCATGGTATAATTTGCCGTGAGCTAATCTGGTTCGGGTACACCCCAAAGCACTTTGCCAATAATTGATGCAATCTTCAAGGTCGGCATGGATTTGTTCACAGACTGCAGTTATGTTCCAGGAGGTGTTTTACATACATGTCAAGCTTCCGAAGCGTTGAGTTGCAATTCACAATCAACAAGTTTATTAGTTTGTTTTACAATACTAAGAATTAGTTCTGAATATAGTAGAAAGACGGCAATTCTTGAAAGTAGGCCAAGAATTACATGTGACTGAAAAGTAATTGTTAAATGCAATATTTTTTCTCTCCAAAATGAGTTGTGTGCCATTTCCTGCATACACAAACTTTACTGTGTGTATAGGAGAGAATTTCATTTACGTCTTCGTGTACAGGCCAGTGACTCCCAGGTATCTTGCATTTAACTCAGTATTGTGTCGTATAGCAAAACATGGCAATATTTAAAGGGGAAATCCAGTCCAAATACAAGTTAGTCTGATAAGAAAGAGTAAAATATTAAGAGTTCATTGGTAAAATTTTGATCGAAATCGGATGTAAAATAAGGAAGTTATGGCATTTTGAAGTTTCGCTAATTTTTGAGGAAACAGTTCTTGCATGGTTGATATGAATATGCAAATGGCAACGTGGGCATGTCATTCTCTCACAACTTACTTAATTTCAAGTTTTTCATTCAAATGCAATTATTCCCGAGGCTCAAGCCCTGATATATCTAACTGATCACTTTTCTGAAGTTATTCAACCAGCAATACCATAATGTTTCACATTTCATTAACATAAACATTGAATTTAATATTTTTTTTTGTACACGATCAACGGAAAATTGTGAGGTCATGGCATGGTCAACTCACTCATTTGCATATTCATATCCACTTTTAACTGCTTTGCAGAAATTAGCAAAACTTCAAAATTTTATAACTTCCTTATTTTTCATCCAATTTCATTAAAATTTTTACTGTTAAACTTGTAAGATTTTACTTTTTTATCAGATTATCTTATTTATTGGACTCGATTTCCCCTTTAAAGGATTTTAACTTATTATTCATCAGATATTGCCCAAGCTTTGACTGATGTTTTGATAACTTGCATTCAGAGAATTGCCTTTGACTCTTGTAGCCAAAATGTTTGTGAAAGCTAACCCAGGTCTTCCCTGGTATTATGCGATGTAAGTGTGCTGATGATTTGGTACATACTGGGTAAATTTAATTCTGTATAATGTTATGCGTTTATCTCATTCCATGCAAAAAAGTGGAAACAATCCACTTTATACATGTATTAATAAATACATGGGAATTAACATGCATGATGATATGTCTCATTTAAACACGTAGAAATCAGCATGTATGAATGTATGATGTGTAAACATGTCTCATATAAACACGTGGAAATTACCATGTATGATGTGTAAACATGTCTCATATACTAGTAAACACTCAGCATGTATAAGGTGTAAACATGTCTCATATAAACACGTGGAAATTACCATGTATGATGTGTAAACATGTCTCATATACTAGTAAACACTCAGCATGTATAAGGTGTAAACATGTATCATATAAACACTGAGAAATTGCGATGTTTAATATGTAAACATGTCACATGTTTAGTGTATGCAATTTTGTGATCGATCTAAAAATCAGACATGTGTTCTGAGAATAAACACTAAAATGGCAAGTAAACATGTCGCAGTGTTTTTAATCTGTCACAGCGAATAAACATGTCGCAGTGTTTACATTGTAAACAGTGCGTCATGTTTATTTTTTTGTTCAGTGTTTAGATCTTAAACATTGTGGGTGATTATGTGACTGTGCGGTGTTTAGTATTTAAACACTGTGAGTGATTATGGTGTAAACGTTTGGTGTTTAGGCTATAAACACAGCAGGTGTTTAGTTTTTAAACATCAGAACCGTTTAAAACATAAACATGTGTGTGTGATAAACACCTCGGATGTGCTGAAAATAAACACAGCATGTGTTTAGTTCCTAAACATGTTTAATAAATACACGCGTCGCAGTGTTTTTAAACTGTCACAGAAAAGTGTTTAGTTAGGTGTTTAGAAACTAAACAAATTTTTTACAGTGTACGGGGATTGAACTAACGTAGGCAAGCGGGACTGTCATGCTGAAGCGACTACCGACACGAGCCGAGGGATGAACGTCGCTAGCTGAGCCACACCCGCTGAGCCACACCTACTGAGCCACGCTTGCTGAGCCACATCCGCTGACGACCTGTGGTCTACCGGGCACGACGCTGGCGCAGTACCAACTACTAGAGGGGGAACACGAACCCGGAACCCAGAGCAGTATAACCAAAAGTTACGTGTTTATTTCTACTTTGTTTTGTATTTGATATTTGATATCAAATCTTCGACTTTGTAAACAAGAGCAAAACTTGATTATTATCATTATTATTATTATTATTATTAAACCATTGATTTAACTGTACCTAATCTGTTTCGACTTTTAGATTACGTGTCAAAGTAGCAGAGTAAATCACAAAAAAAAAAAAAACGTTGCTTATGTGACACCATATTACACTGGGACAATTTTATCCAAATAGCTTCTATCCTGACCATGTTTCACTTAGACAATTTTATCCGAACAGGTTGTACGTTACCCAAGCTTGATATACCCGATATACAGTATATATAGTACATGCCTTTCACTTTGACAATCTTATCCGAATAAGTATAGTTTGTATAGGAGATTCAAACTTAAAACGTTTTACTGTGACAATTTCATCCGAGGAGGTATAGCTTGTATGGGTATGTAACCATAGCAATACATGTACTTAAATAATTCGAAATAAATATACATATTTGTTTTTATGAACATGTATGATTTTTTTTTACTAGACATCGATTGATTGAGAGTTGGATTTCTTGTGTCAATTTTTACATAGTTTTTGATTTGTGCTTGTGTGATGGAAGATGAAGAAATAACTAAGTGGAGGATTTGATGGCTGGAGAAATAAAATGAAATAAAGAATTAAAAATGAAAGTGAGATGTAGGGGGAAAATGTGTAAACAGAGGGTGAAATTACATATTTGTTTGAATAAAAACTTATAGCTTTTTCCCCCCATTGAATAACACTGGTGATTAAAAGTTGATTCAGTTCAAGTGGTTTTACATTGTTTTTGAGATGTGTTTGTGTGATTGAGGGCGAGGAAGAGACAAAAAAATTAGAGGGTGATGGTTGTGAGATGTTTGTGTGATTGAGGAAGAAGAAAAGACAATAAGTAGAGGGTACGATGACTGCTGACAGAAAATGAAAGGAATTAGACGTAACTGAGAAGTCTGAAAAATAAAGAATGGGTAAGCAGAGGATGAAGTGACATGGGGGAAAATAAACTGAAGAATTTGAAACGGCCTTGAAATAGGGAAAGTAAGAAAGAAAAAAATGCATAAGTAGAGGTTAAGATATGTGGTAACAAAGGAATAAAATCAAAAATGTTTAGAAATTTAAGTTCCTAGTTCTTAATCACTCTTTTTTTACTATTGCAAGATACGTTACCTTTTAAATTGGCTTTGTTGAGTATCATTATTTCACATCCAACTTCATTAAAACCTGAAATCTGCTCAAAAATGAGCAAACATTCATTCCATAAATATGAAAAGATACATTGTTTATGATGAAATAGCAACGAGGAAACAAAAAGAATTCAATGATAGAGGAAGAAGCGTAAACAAGACACGAAAACATGCTGAGTCTATTATTATTGGTTGAGTTTTTGATGACCTCTTCGTTACGAGCAATAAGAAACAAAACTGGTTGAGATTTCCCTTAAGCTTCACAAAGGATTTGCCACGTTGCGCTAGGTAAGGAGCTACAGGAGACTTCCTGACAATTTTTAAACTTTTGCATTCGAACATCCATAAGTTGGTTACACTGGATTGCTCGATAGAGAGTTTAAGAATCTTTAGTGTTGAAATGAGGAATGTGAATGTTTTCAAAATCTATAGCAAATCAAAACTGTCATCAAGGATGATCGCATTACAGCCTCACTTTAAGAATACGTGATCGGATGCTCAAGGAAGTAGAACAAAAGAAAGACGTATGCATAAATACTACATAGGTGAACTTGTTAACCAAGCGATACTGTAATGGGATTACATTGCTATCTTACTGGAATATGTCTCTATGTGAGCCTCCGATGTAATCATCCATTTTCAGTGTATTACGTTATGCTTCCACATGAAAGGTTTGTCTTCTATAAATTCTACAAAGGAAATTATAGACTACATTTCACAGTCGATGTACGTACTGTACACTCAATTCAATTCAATTCAATTCAATTCAAAGGTTTTATTTTCACTTCTTTCAACAGAATGTACAAAAAGATATAGATTCGACATGCGTTTGAAGGAATGATACATAGATAGCAAAGAATAACAATTGTCAATAGTCATTACAAAATTAGGCATTTTTCATACAGACATATTTATACATTTTGAGAAAAAAAAGTGAAGGTACCCATTCAAAGGACTATGCTTGTACAACGTGGGCACCTCACAGGAGGGAAAAAAAGGTGAAAACTTAACTACAAGTGTGAGAGATGAAAAAAGAAGTGGAAAGGGGGAAAGGAAAGAAGCAGAAATACAAGTAAAGAGACGAGACAACTAAAAACAAAAAGCCTAGATCAATCGATACATTCAAGATGATGTGAAATGATAAACGTAGATTCTCTAGAATGCCCCTTTAATGAATGATAGTGACATCGAGCAAGAGCCATGCCCATTGTTCGACTTACTGTCCTGTGGCGCCCTCCGCATCCGCTTATAGTCATCGTATGCTTGCTTCGTGGCTTTCCCCAGCTGGATCAGACCCGTGGACTGGACGTCGTAGATGCAGAAGACGTTGTCGCCGCACACATCCATGACGTCCGACGCGTTGAGATTTGGCGGTAGGCTGCCCTCGGGGGTTTCAAAGACGGGCACGAAGTCGTCGTCCTGATAGTAATCGTGATTTTTGCCCTGCTCATAGAGGAAGAGACTCTCCGGGCTACTGATGGCCCCTGGAGAGAAGAGAAAAGATGACAATTTTTGTTTTACTATGTTCGCTTTTGTGCTGTTCTTCGAGTATGCAGCCTTGCTTAAGGTGCAATTTCTCCTTCACTGATTAATTGGCAGTAATAAAGACGAATGGAATCAGATAAACAGAAATTAAAATAATTTATATACCTTCATAGAAATTGGACAATTGAAAATGAAACGGTAGAGGATTTGAAAATTTCTCGGCTTCAGACACAATCACAAGGGAAGCCAACCAATTCTTCATTTCAATGACATAAGGTGCGCACATCATCGCACCTCAATTTATCCATTGAGTTGTACAAGAAATACTAACAGTTTGTAGTAACACTACTACTGGCGTCAATTACCGAACAAAACAAAAACAGAGTAGCTATAACTAGTACTGTCGAATAAAGCATTATCTCTTATTCCTCAAAACTCATCATTCCGAAGGTAAAACAAAAAATCTTCGTCACGACCTCATTTCGAATAAGAGAAAGTCTGACACTTGGCAAACTAGGTAGATGAATATTCGTCGCCTTAATTCTCTGGGTTTTTGTTTCATTTTACGTCCCTGTCCTAATACAGTCCGACCTCTCCTTCCGGTCTCCCTTTATCCGGATCTCTCTATTATCCGGATGTGATTCTCGGCGTGTGTTAAAGCCAAAACATAATTCTGGTACGCCTGCAAAAGTTGTAAAACTTCGCTCCCAAGTGTGAACGTATGCCTAGGAAATGTGCGGAATGACGCTGTAATAACAAGATATTCGATGGGCAACGACGAAAATACGAAATATCAACCAAGAAGGTTCAGTCTCAGAACTTATCCGAACGGGGTCAGGCTAAACTCGGACTTGGGAATAACTCGGCCTCGCTTTGACTGCGGGCTGAGTTGTAGTGGTTGTCCCTCTGGATTGTACAGTGTTGTCTAGTACTATGGGAGCGGCATGTATACAAGTATAGACTGCTACAGAGGGAGGTGGTAAAACTATTTGCACCGAGCAACCGGACGGCGCACTCTTGCTTGCGCGCGTACCAATGGCCCAGTCTGACCGCGCCTAAGTGTTAAACCTGCTTGAGCGTGCACTCCGTATAAGGAAAAAATTGCCCTAGCAAGATGGCGACACAACACGGTAATTTGGCTGCACAGTCTCGTGTAAGTTGGGAATAGGGACACGCATTCCGCTATCTTTTAGTTCGGTTTGAAGTTTGAAGTTTGATTTCTTACTCAACGACCCTCATGGGGTATGGGAGTACAATGGCAATTGAAAATACACAAAATAGAACAATTTCAGACAAGAATTAACATATATACATGTATAATACAAATATAAACAAGATATCAAAATACTTTTCAGATAAAATCTGCATAAAAGTATGTAATAAATAATATACTATACAGATGTAAATCTATCACATGAATTACGAACAATGCAGGCACTGTCTGATGCAAATAATCACGCAAAGGGTATATAAAATAAACTAAATCAAACGAAATAATAAAGTGCAGTAACTACCTAAAAAAAGACATTATTACCTTACAAAACCTCGAAATGTTTGACAAAGTCTTTTTCTTAGTGGAATTAAACAATTGATCATATTTAAATGTGTTAAGATACTTCCTATAATACTTTTCGAGAAATCTTTTACGTTCTGTCTTAAAGAAGGGACATCTACAAACAAATAATGAAATTCATCACCAATATCATTTTTAGAACAATAAGTACACAAACGTTCAATTCTTGGAATGTTTTTGTAACGCCCAAACACTATTGGAAGCTTATGATTAAGGCAACGAATTTTCATTAAGACGAATCAGATACTTTTCAAAGCATAATTGCTGCTTAAAAATTCTATAAACAGTGCATTGATTGCTTAACTCAACATCACTGTGCCACTCCTGTTAGCTCATATCTTATTTTCTTTGTATCTATTATTGTTTTGAATGAAGATAAAGATAGATTACTTCCTTGACTCTTCCACACGTCAGAAAGGCCTAAGCTATCAAGAGTATTCTTTGTTTTGAGAATCCAACCCATCTGATTTTTCCCATTCAAAAAGGAGAACAATTTAAAGCTATAAATGCTGCTTGATAATTTAGCTGATTTCCCATTTACGACACGATACCAGAACATTAGCATTCGACTAGTGACAGTTTTTTTTTTCTAATTTGTAGTGCCCAAGTTCACCGTAAGTCATACAATTGGGAGTTCTCTTGTTTATACCAGGCAATTCTTTACAGAACTTCAAATAAAACGTTTCAATTTGAATTACATTTTCAAAACCCCAAACCTCACATTCATATAACAGAATTGGCAATATCAATTGATCAAATAGCTCAAGTTGAATATCAACAGGTAGACAAAGAGATGCGATTTTGCTCTTCATGGAGAATAGCTCTTTGTGCTTGAGTTACTTGTTTATTTATAGCTTTTTTGAAGCTATTTTTATAGTTGAAAGTTGTTCCTAAATACACATACTCATCAGTTACACTTAAAGGTTCATTGGCAAAATAAAACTTCGGAATATTTCTAACTTTTCCTCTAGAAAAAAATAATAACCTTCGTCTTTGTGGTATTAACAGTAAGATGCCACAATTGGCAATAATCAGAAAGAGCGTTTAGAGCATCTTGTAAATCATTCGCACTTTCAGCAAAGTACAATAGTATCGTCAGCGTACAAAAGAGTGAACAAATCTATATAAATATCCATTCCATTCTCATAAAAGCAATCGTGAATTGATGTAGATAGAGAGCTCAGACCATTGTATCTCTCTTGTAAAAAAAAAAGATTCAAAATCATTCAGATACAGTGCAAATAAGATTGGAGACAAATTTTCACCTTGCCTTACTCCTACGTTACTCTGAAAAAAAGTCTGATTTCTTTCCGCCATATGAAATGCAAGATTTACCGTTGTCGTATATTTTGACTATTACACGCAATAATTTTCCATCAATCCCGTCCTTCAATCATTTCATCCAAAGCGAACTTCGATCAACTAAATCAAAAGTGTTTTTTTTTTTATAATCCACAAAAGCACAGTACATTTTTTTTTCTGCTTTTGTAAATGCCAATCAACAATTGCGTGCAATGAAAAAATATGATCCATCTAAGAATAACCTGACCGGAAACTTGCTTGAACTTCACCAAGTAGATCATAAGAGTCAATGAACAAAGTAATGCGCTCATTTATAATAGCAGTGAATAGCTTACCAACACAACTTAAGAGGGTGATACCCCTGTAGTTATCAGCAGCATCAGCTGAGCCTTTACCTTTGAACAAAGGTTTCATCAGGCCTACCACCCAGCTTGAGGGTATAATACCTGTGTCAAGCACTACATTAAACAGTTTAGTAACAAGTTTCAAAAGAGATTTAGAACTATTTCTTTAACAATTTGTTTAGAATCATATCATTCCCAGGAGCCTTGTCATTTTAAGACGTTTAAGCTGCTGTATCACTTCAGACTCATCAATTCTTCGATTCAATTCATAATTCATACCAATGCCATAATCAAGTTCTACGACATCAGTATTCGACGCTTGATTGTTTAAGCTTTTAAAGTGTTCAAAGAAATCTTCTATTGAAATGTTCGAAGGCGCTGTAGTTCCTTTTTTGTTTCTACTTATAATAGTCCAGTACTCTTCGAGATTTTTACTTTTCAAACTCATTATGTTAGTATGTAAGTCAGCAAAGTATTTCTTCTCTTTGATCGCACAAAGTTTTTATAACTCTTGCCAATTGCTCTCTTTTCATCCAAATACTCTGATCTATTTTCTCGACTTTTTTTTTAATTTGCATGAATTTTTTCCTATATTCTTTGCACTCTTTATCAAACCATGGCTGTGAACTAGAGAGAGTAGTTTTGCTAATGTGCGATTTACTCTTCATTTCGTGCAGCATTCCAGATGAAGAAGCCGCATTAACTACACTACTTGCAATAGATTGATCGCTTTGTCGATGTCCTCTTGACCAACATTATCAACATTTATGGACTCGATAAAGGAATCTAATTCGGATATAATATAGCAAAAGCGTTCAGACCATCTACAAACTCAGACTTCCTATCGTTATTCCATTTAACCCTTCTCATTTTTGTGCTATAATTGTTATCATCCTTCTCGGAACTATTGACTGTATTCTCAATATTTTTCAAACAAGGAACAGTTGATGACGTTTTTACATGGATACTTAAGACGATCGGGCAATGTTTGTCGGACAAGAGTTCATCAAACATATCCACATAAAAGTTACTGAGGTTCATAAATAGTTCAGATGAGGCTATTGCGTAGTCAATGGTGCTAACATCTGCACATGTAACGCTACCTTTACCTTTATCATCACCAACTCTACCGTTAACAATATGTATATCTAAACATTTACACAGTTCTATCAATTTAAATCCACTGTTATTGGTTATGTGGTCCATGTTGTATCTGTCGGTGCAAATACCAAGAGACTCAAGCTCATTTCTTGCATTGAAAATCGAATCATTCATAAAATGCAAACCAGTTTAATTTTGGATATCATCCTCAATACTAACAAAATCTTGGAGACAAGCCGTCCTAGAATTAAAGTCACCAACCAACAGCAAAGGAATGTCATACTTGGCTTGGATATTGATGCAATCATTTATATGGTATCAAATACGTCACTATCAAAATATCTTGAACCTTCACGTGGAATATAAACTGCCCCTATTAGAGCTGAAAAACCCATGACTTGGTCCCCTCTATTGACTTAGTATACTTTGGAGAATGACAATTTCCACAAAAAGTGTGCTTCAGATCGCTTTATTTCAATTCTAATAACGCAAAAGCTCCGTCTTGTGCCCCCCCCCATCCAACATTCCCCCCCCCCCCCGCCTAAGCTGTACTACACTAGACTTTGTACATAATAACATAAAAATGGAGCACACTCGGAATAAGAGCTAAATTCCGTGATTTTAGCTTTAGCACTTCCCGCTCTCTCGCATCTAACCGCTCCCCCTAAGATCAAATCCGGGCTACGCCGGTGATAGGCCCCACTATTTAGTAGGCCTTCACAGTGATGTCGCACAGGCGGAGCAAGAGCTGAAATACCACGATGTAGCCATTCAATTATTTATGTATATTTATTTTTCTTGCTTGTTTTTTTGATAGGAAAAAATCCCAAATTTCACCACAAGTTGCAAGTCGACAAAACGCGCAAAATCATGCATCAAATTGCACTATTTACAACATCAAAATGCAAAGAGCTCTCACCCCTCCCCCCTCCCCCCCCCCCCCATTCCCTCCCTAGTGCCGCTCGCTCGGGTTCGATCCCGTTCATGATATTAAGTCTAAGAATTAATACAACAAGTTTATTCAAAGTGATACCATTTTATAGCCAAATTGTTTTACATTAACCAACATTACAATATAATGGTACCTTTAACAAGTGGGACCTTTTCAAGTCGACAAAACGCGCAAAATCATGCATCAAATTGTACCATTTACAACATCAAAATACAAAAAGTTCTCACCGTGGGAGGGGGGACACCGTTTCCCACCCCCTCCCCCTCGCTCGCTCCGCTTGCTCGGGCTCGGTCGCGTTCATGACATTCAGTGGAAAAATTAATACAAGAAGTTTAAAATTTTAAAATTAAAATTTCAAATGATACCTTAAGGCAAATTGTTCAATAATAATCTACATCGAAAATATTCTGCTACCTCTACCTTCTCCCCCCCCCCCCCCTCCCTCCCTCTTTCTGCTCGCTCTGGTTCGGTCCCGTTCATGATACTAAGTGTAAGAATTAATACAAAACAAAATATTCAAAATGATACCATTTTATAGCCAAATTGTTTTACATTAACCAACATCACAATATAATGGTACCTTGAACAAGTGGGACTGTTTCAAGTCGATAAAACACGCAAAAACATGCATCAAATTGCACCATTTACAACATCAAAATTCAAAAAGTTCTCACCGTGGGAGGGGGAACACATCCTCCCCCTCCACCCCCCCCCCCCCCTCCCTCGCTCGCTCCGCTCGCTCGGGCTCGGTCGCATTCATGATATTCAGTGTTAGAATTAATGCAAGAAGATTCATTGATACCATTTTATACCTAAATTGTATAATAATCATCGACATCGAAATATATTGCTACCCTAAACCAGTGAAACTGTTTCAAGTCGACAACTCGCGCAAAAACATGCATCAAATTGCACCATGTACAGCATCAAAATGCAAAAAGTTCTCACCGTGGGAGCAATAAAAATCTACATAAAATGTACTGCTACCTTAAACATGTGGGACTGTTTCAAGTCGATAAAACACGCCAAAAGAATGCATCAAATTGCACCATTTACAACTTCAAAATCCAAAAAGATCTCACCGTGGGAGGGGGGGGGGACACTCCCCTCCCACCCCCTTCCCCTCGCTCGCTCCGCTCGCTCGCGTTCATGATCTTCAGTGTTAGAATTAATAAAAGAAGATTATTCAATTAATCACACCCTTCCCTTCTCTCGCTTCGCTCTCTCGCATCTAACCGCTCCCCCTAAGATCAAATCCCGGCTACGCCGGTGATAGGCCCCACTATTTAGTAGGCCTTCACAGTGATGTCGCACAGGCGGAGCAAGAACTGAAATACCACGATGTAGTCATTCAATTATCTATGAATATTTCTTTTTCTTGCTTGTTTTTTGATAGGAAAAAATCCCAAATTTCACCAAAAGTTGCAAGTCGACAAAACGCGCAATATCATGCATCAAATTGCACTACTTACAACATCAAAATGCATAAAGTCCTATCCGGTTATGGGCTTGTGATTGTGGTGATGGTGACTATCGCCGATCACCCCCCCCCCCCCCC